>NC_132874.1:12573547-12873922 GCF_048164855.1 Canis lupus baileyi
CAGATTATCCAGATGGGCCCTAAAGCCCATGACAAGTATCCTTAAAGAGATGGAAGAGGAGAACACACCAGAAGAAGAGGTGGCCAGGTGGAGAGAGAGGGAGAGATTGGAACCATTTATTCACAAGCCAAGGACTGCCTGGACGCACCAGAAGCTGGGAGAGACAAGAAAGAATTGTCCCCTAGAGGCTTCAGAGGGAGCCTGGCCCCATCAGCACCTTGCTTTTGTAGTTCTGGCTTCTGGAACGGTGGGAGAGTACATTTCTCTTGTTTTAAGTGTCCAAGTTGATGGTAATTTGTCACGGCAGCTCTAGGAAATTAATACAGAGGGTAACCTGCCTTCAAGACAAGCCACTAAGACCAACGCACAGAGCCTGGTTCAGAGCCCTGTGGGGTAGAGGCGCCGGGGAAGGCCGGCTGAAGGATTCCTGTTGGTGGAGCCAGGGACTGAGCCGTCGGGAGAGGCTGGGAGGGCAGATTGTAATTCCCATGGGTTTTGAGGAACTGAAGGGAGTTCCAAGGTAGGTTAAAGGGTTAGAACAGCAAGGGGCTTGTCATTTCCTACAACTGTGTAATTATGACCCGGAGGATGCACTGCAGTGTACACTTCAATTGACCAGAAAAATACTTCAAGGCTTTGCCCACGGGGGGATAGTGCATCAATGAAAACCAGAGTGCAATACGAGGTTTAGCCAGGCCTTTGAGAACTCATCTTTTGCCACTACCAAGGTTGAATGGATGGGAAAGGGCCCAGACCGGAAAGGTTTGGTCCTCCTCAGTAAGCAAAGGTGGTCACAAGCCACTTTGGCTCTTCTGTTCCCCCGAGTGCCCAGTGCTGCCCAGCTTGCAGTCACCCCACCCCACAAGGATTCAATCCTTACACACCTGGGTGGCAGGGCCCCACATGGCGCTTTGGAGAGCCAAGCATCCTTCTTCAGAGGTAAGAGAAGCACATGGCAGGGAAATGTCAGAAATATCCTCAGGACCAGGGTCAGGTCCAAGAGCGCTGCCTGTGTTTCTTGCTACTGAATTTGAGGTCGTGTTGGGGTGGGGGGTGGGAGGTGAGCTGGACTGATCACTGGAATACACGGTCTGTTGCTCTAGTTCACCACGCTGGAGCTCCCTTACTCTGCAGGAGAAGGTTAGGTGACCTTCAGGGTCTCTGACCCTACGAGTCTGTGATGGTTGCCTGGATATCCAATGAAACAGATTCAGCTTGTGGAAGCGTCTTCTTACTCAGGCCCCCCTAACCCAGTGCGAGATGCTTCCTGACAGGTACCCTTCCCACCAAAAACAGAAGACACAAATTGCTTCCAAGCTCTCCTTATTTGTGGTGTAAAAGATCTTGATTTCGCTTCTAAGAACAGGCACAATTTATGTCAGTAGGCATCTTTTTCGGTGGGTGAAGATCGCCAGCCTCCTCTTAACAGAAACAGATTACAAGGCAGAGAGAAAGCTTTCAAGTGATGGCAGGAGGCCAGGCCAGGTAGCAGCAAAACCCCCTTCCACCTGGCCTGAAGTGGTGGCAGCGCTTGGTAGAAGCTGGCTGGGAGCCAGCTTTGATTGTAACCAGTGTCATTTCTGTGTAAAATTCTCAACAATCACATTAACAAGCCATTTAACAGACGCTATAACTACCCTGACATTCGGGTGTTCATCAGATTTCTCCTCCCGTGACAGGCCCTGAATGAGCACTAAGATTTAATGTGATTGGTTTTGGCAGGCGGCAGCTCCCCATCTTCCTGGCACACCCCTCCATGCCCTCCATCACCGCTGAGACCTACTGGAGGGACACCTGTTATTGAGGACGCCACCCAATTACGTGCAGACTGACGCACACCCACACTCACACATGCTCACACATACTCTAATTACGCTCCTGGAGAAACGTAAACAAAGACAACCAAATAGAGCTTTTGGCTGAGCGAGACGAGACATTCGTATCTCCAAATTCTATAAGTTTGCGTAATGAACTGGAAATCACCACACTCTACGTATTAAGGAGCCATGAGGAAATTTATTTCTTGTTTGGACCGGTGGACACACACACACACACACACACACTCACACACACATTTCGGTCAAGGAAATCTATGCAAGAAGACAAGAGAGCCTGGCCCTTCATTCATCCATCCATCTATCCATTCATCTGAAACGTCCCAGATACTGTGGGTGTTTGAAGGTGTGAAATAGCAGTGTTTGCCTTTCCTCTCTCCATCCCCCCGCCTTTTCACACACAGTCTAAAAAATCAAGCAGACGTGCATTGAAATAACTTTAACAATATGAAAAATTCTGTAGTCGAGGAACAATCCACGTATCATCAGGGCACAGAAGAAGACGCACGGCCCTGCCTGCAGATGAGCAGGAAGGCCTTTGAGGAGGGCGATGTCTGATCTGAGTCTTCAAGACGAAAGAGGCGTTTGTCGATCTGGGTATAAAGTAACTTGGCTCTCTGTCATTTGTCCCTTTCTGATTCTCACATCAGCTTGTCAAGAGCAAGAGCTGTGTGTCTGGTTTCTTTATATAGCAAGAGCCTGGCCCAGTGCCTGGTCTACGGTAACCACTTACCATATTTTAGCTGAATAAACGAACAAATCTATAAATGGCAGGTAGTGAGGTTCCTTATGTAGCACACATTGGCATGTCAAGGTCAAGGTCTGATTTTGGTTTTAGGTGACAGCAGACAGGGTAATGTGGCAAATATACAGGGTACACAATGACTAGGAGGCCTAGATGCTGTTCCCGTGGGGCCTGGTGGAAGATGACCCCAGATCTAACCGCGTATACAATCAGCTGCTGATCATTCATCCATCTGTGAGTAATACAAGGCCACCACTAATTCATCCCTTTGGCTGGAGGTGGATTTCCACTGGGAAACTCTGCCTAAGGGGCGGACCCAGGGAAGCTTCTTGGTGGCCCTGCCCACCCTGCCCCTTACCTCCGTGACCTCTAGATCCAGGTCCTGGGCAATGTGTGGATAGCCAGGGACTGAGCACGCTGTGATATGGATCAGAATGATGGAAATAGGAGAAAAGACAAGTGATTGTTTCTTTCTAAGTTTTTCTTCCTCCTGTATTTTGCTCTTTTATCTCTAGAACGTGGTCTAAAAGTTGAGATAGCTTAGAAGGGTCAGACACACGGTATTTGCTCAGCTTCATTCTTAGCCTGCTTGCCAAGAATTCCCCCAAAGAAAGGTATTGAGAATTAGGAGGGTCACTCTGTAGCTTCCCGTCAGCATGAGGCAGTTGGATTTGTCTGGGACTTGAATTAGGTGGTTTGAGAGATGATGTGTTGCAACATGAGCCCAGGAACCAGAAACCCCCTTTTTTTTGGCCAAGCCCTACCTTGACCAGTGAATGACCTTGAGTAGTTATTTAAATTCTCTGGAATACAGTTTCCTCATCTGTGTCCAAAATCCAGCACTCAAAATCATTACCCATTTTTATTTATCAGACACTCAATATACATACTCAATATATATAGGAAGCAAATATGATTTTACAAGTAAGAATATAGAATACGGTTTTTGAAAATCCCTGGGCTTGTGAATACTTTTGCAGACTGAACATTATTTCAACCATTCCCACATGGTAGGCTCTCTGGAGCGTGTGCTGTTTCTGGAGGGACAGAGGCATTAAATGGGGGCTATTCTATAGCTAAAGTGGAAATATTTATTGCAGTCAGGGGCCCACCTTTCCCACAAACAAAAGAGCTGGAACCTAGGTGTCTGATTTCAGGAATACAGAGAGATGATGCCCTTTTTCATTCATTAGCCCATACCTTTCATTATACAATTGGATTTAGGATTAAAATACAAATATACACTTATAACATAGCTAAATAAATCCTGGTCATTCTAATTCATACTAAGGTGTAAATGACTGACACCAGGCCCCATCCTTGAAGTGTGTTTTAAGAATAGTAAGGAGAAAACAAAATAAAGCAAAACAGGGAAAGTAGTGGGAACTATAAGGGTGGCAAAGGCATGGGAAGCGGGATAAGAACACAGGAAGGGGAGGGTAGAGCTTCCAAAGATAAATTCTCCTTTACTGACTGCTTTTTCACTAAGTTTAGACAGAAACCAGTGGTTTCAGATCCAATTTCAGGGAATGTCATAGTCTCCTTGTTTTATGACCCAGGCTAATTTTCAAGACCAGAACGCCCCTTCCACAAATATCAGATAAAGCTGCCAAAGCAAACCTCAGGCTCTTGAGGGATGTTATAAAACTAAAATAGTTTTCTCTCTCTCTCTTTTTTTTTTTTTTACTTCATGCATTTTTTCCTTGAATATAAAACGTATACCCTTTGTAGGATATCTAGATACTGCAACAACGCATAAAGGAGAAAAAAATCTGTCCTCAATTCCACCACTGTTACTATCATGGTGCCTTTTTTTTTTTTTTTTTTTTTTTTAAGC
This sequence comes from Canis lupus baileyi, assembly GCF_048164855.1. NCBI lineage: Eukaryota > Metazoa > Chordata > Mammalia > Carnivora > Canidae > Canis > Canis lupus. The sequence goes on from NC_132874.1 coordinate 12,577,965, forward strand.
TTAAAGGGGGATTTCAGGACTGTGGCAGTTTGGCTTGAGGAGACTGCAGAGTCACCACGGCAAGAACAGAAGTGGGGCCTGGACATGCCATGTCCGCAGAACCTGTGGAAGAAGAAAGGCGCCCACGCTGTGTGTGTTCAGTGAGGTGTGTGTGTACCAGGAAGAGGGCTCGGCATGTCCACCGACCACCTCTTTTCTTCTCGTATCCTCTAGTCTTAGGCAGCAGGTTACCTGAAGAGTTCGTTCAACTTGGAACTGATATTTATTTATTTATTTATTTATTTATTCATTCATTCATTCATTCACGAGAGAGGCAGAGACACAGGTAGAGGGAGAAGCAGGGTCCTCAAGAGGAGCCAGATGCATGATTCGATCCCAGGACCCGGGAATCATGCCCTGAGCTGAAGGCAGATGCTCAACCACTGAGCCACCCAGGCGCCCCTGGAACTGACTTTTATTATTTTTTTAATTTATTTATTTTTAAAGAGTTTATTTATTTATTCATGAGGAACACACAGGGAGAGGTAGAGACACAGGCAGATGGAGAAGCAGGCTCCCTGCAGAGAGCCCGATGTGGGACTCGATCCCAGGACCCCGGGATCACGCCCTGAGCCAAAGGCAGATGCTCAACCACTGAGCCACCCAGGCGCCCCTGGAATTGACTTTTAAATTAGGTGAAGACTGCATAATTCCGGTCATAAAAACTCTGGGCGTGTGTGTGAGGCGTTGTAAAGGGTGAGCATGTGCATGTGGATGTTCTGGCCCCTGCACAGGAGCTCAAGGAACCCACTGAGGATGAGACGGGTTGAGAAAAGCCTTTTTTTATCTGCTTGCCCTCACGTTCCCATCCTTAACTTGCAAATGAAGCCTTTCTTCAAAAAGGAAGGTAGTGCGTGGAAAAATCCAGAACGTGGGAGGGGAGGTCTCCACGCTGGGCACTCAGCTGCAGAGAGATGGGAGGAGAGTGGGCTGTGGCCACCCGGCTCTACGTGAGGCCCCCTTCCCCTGTCCCCTGGCGGTCTTAGAAAGGGGCTGACGGTGATATCACCGCCACTTGCTGACACGGAGTCCGGGGCTGTGCTGACCACAGGAATCGAGGTCCCCAGGACCCTGCGACCGCTCACAAAGCAGGCATTTATGAAGTGGTTGGCTTTGCATTCATTAATTCCCCAGCCATTCACCAACAGTAACAATTCCTTCAATTAGAGTCCAGGCCCGGGAAAGCCCTGGTGTTTATTGGAAGTGACATCTGCATAGCAAAGTGTGACTGTGTTAATACGGACGAGCACAAAGGGACCCAAAGCCCCTCTCCGGCCTGGCGCCTTCCTTCTCCTGCGGCTTTGGAGGAAGAAAGGGCTCTTGTAGGAGTGTTCGGTTCTGCTTTTCCCCTTTAGGGGTCAGCTGGTCAGCTGATGCTTGCTCGTCTGCTTCTCCTCCGGGGACCTCTTAGTTCTGATGGGTGAGCTCGGTCTTGTGTCCCCGGGGTGCTAAGGGGGTCTCCAACAGCCCTGGGTCCTGGGGGGCCTGGGAAGGCTGGCAGGCCGGTGCTGGAACACCGGTGGGTGTGGGCCCCACCGGGAGAGGCCTGGCGGACCTTTGCAAGTTCTTTCATCATAAGCAGAAGAATCGGGGTGTCCACCAGACACTTGGAGCTCCAAGGGTCTCAGTGTCAGGAAAGCTGAAAGGGTACAGGGCCGGTTGTTAGTGCCCCGAGGCCGGGAAGACGTGGATTCCTGGAGGGTGGTTCTGTGTCGTGAGCATCGCAGACTCTAAAGAAATGTTTGGGATCCCCGGGTGGTCAGTGGTTTGGTGCCTGCCTTCAGCCCAAGGTGTGATCCCAGGGTCCCGGGATTGGGTCCCACGTAGGGCTCCCTGCATGGAGCCTGCTTCTCCCTCTGCCTGTGTCTCTGCCTCTCTCTCTCTCTCTCTCTGTCTCTCATGAATAAATAAATAAAATCTTAAAAAAAAAAAAAGGTTTGCGAGCCGGCTGACTGATGGGCTCATGAGATACTCGCCCCTTCGTCCTCCAGCTTGTGTAACTGCTGGGTCTGGCCAGCTCTCCACCCTCTCTCATTTCCACTTCTCCATCCGTTGTCAGCGCAAAGGATGAGCACATTTGCCAGGTGGACACTCCTCATGGAGCCTTCTGGAACGGCAGAAGGCTGGGCTGGTGCGAGCCACGTGGCTCCATTACAGGCTCTGCTACTTATTTATACATCTTAGCAGATATGCACTGGTTGGTCCTGCCATGTCTCACTTTCAAAGCCTTTTTTTGTTTTTGTTTCTGCTTGCACTTTTAGTAAGCAGACTTTTGAAATGTTTTGCGTCTTCTAGATATGCACTACGCCAGATACCAAGATGATTAGGAAAGAGGTCCCCCTCACCACTAGAGAAGAAGATGAAACACAAACATGTCCTCAGTGCAGGATTAAGACAGGCCGGGGCTGAAGGAGACATACACACAAAGGTAACAGGGATGCCAAGGAAAGAGGGTCGCAGCTGCCTCAGCACAGGCTTCCCTGGGCATTTGTAGGGGGTCTTGAAAGATGTGGGTGAGGGTTTTGTAATGCAAAGGGACGGCATCCCTTTTTTTTTTTTTTTTACAAAAAAATTATTTATTTATTCATGAAAGACACACAGAGAGAGGCAGAGGCAGAGGAGAAGGAGAAGCAGGTGCCCTGCAGGGAGCCCGACATGGGACTCAATCCCAGGATCCCAGGATCACGGCCTGAGTGGAAGGCAGATGCTCAACTACTGAGCCACCCAGATGCCCCCAAAGGGACGGCATCCTTACCAAAGCAAAGGGGAAACTATCCAAGGGTGCACGTCCTGGGAAGCTTGAAGAATCTGCTCTGGGATGAAGCATAGACTGGAGCTGGAGAAGTAGGTGGGACCAGGAAGCAAGAACGTGGTCATCCAGGGTGAGGGGTCTGTAGTTACTCTGGCAAATACGGAACCGACCTGTGGGTTTTCATTCAGGAGGAGGAGCCAGCAGGGTTGGGACTGAGGCAAAACAACTGAGAAACGTGTGGGATACAAACGTAAGGAGGTGCTCCCTCTCAGGGGTGCACCCTGCCCTTGTAGAGTCTGGGAGGGGCCCTCCTCACTGTGCTTCCAGCCTGGCCAGGGAGATGGGGGAGGAGGTGGACAGCATTGTCACGAGTTTAAGATCTTGCTCCTCTGGAAGCTCTATTTAAGATAGATTGGAAAAAGTGGGGGTGGGAGATGAGAGTGTGCAAATGTTATAATTAAGAGTTAAATCAGGGCGCCTGGCTGGCTCTGTCGGTTTGAGCGTCCGACTCCTGGTTTCAGCTCAGGTCACAATGTCAGGGTCGGGAGATCAAGCCCCATGTTTGGCTCTGCACCCTGCGGGGAGTCTGCTGGAGATTCTCTCTCTCTCTCTCTCTCTCTCTCTCCCTCCCTCTGCTCCTCCCCCTGGTCGCTCTCTCTCAAGTAAATAAATAGATCTTTAGAAAAAGAACAGTTAAGTCAGACAGAGGAGATAGGGACCATGGGCGGTGGGGACCCATAGTTAAAATGCCTTTCAAAGAGGGAATTCAGGGGGCATCTGGGTGGCTCAGCGGTGGAGCATCTGCCTTCAGCCCAGGGCGTGATCCCAGAGTCCTGGGATCGAGTCCTGCGTTGGGCTCCCTGCATGGAGCCTGCTTCTCCCTCTGCCTGTGTCTCTGCCTATTTCTCTCTCTGTGTCTCATGAATAAATAAATAAAATCTTTTAAAAATAAACAAACAAACAAACAAAAAACCAAGAGGGAACTCAGGCGGACAAGCAGTGGAAAGCACTGGATGAGGATCGCCACCGCCCTAATAGCTAGCACTCAGGGAATGCTTGCCAAAGGCCGGGAGTAATTCCACAGGCTTTATGTGCATTAAATCAGTTTAAGGATGATGGGAGAAGCCTTCACGTGGAGCCCAGAGAGCTGAGTTCTAGTCTAGCTCTGCTCTAATGGGTTGTGGGAGACTCTGGCTCGACTGCTCTACCTATAAAAGGCCGAGTTACGTCCCAGAGGTCTGCTGGAGTTCTGAAATCCCCTGGAGTGCCTCCCATACCTCAGCACCAAGGGGCCTAAAGAGAGCACCCCAGCTTGGAGATGCAAAGTAGGGTCAGTCAAGAGCTTTCAGATCAGGTGCCTGGGGAAGTACATCCCTCTGTCCAGACGCTCGCCCTTCGCTGGTGTACTTGTAGCCAAACCCGAGCATTTCTAGGCTACGGCCCCCCCTACTGTGTTGAAGCCTGAGATTCCAACCATCTCATGTTCAATTCTGCATTTCCCTCAGGGAACCTCTTTCCCCCTTCATCCAGCCCCCAAAGGGGGCTGGCCCACATTCCCCCCCGCCCCTCGCCATCACCATTGCTGTTGGGTCATTAACAAAACTCCCCCCAACCCTGGCAAGGCCCCGACAGCAGAACCGTCCTCCCATGAGAGAACCGGTGGATTTAATAAGCTTCCCCTTAAATGGCCCCAAATCCCTCCCAGTGATTAGTGGGGGGTGGGGTGGGGGGATGGCCTGGGGAAGGTAAGGGGGAAGAGGGAGAAGCTGGGATACCCAGGACAGGGCCTTCGGTTGGGGTCGGGGGTGGCAGGAGCTGAGAGAGGAAAAGAATAAAGCAAGTCCCTGAGATCCCGGGCCTCAGGGACCAAATTAAAAAAAAAAGCAGCACCACTTATTCAAAATCAGATGAATGTCAGTGGGATGTTTGTCAAACAAACTTGTCATTATTTGTCACAATTTGAGGAAGTATCAGTCAGTAATCACACTTGTGCATGTAACAGAGTTATTTATAGCTGCCAGTCTACAGTTTTAAGTAATGCAGGGCCAAGGTTCGGTGTTATAAACAGCTTTATTTATAATGATTGTGTGGCTATAAATAGTTGGGTTCTCTGGGTGTAGCAGAACGGCTGGGCGCAGTTCCGCCAGAGCGGAGCCAGGAGTGAAGTGACAGCAGGGAAGTGAATCCTGTTTTCTCTCCCCTCTTCTTGGCGGACCCTCTCTGCGAGTCCTTGCCCGGCATCCTCTTCCTCGCCGTCCCTTCCAGCACAGAGGACTTGGGCCCAGCCGTGCTCCCGGGAGATGCTGGAAGTTACTCACTTAATTAATTAACATCTGGCCCGAGATGTCCCGTGGAAAGCTTGAAAGGGAGCGGGTGCGCGGGGGACACCTCCTTTGTGCCTATTCAGGGACAATGAGCTAATTACAGGCTCCTTCGCAGGCTGGAGGGTGGAGGGAGACATCCTGTTATTCTCCAGAACAGGCAAAGCTCTAAAGGTTTGTTTATAGCTTCGGTGTTAATTTGACCCACAGCAATAGTCTCTTCTAAAAATAAGCGGTTGTCAGAAATTTAGAAATTTGCTAGTGTGTCTTGTGTCAGCGGAACGTGTCTGGGGAGCAGGGAGCCGGAGAGAGGAAGGGGCATATGTATACATAAATTTTACATGTAAAACACATAGGTATGTCAGCTTAAAAACTGATCATTATGCTGTTTGGCACAGGGGCAGTATCCTTACAACCGCGAGCAGCACCCTTCACCCGCCACCCTCCAAAAGGCTAATGTGTTTGTCATATGGAAATTTCTAGATCTGTACGTATCCCCCCTAACCCCCCAGGCCACCCCCCCCCCGAAAGCCTTACACTCAATTTTAAGATCGTGAGACGGAATCTTAATTTTGGTACTTTTTTTTTTTTTTTTTGTCTTAAAGAAAAGGTGTGGCTATGAAAAAAATTTATTGGATCTTAATTTGCAAAATTAGTTCTGGTTCATTTTATTGCTGTAATTTAATACCCATAATGATTTTCTGACACATATGTTTTAGCAGCAAGATCTACTTCCTATTCATTTTTCATTTCAATACAGCTGAAGTCTATTAGGTAGGATGGTGCAAATCAGAGAGAGGAGAGAGGAGCACTCCCTGCCCCCCCCCCCCCACCGCCAGAAACGGACATCATGCTGTCATCTTAGCATCCTCTCAGACATGTGCTGAGGCCCTCTAAGTGTGCAACTGGGTACATCCAGAGACGGGGGGCGGAAGGAGAGAGGCAAGCGATCCTTCTTGAAAAATGGATTACATTTTTTCCCCCTGCTATATCATCATCAACGTCTTCATTATCATCATCGTTATTGCAATTCTTTGTCCAAGAGTGCTGTGAGATGCACCTTATTTGAGCCCGGCCCACTGGAGCTGGAGCCAGGACAGCCCGCCTAAGGAAGCCGACAGTTAGTCCCTGGGGGATGCAGGTCCTGGATGCAGAAGGTCTAATGTCATGGGACTCTGAGAAGGTTTCTTGTCTTGACCCGGATGCTGGGGAAGGAAGGCATCCTGGAGGAAAGAAGGCATCCCCGTGCTGAATCCGGCAGGTGGTTCCCTAGGGCAGCGACTGTGTCTTTTTGTGTCCTGACATAGTGGCGCATGGTAAATATTTGCAGAGAGAACAAATGAAGGTTTACTCTCTTTGGTAATTTGATTGCCTCCATGAGAACACTTCTGTGGTGCATTTGCAGTACATACGTAAATATGCACATGAATCAAAACAGCTACAAGTGAAACATTAAAACGACAAGAGATTTCTGGAGGGTGAGCGCTAATGTGGGGCAAGGGGCCTCTCCTGACTGATGCCTGGTATGTCTTATCAAAACGGTAGACTTCTTATTGAGTTATGATAAGGGTGTCCAAGGCCAAGGTGTAGGGAAGAAAAATGGAGCAACGTGCATGATGAGGTGAATTGATTTCAGTGGCCTCACCAGCATGTCCAGAATTCCCTCCCTGTTTATTTTGGGAAGTACCTTTACCATGCATGGGACTAAGACGTCACCTGCCATGGGCTCCAATTCTATTCGCGTGAAAGAGGTGGTTCATTAAACCAAAGGAAAGACCACCAGTACAGAGGGATCGAAGTTCCATCAAATTTCTTCCTCATTCTTTTCTTTTTTCTTCTCTACAACTGTTTTTGGTTTGACTTCTCTCTATGATTACTTTCAGGTTTATTTTAATTTATTTTTATTTCCAGCATTTTAAAAACAGAGATTCTCCATGTGTATCTTGGAATAGAGGAGACTAATGTTTTTCTGTGTTGCTCATTGGGCGAAGGTGGGGGCAGATTTAATATTAGCAATGATCAAGCCTGTGACTTCAGACGAGAGCCTTGGAACTGGAAATGTGTTTGGCCACAAGTCTAGATCTGCTCCCATCCCAGCAGTATTATGGCCATTTATCCTCGACCTAGATGTTCCCATTCAAAGGAGAGCGAAGAGCACAGTACATTTTGCAAAACCAATTTGTGAATCTGATAGCTAGCTTATCCCTAATATTTTTGTTTGTTTTTATTTCTAAGAATTCCCCCTAATGTCAAGTACTAGTTGAGAAGGATGCGGTCTAAAGTTCTTCGTTCAGGCCCTTTGGCTACTCATTCTTAGAACTAGAAGTGTTTAGAGCATCAGGGCACCATTACTCTACTCAATTTCTCTCCTTTGACTAAGTGACTGGTTCAAAGCCATTTGCCTTCCAAGAGACAGAGTTGGGATAGAATGTCTCTTGCCTTCCAGAAATGATAACTAATGTTTGCTGGAAATAGATAGGCCTGCCCATTATCAAAGTGGTTAAGAGTGAGGATTCCAGAGTCAGAAGGGCCTAGGTGTGAATCCTGGCTCTGTCAGCATTCGTGAGGCAGTGACATGCCCTTTCTCTTCTTTGAATCCCAAATTTCTCCTTCATGTTGTGGAAACAACGATGATAGCACAAGACAGAGGGTGGGAGATTCACATGACATGATGCAGGTCAGACATTTTACTATGTATGGCTCCTCGCACATGGACCATCTCCAACCTAGAGCAGAAGCAATAATGAAAACACAACCAAGATGCAAACAAACTCCCCTAAACTGGGCTCCCTGTCCTTTTGGCCTGGCAGGACCGGAGACAGTTCTTACTGGTGAAGTATCTTGCTCCTGCATGTCCTTTGGCACGTGCTTATCTTTCTGGGGGAGAACATACCTGCTTATTTCCATCGAGAAAGACTTTCCTCCCCATCAGGCTTTGTCCATACAGAGCTGGTGGCTAGGGGTGGGGACAGTGGGGACTGGGCCCTGGGTGAGATGCCCCACAAGCAAGAGGAGCCTGACAGGTTTGGGCAGCCCGGTGGGAAGCCCAGAGGAGGCATGTCAGGGAGGGCCTGGGAGAGCTGACCCCTCTCTGAACCCCAGCCTGTGCCTGCAGGAGGTAGTACCTCACAGTGGGAGTCATCTCCACCAGTGGGCTCCCTGCCCCTGACACAGGTCAATGGCTCTGAGGAACTGAAAAACTTTGGGAGCAGATCACAGAAGACTCTGGTAAGTTGAGCTGCTGAAGGCTTAGAACATGATTTCGCTTGCATACTGGGAAATAACTATTTGCACGCAAAATTATCCCATTTAATCCCTCAATAACCTTGTGAAATTCTGATGGTGCTTTGCAGATTGGGAGAATGGAGGCCCAGAGAGATTTAGATCACACACTGGAAGTCAAAGACATCAAATTGAAGCCGAAATTGAAAACAAATCTCATCGATTTCAAAGTCTGTCCTGTCCGTGCCCACTGACCCAGCTAAATTTTCCTTGAATACATTTTCCACCGCACTTCCCTCCCCATGTTAGCTCACCGCTGATGGGCTACGACTTCCTGGGCGTGTGAGTGTCTGGGTAAGTAAGCAGGTTCTGAATTCAGGCTGCACCACGCATGCCTATCCTGCCTGCACCATTCACTGGCCTTGAGGCTTTGGGCGAGGGAATGAATTTCTCTGTGCCTCAGTTTCCTTGTCTGTAAAGTGGGGTGTATTTGTCTGGGTTTTTCAGAGAAACAGAACAGATAGGGTGTGTGTGCATGTACACGTACATATATGAACACACACATAATCCTTTTTTTAAATTAATTAATTAATTTAATTTAATTTAATTTTTTTCACACACATAATCCTATTCGTATGTATAGGAATAGAGAGATTTGTTTTAAGGAATTGGTTCGAGTGATGGTAGAGACCGACAGCTCGGAAGTCTGCAGGGCCAGCCAACATGTTGGACACCCAGGCAAAAGCTCACGTTGCAGCCAGAGCTTGAAGGCAGTCTGGAGGCAGAAATCCCTTACTTGGGTGTGTGTGGGGGGGAACCGGTCTTTTTTTTCTCTTAGACCTTCAACTGATTGGATGAGGCCCACCCACATTATAAAGGGTAATCTGCTTTTCTCACCATCTGCTGATTTAAATGCTAGTCTCATCTAAAAAGTACCTGCATAGCCATATCTGGACTGGCGTTTGACCAAAAATCTGGGTGCTGTGACCTAGCTGAGTTGGCATATGGCATATGTGGGAGCCATCGCATAGGGCTACTCAGGTCTACTGCCTAAGTTTGGTACGAGGAATAAATGAGCGGATACATACAAAGAGCTTAGAAGTTGCCCGGCACAGGTAAGTTCCAGCTGAGTATTACCTATTGTTCCTCCCCAGAAGTGGGCATGCTCTCTCCGTCTGGGCGGCTCAGACACGTCAGTGCTGTCATGAGGCCAACGCTGCCGCCACCCGCAGGTTTCACTTCTCTTCCATTTGCTTCTTGTGGCTGCAGTAAAGTCCTTGTGCCTCCTGTGTGTGGTCACCCGCGTCTGGGAGGAGATTTATGTTTCCTGTTTCCCGGGATAAATTAGGATCCTGGGCAGTGCCTCCCGGGCCAGCCTCCGTAAAGGCCCAAGAGGGCAAACACTGCAGGGAAGGGGCGGCTGAGGACGGCCAGCCGCCTGAGATCGCCGGGCAAGAATTCCACCCAGAGAATCTTTGTTGTTGTTTATACTCGTGGCAGGAAGCAAACACATTGCTCTTTAATTTTCCTTGGCAGGGTCTGCGGCGCCGTGTGGCTGCCAGCCTGTCTGCTGGGCCCGAGCTAGGCCCCCACCTCCCCCAGCCTCAGGTGGATGGCCCCCTCCCCGGGCAAGTGCCTTGCCTGGAAAAATGCGACCCCCCCCTCCCCGGAAACCCGGGGCTCTGTTCAAACCTCTGCTCTATCTCTGTGGCCCAGCTGCACCTTCCATGGCCCTTCCCTACCTGACAAAGGGAGATACCTTTGATAGTCAGGCGTGCATTGCGAGCCGCATGCATGCTCCGTTTGGAAACAGGAGAATTTTCATTTTGCTTTGGTTTATGAGGTGGGGGGATTAAAACTGGGACAAATGCAAAAGATCCTGCAGGACAATGGGAAAGGGGGAGCTCTGGGAGGAAGCCGCAGAAAGGGGGTGGGGGCGGGTGGAGGGGAGGAGGAGGTAGGAGGTGGGAGGGGGCCGACAGGACCAGTGAAAGAATAAACTAAGCTTTCATCTTGGAGTCTGATCCGTTTCTGAACCCTGATGGGAAAGGTCATGAATTTTAAAATGTGTCTCTCCAGCCGACAGCTCCAGTCATAAAACCAGCACTCTCTGAAGCTCTAGACGGCGGGCGGCGGGAGACCTGAGACGGAGGGGCCGGCCTGGTGCTGGGCAGGCGGTGCGCCTGCCGGCCTGTTGGAGGCGGTGATCAGGAGGGGGGGGTTGAACATGCTGTCCTGGGCAGGCTTCTGAGGTCAAGTCCTCCTTCCTGCCAGTGTGCGGACGTCTCCAGCACGCCTGGCACCAGCACTTAACTTTCCGAGCAGGCCTCATGGCCCTCACCGGTTGCTTGTGTTGCTGGCAAGTCACATGGCCACCTGCCCTAGTCCTTGTCCACCTGCCGGAGGTTGGAGCCCACCGGGGTGGGAGGTGCGTGGGAGGTAGCACTGGTGCCTTTTTCACCACTGAGGAGGGCGGATCTGAAAGCTGCTGCAAGAGGGGAAGCTGGGTGCCCCTCCCCACCCCTAACCCCCCAAGTCTCAGGGGAGGGTGAGAGTCTGCAGGCTGCAAGTGGGCTACCTGGCTGTGGGAGGGATGTGAAGGCGGCTGTTGTCTTTCCTGGACTGGAATAGGTGATGGTGACCATTGTCCTGGGGCCCTGGCCGGTTGTCAGTGTATCCGACTTGGGGAAAGCTGCGTGCTTTTGAGAAGCGGAGTATTGTTACATCTTAAATAGAAGAGAGGCTCATCTCTCCACCCCCTGGAAAGAACCCTGAGCAAGCAGCCGTGACTTATCTGTTTGCAGATTTGGGGTAGGAAACACTGAGTTTTCTGAAAGCGAGACGTGGTGATGGAAACAAGATTGCAGACATTTCTGGAACCGCAAAGTAGCCAAGACGGGTACCCTGACAGCTTCCAAGAAAGTGGCTCCTTAGCTAAGTGGCTGAGCCCCAGGAAATGGAGGCTTATGGCCTTGGGAAGAGCGCTGATGTGCAAGCCAGTCCTGTAGAGACAGGGGGTGCTTTGGGAGCCCCATGAGAGCCCCCACTTCTCTCAGCTCTGGGTCCTGCCTGGTCCCATCTTTCCACCCCTTGGAAATTGGGAAGCTCCTCTCAGAGGGTAGAGGGGAACCAATCATCTGTGTTTCAGCAATGGGGCTCCTGAGGCTCTCAGTTTTGGGGAGACTCTTCTCAGAGGGTGAGCTGGCCAGAGCAAACTCCTTCTCATTTAAGAAAAAGATGTTTTCACTGGGCCAAAATATACCCGAGGTAAAATTTACCATCTTGACCTTATTTTTAAGTGTACAGTTCGGTGGCATTAAGGATACTCACGATGTAGTGAAACCGAGAACACGATCTCCAGAACTTTTCCATTTTGCAACACTGAAACTCTGTATTCATCAAACAATAACTCCTCTTCCCCTCACCCCCCAGCCCCTGGTGACCACTATTCTATTTTCCATCTCTAAGAATTTGCCTCTTCTAGGTACCCTCCTGTGAGGGAATGGTACAATATCTCCCTCATTTTTGGCAAAGATTATTTTGGAAGCCATCGGTGTACAAAGGCTCCTCAAAGAGAAGCAGCAAATAACAGGCTTTAGCCTGTTTATGGCAGTGCTGGTGACGGGGTCCTCAGAAGCAGGCAGCAATCTGAAGTGGTCAGACAGCAAAGGCAGCCCGGATAGGACCCCCTGAGCCCGGAAAAAGGGTGGGGTGGCCTGGCAGGTGTGTCCAACTGCAGAGAAAGACTATAGCAATAGAAGGAAGCCTTGATCTTAAAGCACAGTGCTTCCCCTGTTCGGATTTCATTGACTGCCAGCAACTTTCTGAAAATCAGACTCTCCACAAAGCCTGCCTGCAGGAGGGAAAACGAGGTAGCACGGGTTTCTCTTTGGTTGGCACTTAACGCTTGTCTTGGCAACAGTGAGGAGTGGTCAGAACGTGAACATAGAGGTCCTTTGTGAATTTGAAAACCAGCTCTTCCATGTACAAGATGCGAGGCCTGGAATGAGATCATGTCCTCACGGGGGTTCCCTACCTACTTGTGAAAACTGGAGGTGAGAGGGATCTCTGTCTCTTAGGATTAGCATGAGGAATAAGGAACATAATATGTCATATGGAAAAGCGCTCTGCCGAATGCCCGGCCTACAGCAAGTGTTTGGCTATCACAGTAATTGTAATAATAATTCATTTTGATGTTACGTATCAGTCTCTTATAAGTTTGGTTAGCATGACCCATTATCCTTAAATCCAAACAACTTTACTTCTTTTTTATTTATTTTTTTATGTTTAAAGATTTTATTTATTTATTTATTCATGAGAGACACAGAGGGAGGCAGAGACACAGGCAGAGGGAGAAGCATGCTCCCTGTGGGGATCCTGATGCGGGACTCGATCCCAGGACCCCAGGATCATGCCCTGAGCTGAAGGCACATGCTAAACCGCTGAGCCACCCAGATGCCCCAAATCCAAACAACTTCAAATTGAGTTTGGGGTATGCAAGCCTGAGGCCCAGGCATTCCTGTGAATTTGCTGGGATGAACCTCACCCTGTGAATCCCGGGAAATCAGTTTCTCCGCCTTCTGACATCTCGACCTCTCCATTCATTTCCCTTCTAAGCATCAGTGGAAATAAAGATTTGGAAAGTGGGAGCTCATCTGTGCAGGAGAAATAGTAACCCACAACCTTATTTTAGTTTGTCATACTGCAAGTGACAGATGGGTGACTTGGTGAGAAGGTGGACGGAACATTTAATGTTGCCCCCAGACAGCCAAATTCACCTGCAGTGGGGCCCACAGCAGAGGTATGGAGTGGGTCTGGTGGAGCCCAGCTGTTTGAGCACACAGGTCTTCCAGGACATATTTCCTGTCTGTCTTCAGGGGCTCTGCTCAAGGTGGTGCCAGCGGCTGTTACGGCTGCTGAGGAGGACCCTGGCAGGGGTCCTCCTGGTTTGAGGAGTCTCCTTCCTGCGGGACATGCGTGTAGCAGGGACTCATACACTCCTATGGGGGTGGCCCCCTTGACGACTCAGACCCATCACCCTCTTGACTCTTGGCTGTTGGCCCACAGGTCCTATTTGCCCAAGCCTGGGGATGAATTCTTTCTCAAAAGTCTGGTCTGCTTTTGCCACCTGGCTTCAGGGTACCCAGAGATTTTTAGTAGCAGCAAATCTCGAATCCAAAGTGCTGTGGTCTCAATCTCTGCCCTCTCAGGTGCACCAGCTAACTGTTCCTGTAGGCGTCACTCAGGCCCCAGGCCCCATTTAGCAATGGGTGTGTCAGGATGGTTAGGGAGCGCCCATCTGCCCACGGATCCCAGTTGGGTAGATTAATGAATGATTATAGAGTACTTTGAAGGTTGGAGGGCTAATTATTTAGCCAGTTTCCTCCCTTCCCCCCAAACCCCTTGACGGCCTTTTGTCTCTTTTCCCTCATGGGGCATCCTTTGAAGTGAATAAGAGAGGATGAACCAGGGGTCAGTTAATAGAGCCAGCCATTCCAGATGGCCGGACCAGAGAGCCCGTCTGGATGCTGCCCCACTGCTGGAGCTGAGCTTTTTCTCGAGATTGGCACCACCGTATAGCTTTCTTTACATCTGAGTTGGCCAAGGTTCCAGAAGACATGGGTTCTCAGGCTCCCAACTGGGCGTAATCAATAGCAGGTCTTTATTTGCTAAGGAGTGGCCTCATGCCCTTGTGTCCAGGTTTGCTCCATGTTCAACAGGAAATCCCTTATCGATTAATTCATTCTCCCTCCTCCCTCTTACTACTTTTTCCCCAGAGCCTGGCTCCCTAGGAAGAACCTAGTAGGTTCTGCTCCCCTTCCTAGATTAGTACCAGATGGGGCAGCATGGGGGGAAACCAGTTCTGAGTGGAGTGGTGGGTTCAGGCTGCCCCATAGAGGGAGGACATCCTATTGCTTCTCTGCTCTATCCCTCTCCCAACACATCAAGATTTTGAAATGAGACATATTTTTTATTATTTTAAAATCTTGAATTGTGTATCCTTTTCTAGTTGGGAGAATCAAGGAGGAAATAAATATTGCCAGTAGTGGGATAGCACTTACATATCCCTTTCCTGAGCCCAAGACCAGGTCTTAGGTGCACCTGTGTACGTATTATGCAAAGAGAAGTTTGGGGGATGAAAAATTCTGAGATAGCGTAAGTCACGCATTCATTCACCTATATTCACCAAGCTTACTGAGAGGCTACTGTGGTTGTAGAGATAGATGGTAGAGATACAAAGAGAAGACGATATTTAGTTCTGAAGGTAGGTTGAGTCTAGTAGGAAAAAAGGAAAAAAAGTTTGAAAATATATAAATATGGCAAATGATACTTTGAGTGATTGTTTTGTATTTTGTTCTATTTTTATGTTCCCTCAGGTCAACAGGTAGATTGGCTCTTCGCCTGTCCTTGCCTCAGGATATTTCCAGGGCAGAAAACAGAAGCTGCTTGAAGTCAAAGGCTTTTGTAAAACTCCTAAGCTCTTTGAAGAAAGGATGCTGGGGTCCCAGGGGTAGAGGGGAGGCCTTTGAGGGCATCGGGAGGACAGAGAGAGATGACTCTAAGAGCCAGAGGCTGGGTGAGAGAGGGCTTTAAGGATGATGTAAGGGAGGGAGACAGAGAGGCCAGGAAATGTAGAAAGATCACAAGCAGACCTTTAGAGGCTGATGAGGCACAGGGGATCCCAGCTTCACCTCGAACTCCCCAAATGAGACCTCGAAGCAGAGGAGTCAGTGGCCCTGGAGATCCATATATATTGGGGCAATAGAGGACTCCAGGGACCAGGAAAAGCTGAGCAGTGAGTGGAAGGGCTCCCCAGTGGTCTGGTGATGGAGGAGGGCCTGATCATTGTCCAACCCTCCAGAGCAGGTGGGCTCAGTAATGACTGTGCTGAAATTTCTGCCACCCCAGCAGGACCGGTGTCCAGAATGGGACTAACATGCTTAAAATAAAAATATTCTGCACATACTGGAGTAGTAGACTTTGATGCTAAACCCAACACAATCAAAAGTGGGGGTTGGAGATACCCAGAGAAGTCAAATCCAGGGATCCCTGGGTGGCTCAGTGGTTTAGTGCCTGCCTTTGGTCCAGGGCCTGATCCTGGAGTCCTGGGATCGAGTCCCACATCGGGCTCCCTGCATGGAGCCTGCTTCTTCCTCTGCCTGTGTCTCTGCCTCTCTCTCTCTCTGTATCTCTCATGAATAAATAATAAAATCTTTTAAAAAAAGAAGAAGTCAAATCCGTAGAGACAGAAGGTAGAATGGTGGTTGCCAGGCACTGGGGCAAAGGGACCTGGGGAGTTGTTGTTCGATGGATACAGACTTTCTATTTTGCAAAGTGAAAAGTTCCAGAGAGTGCTTGCACAACAATGTGAATGTATTTAACACTGTGAAACTGTACAGTAAAAATAATTAAGATGGAGATGCCATCTCACACACATGGCTATTATTAAAAAGATCAAAGGTAACAAGTGTTGGCAAGGGCATGGGGGAAGAGGGCACCCTTACACGTGGTGGGAATGTAAATTGGTGCAACCATTCAGGAAAACAGTATGGAAGTTCCTCCATAAAAATAGAACTACCCTATATGATCCAGCAGGCTCTCTTCTGCGTATAAACCCAAAGGATATGAAATCAGTGCCTTGAAGAGATACCTGTGTTCCGATGTTCACTGCAGCATTATTTGCAATAGCCAAGATGTGGGAACAATCCAAGTGTCCATTGATGATTTTTTTTTAATTTTTTTTTAATTTTTATTTATTTATGATAGTCACAGAGAGAGAGAGAGAGGCAGAGACACAGGCAGAGGGAGAAGCAGGCTCCATGCACCGGGCCCGATGTGGGATTCGATCCCGGGTCTCCAGGATCGCACCCTGGGCCAAAGGCAGGCGCCAAACCGCTGCGCCACCCAGGGATCCCTCCATTGATGATTGAATGGATAACTTAGATGTGGTATATATATACCAATATATATAAATATATATATATTATATGGATATTTGCTAAGAGAATAGATTTCAGGTGTTCTTACCACACGTACAAAAAAGATAACTATGTGAGGAGCTGGACTGTAGTCATCATTTCACTCTGTATATTCAATCATCCCATTGTATGCCTCAAATCTATACAATTCTTATTTAAAAATGAAATAAAAATGGTTGAGGCGGTTAATTTTATGTTGTATGTGTTTTACTACAATTTAAAAAAATATGGGGTTGACCCAAAGAGTGCCAGGGGTAAAGATGGAGGTAGATGGAAGTCAGCTTGTGAGGAGCCAGGGAAGCCCATCACAGGCAAGGGCCAAGTGTCTGAGATGTGAAGATATGTGACAAGAAAAGAGGTGGAGGGAAACGCACACACACACACAAACACACAAACACACAGAACCCTGGAGGGGAGAGTGGAGCACCCTGGGACAGAGGATGCAGAGCTGTGGAGTTTAGAATGCATGGCAGTGTGGGGGTCTGGGGGGAGGAATTGGCCTAGTTTGGGGTTTATCTTGTAGGTGATGGGAGCCATTGAGAGTTCTTGGCCTGGGGAGTGGGAGTGACGTAATCAGATCAGGGCTCTGGAAAGATGACCCCGGTTGCCATGTGGAGACTGGAGGTGAGCTTGGAGGCAGGACCCCATCTGCATCCCTGCTTCATTCCTTTCCCTGTGGCTGCAGAAAAGGGGCAGCTCCTGCTGGTCCCAGGAGCCCCCACTCTCCCAGCCACCCTGGAGACAGTGAGAGGACACAGGGCAGAGGAAGAGCGGTAAACAACGATAGCTCTGGGTTGCGAAAGGGTGTGTATAATTGGCCTGGGAAAATCTGCAGGGGCGGGGACTTGGGCCCTGGAGGCTGTGCAGTCCAGGCAAAGAGCAATCTGGTTGATTTTCGAGGGACTTTGGAGGGAGAGGGCAAAAATGCTGAGGGGAGATTTTTGGAGAGAAACGCTGCCTGCTATGTGGGGTGAATCATCCCTGCTCACCCCCCCATGAAATCTTTGGTTAAATCATTGCCCCCTTCCATGCTTGTGGTGTTCACCCCCTCCCCCCGCTTCCCCTCTCCCTCCTCCACCCCTCCCTTCTTCTCCTGTCACTGATGGAAGTGGAGTATCTGCCTACAGATGGCTCAAGGTGAAGTCAGAGGCTGAGTAATCCAAGCCCATGCCGCATCCCCTCATTCACGCTGTTCCTGACGCCTGGGATGACCTTTCCCTCTGCCTCTGCCAGGCAAAATCCAACCCACTCATCTTTCAAGTGTCCTCGCTTCTGTGGCAATTTCTGTGCCGCCTCCCCTCTTCTGACTCCTAGGCGGAATCGCAATTAATCACCACCTTGAATTCCCACAGAGCTTCTCGCATCCTCCTGTCATCATGCATCTCTCACCTTCTTTGGGGGATGGGGCCTGGGCCCTAATTCATCTAGGTTGTCCTCTCTCCTGCCCTGCAGGAGCGCAGAGCCCCACCTGTAGCAGGTGCTCGGGGCCTCGTGTGGAACAAGCGAGCGAATGAAAGGATGGGCTGACGGAGGCCGGATTAGGCAGGAGAGGACAAGACTCCCCAAGAAGAAAATGAGGTAAAGAATGAGGAGCTGGAGCAGAGAGATGGAGTTAAATGATAACCTTCCTGGAAACACCCCTCAGAGAAATGTGATTTACATAATTAAAATCCAAATAACTAGGAGGATGGATGGGGAGCCAGTTAGTAGGTAGAATGTAGAGACGGGAAGCGTGGAGCCCAAGACAACATCGAGAATGGGGGTTAGAGACACATTTGAGCTAGAGTCATCAAAGCCCGAAGTTGGAGGTGGGAGACATAGAGCAGGAACAGGGTAGACTCAGGGTAGAGGCAGAGGTGGTAGTGGGGGATGAGGGTGGAAAGAGGGAAGAATCGCATTAGTACAGGATGCTGGGGTGTGTGTGGGGGGGAGAGAAACAGAATCCATGCCCTCAACTCAACGTCAGGACCAGCGGGGTGATCGCTTGTAGCGGACTGGGCCTAAAATCTAAAGAGGCGTCTGTACCTCATTGCTGAGCAGAGAGGAAGACCGGGTGGGAAAATGGGGAGGACGGACCCAGAAAGGACTAGAAACACGGCATAGAAGCTCAACAGTCGTTTTTTGTGTGTGTGTGTGTGTGGGGGGGGGGAGGAAATGATGGATAATAATATACTGTAGAGATAAATTAATAATACTAAGCTACCTCACCAGGGTGTTATGAGTGTTAATTAATTAATTATTGTTTGCAAAGCACTTTGAAGGTGGAAAGGCTCTATAATTATTATGAATAAAATGTCAGAGATAATAATCCAGCAGAATGTGGTGACCTCATCAGCACCTCATTTGCATGGCACGAAGTAGAGCAGATTCAAGGATCCTCTGCCAAGGGGAAGACCTGCTGGGGACAACAGATGCCCGTCTCAACGCCCTGCCTTCTCCTTGCCATGTCTTTCTGTCAGCCCCAACGCTGCGGCCTCTGCTCCCTTGGCAGCAGGTTCATGAGAAAGCGTGTGAGGTAATATTTTTGATGAGTCGGAAAGCTGCCTGTGGAAGAAGCTGACTCCTGGATGGCTCTAGGGGTGGGTAGCATTCTAATGTTCTAGGCCTGACGGGCGCTCTTTACACAGAACGGCTCCCATTTTGCCGCCTGTTGTGTTCAGAAGAGGTGAGAACCATGGTGGTGTGGGCTGCTCTTCTGGAGCGGGATGGGCATGGATGGTTCAGGGAGGGAGGGTGAGGACTTCTGGGGACGGTGGCATGCCTCCAACGTGTTTGCTCAGGTTTGGGGGAAATGGCAATGCACAGACCTCATTGCTGGCTCTTGGGAGCTGCCATCCTAAGTTGGGGGAGGACATGATGAAAACAGACAACTCCCTGTTTATTGAGGAAACGTGTTGGGGGTAGTAAAGGCTGAGAAGACGATCATGGTAACGCAAGGCAGTAGTAAGGAAGAGCTGCACAAAGGGGGCCTATCGGAGACCCATGCTGGGAAAGCATGCATGGCTGATGTGAGGTCTTGGAAGGATTAATTCTGGAGAAGAGATGTTTGGGGACAGTCGCTTTCACCTCTTCCCTCCTTGACCCCAACCCCACCCGCAGGCTGGGATGACGAGGCAAAAGAACGGCAGACTATTTACCAACCGTTGCCTGTGTGTTAGGGAAACACACCAGTGCTGCCAACAAATTCCATTCCTACAAGGAGAAAGAGGGAACACAATGGTGCCATTGGGTGAGGGTTATCAGAGCTACGTGTACACAGGGGAGCCCAAAACGTCTTATCCAGCCTAGAGAGGCTCACATCGATTTATACCAGAAAGATAGAAGGACAAACTCTGATACTTCTTATATCCCCTTAAGGCAAGAGGACTCACTTGATTTGTCTTGTGTGGACCTTGTGAGAGACCCCCGAGCTCATTCCGGAGCTATGTTATCCACAGTCCAAGGGTCATAAGACCCACGATCTTGCATTGTAAAATCAAAAACTCTGAGCTTTTTAATAGAGGTCAAGCATATCTTCAAGGAGACACCCTAAAGAGGTCCTCAAAAGTCTTGTCCTGACACCTGCTGCCATTCACTAACCTTCCCAATCAATTAAATGAACAAGGAGTTTGACGAGACATACGTGTCTGGGTGAACAGTTGGTTCCTAGCGCCCCTGTACCGTCACTGTGATCTCAGGGAAAACAACACCCAGCTTCAGGCCACCTTTGGCTCAACAGTGCTTCTCAAACATCAGAATGCTGTGGTGGTCTCCTTAAATTGCAGCCTACTCTCTCCCCCTCACCCCCAACCCCGCCGCTCCCAAGTGCTTAAGATGCAGAAAGTCTCAGGTGGGGCCCGGGAACTTGCATTTTTCACAAGCTCCCAGGTGCTGCTGCTGGTGGTCCAAGCTCACCACTTGGAAAGTCACCGATTTGAGAACCAAGGAGTCTGCCTTTGGAGGAGGTACCAGGAGAGGGAGGGCAGAGGGCAAGAGAGTGGCATCCGGATAAGGAGAACTCAGAGCCCAATCAGGCATGATGGGGAGCTGGGAAGTAGGGGTGACCTGTGGTCGGGACGTAAGTCTTGTCTCTATTCTGGGTGTGAACCAGCTCTTCCACCTTCCATATTCCTGCCCTGGAGCAGCAGCACCTGCAGGGAAACCCTCTCTGCTCTGCAGCCTCCAGAAATATCAGATGGTTGTCCTCCTCCTGCACCCTGCAGGTGTTTCTTTTTTTTTTATTTTTTTTTAATTTTTATTTTTTATGATAGTCACAGAGAGAGAGAGGCAGAGACACAGGCAGAGGGAGAAGCAGGCTCCATGCACCGGGAGCCCGACTTGGGATTCGATCCCGGGTCTCCAGGATCGCGCCCTGGGCCAAAGGCAGGCGCCAAACCGCTGCGCCACCCAGGGATCCCCTTGCAGGTGTTTCTAAGGTTGGGGATGTGCTCGTTTCCCGAGGCTGCTGTAACCAAGTACACCTGCCCTGTGAACAACACGGGTTCAAACAGCGGGGATCCACTTTTATGCAGACTTTTTTTTCATAAATACGGTACAATGCTGTAAATGTCTTTTCTCTTCCTTACGACTTCCTTAGTAACATTTTTTTCCCTCTAGCGTACTTGATTGTAAGAATGAAGTATATTATGCAGTTAACGTGCAAAATACGTGTTAATCACGTGTTAATATTATTTTGTTAATGTGCAAAATAACGTGTTACGTTATCAGGACGGCTTCTGCTCACCAGTAGGCTTTGAGTAGTTACGTTTTGGGGGAGTCAAAAGTTATATTCAGATTTTCACCTGCTTGGGTGGCGGGTGGCCCTGACTCTCGGAGTTGTTCAATGGTCAACTGTACTTCAATCTGAGTGGCTTAGAACCACTTATTGGGTCATGGTTCTGGAGGCCAGAAATCCAAAAACAAGGTGTCAGCAGGATTGGTTCCATCTGAGGCCATGAAGGAGACTCTCTTCCAGGTCTTTCTCTCCTGCTTCCAGTGGTCTCGGGCCTTCTTGGGCTTCTGATGATCTCCCTGTATCTTCCCTCTGTGTGTGTCTGTCTCTGCATCCAAATTTCCTGCTTTTATAAGAACATCGGTCATGGGATTAGGGACCACTCTATGGACTTCATTTTACCTTGATCAACTGCAAAGATCCTCCTTCCAAATAAGGCTGCATTCAGAGTCCTGGGGGTTAGGACTTCACCCTCTTTCGCGGGAGGGACACAATTCAACCTCTTACTAGTAGATTTTCTTCTCCCCCGGGATGGGTCCAGGTTCCTGCCCGTGGGGCTTCGGTTTTCACCTGGGTGCAGGGAAATCGGGGTGGAAGGCTCTCTCCCGTGCGAGCAGGAGCCCACTGTCTCTCCCCACGGAGCTTGTGTTGAAGTCTTACATAGACTTCATCTCACCAACGGAGATGTTGGTGGAATTACTTTCCTTTTCCATCCTGGTCCCGACTCCCGCAGCTTGGTGCTGCTGACCACAGAACTGGCCATCGGGGTCCCTGTGGCAAGCCGGCACAGACGGCCAGACTTTCAGGGACCGGAGGACGAGTGGGTTTGAGAATCCAGGCCCCAGTCCCTCATCTCTGAGATGAGGGTGACAGCACTTACCAACTAGGGCTGTCGTGTGCGATGCGATAGTCTGCAGACAGCGCCTGGCACAGAGGGGTGCTCAGTGCATGTGTGTGTGTGTCATTAATAACCGGGAGCTCCACGGAAAATCTCACCCCGAAACTGCCCTAGAGTGCCGAGCTCTGAATTTGCACCGAGTTGGCTCAGTTCCTCCTGACTTCTTTCCCCGCCATCCCCCCACCGCGGCGGCGAACCCCGCAAGTCAACGGCTTTGAACTGGGACTTCAAAGAGAAGCCAGCTCTGTTCTTCAAACAGGTTTATAAAGAGATTTTGATACAAGACAACAATACTTGTCAGCAGTGCCCAGTTATCGTCCTTCCCTTTGTAGTTTTATTAGGAAATAATTTCCCAGCTGGTGAGGCTCCTGCTGGCACGTCTTGTTTCTCTATTTGCGATTGGATCTGCCCACCGGAGGGGCTGCCCCTGTGCAGCGGCAGTTTTGCCAGCTGGGTCCCCCCACTCCCCCTTCCCCAGAAAGACATCACCGGAAGGGGCTCTGCAGCCGATTTACCATCTGCCCCTCCCCTCCTCCTCCCCCTCTTTGTAGCAAAAATGCAATTTGTTTGACCTCTAGGGAGGTTTTAAACCTCAGCCTCTTAATTGCCCCCCCTTATTATTATTATTTTTTTTTTAAGAGGGAAGAGAAAGAGGAAACCATGGCCAGAAAATACAATTTAAGCTTTCCTTTCTCCCAAGCCCTGAATTCTAGGCTGGCGGTCAAGAGTCCAATAGATTAAAACTCCAGGGCCCGGTTCACTGGGGGTGGGGTCGGGGGGAGGCAATCAAGCAGGGCCTCGTTGCAAGGTCCAGCTTTTCCAAGCAGAGGGAGGCAGTGGTTTTCCAGCAGTGGTTATTCCTTCTTCTTTCCTTGCTGCTTTTTCTTATAACTCAGAACACGTGACAAGGAGTCTGCTATTCTGTGCCAAGCAGGTTCTGAGACACGGAAATGAGGAACACCGGGGTCCTCCGGTTACATTTCGTAGCATGGGCCGGGTTGAGCTGGATTGAGATGCAGACTTCTCTGGGACTCTTCCTCGGAGGGCTCTGTGCCATAGCAGAGGAAGGCTCCCTTGGGCTCTAGGAGCAAACTACTTCAGGCCCACTTGCCAGAACAGTTAGGGGTGGCTCTGGACCATCAGCTACAACGGGAGGCAGGATCCATCAGAGCGGGTGGTTGGGGGTGGTGAAGATTACCTGGTGGTTTAGAATGGGGCCACTGGGATGCATTTCCACACTAAGAAGAGGGGGCAGATAGAGAGGGAGGGAGGCTGAAGACCCAGATGGGGAGAAATAACCAATGTAATATGAGGACATCTACTGGGGGTGGGTTGGGGTGGGTCAGCTCAGCAGGATTTAGAAAGTGAGAGGCAGAAGTTCCTTAGACGTCATTCAGTTCAGAGCCCTCATTTTATCTGATGAGATTCAGTGGGTTTGAGAACTTTCCTAAGGTCATATGCTGATGAGTAGGGGTGGGGAGCATGATCTTGAACCCAGGTCTGCTGGCTCCCAGGTGGGGACCACAGTTCTGCAGGATGTTTGCTGCATCCCTGGGGATGGAGAGGCTGTGGCAGACTGAGCAAGGCTCTCTGCAATTCCTGGCCAACTGGGTGCTGGGGTTGGTTCCACTGCCCTTGGTGTGTTGAGAGGAGGGGGGTCAGTGCAGAGGGGAGCCTGGGGCGGTCAAGGGTCACCTCAAATCTGTGCACAAGGAGAACACAGCGGGATGGGAGTCACAGAGCTGATGCTGCTCCTGACTCTGAAGTATTTTGCTGACTCAGGATCACTCACCTTCCCATCCACATTTCCCACTGTTGCCAAAGCAAACAGTGAAGGCCTCCACTGAAAAGCCACGGAGTCGGAATTGACCTAAAAGCTTGTTTCTGAGCAGAATGTGCCAGACCACAGGAACACAAGTAACCTATTGGTTATATTGTCCAGGATCCGTGCCAGTGTTATCGTACCCATTGCACAGATGGGGTGACTTAAGTGGAGAGGTGGACGCTTTCCAGAGATACATCCGAAGGCAACAGTAAAACCCACAGTTCAACGTTTGTTATGCTCATTCCCAAATCTTCCTCCTGCTGACGACCGTGTTTCCATGGAGTGTGCGGAAAGCACTGAGCAGGACGGTAAGAATAGACTGTAGGCCTTTCTTCACGAAGTCTGGCTGGGGTCTGCTGGGCCTCAACTCCAGCCACTTATATAATTTTTTGAGGCAACCAGTAAAAAAAAAAAAAAAAAAAAAAAAAAAAAAAAAATGAAGCTATAATAAAATGGTTGTAATATATTTTATATGTCTGAAATTAGGGGATGGCAAACTGTGGTTTGCAGGCCAAATCTGGCCAGCAGCCTGTTTTGAACAGCCTGTGAGCTAAGAATGATTTCTACGTTTTAAAAGGGTCATAAAAAGCAACCCCCCCCAAACAAAGAAAAATATGCCACAGAGACTCTACGTACCCACAAAGCCTGAAATGTTTGCTAATTAGCCCTTACCGAAAAAGTTTGCTGACCCCTGATAACAAATGAGTGATCTTATCACAAAAAGACCACCATGTGGTGTTGCATTATAAATAAGATGAGCATAGGATGTATTTTTTTTTTTTTAAAAACACATTCATTGTATACCAAAAGCAGTGTGGCCTTGTAATGAGATATAAATTTCAAGTTGTTTGACCACTGCTATTTATTCCAGTGATGCCAGTTAATCTCATTATATTCACTTGGACCTAAGTCCCCGATGAATCACAAAAGCCTTTGGAAGCCTGAGATTTGGCCACACAGCTCTCATGACCTCCAGTCTGGGGTAAACCTGCTCTGGGTTTCCTCTGAGTTGGAGAGAAGAAGCTGTTACCCAGCAGGCCTCCCTGTAAGCAGTCGGCATTTTCGTTTGCTTGGCCTGGGTGGTGAAGCTCATCCATCTGTAGGGCTAGGGTCCTTCCTCAGTTTGGGGGGGCAGCTGAGCTGCGGAGCACAGGACACGCGGCTGAGTCCGCCGGGCCTGTGAGCGATGGACACACTGACTCACTGGCCCAGCAGGTACCCCCAAAGCCCGGCGATGTCTGCTGGAAATCAGCCGGGGGACTGGGTCCCTGCAGGCAGGGTGAGCTGTGTTTCCCTGCTGGGCAGAGGCTGCCAGCGTGCTCTGGAACCTTCCCCCAGAGATGGCCAAGACACGCAGCAGCTGGCCAGGGGCAGCCTGGGCCCCGCACGCAGCGTCAGGGTCCCGTGCGGGTCACTGGGTTGGCTCTTCTGGGAGCCAGAACCAGGGAGGTGACTCTCATAGGGTGGGATTCGCATCCTGGCTCTGCCACTTTGTTAGTCAGGTAGACTTGGACCAGTGACCTGATGTCTTAGATCTTCAGCTTCCTGATCTGTAAAATGAGGTAATAATAGTCGTACCTCGTGGGGTTTGGAGGATGCTGAAAAAAGATACTGGATGCGAAACAACAACAACAACAACAACAACAACAACAACAACACAAACCAACAGACAAAAAGGCAGAAAAAAAAAGGAGTGCAAGTCACTGGGGTCTGTTCTATTCCATCCTCTAAACATTTGGCTTGTTTCTGCATAAATGCTTCATTCATGGCCTGAGGGTCATCTCCAGCGAGGATAGTAAGGATGAGAGCAAGAGATATTGTGAGGGAGAGAGAGAGGGAGAGATTGAAAAGGAGGAAGAGAGGGGAAGAGAGAGAGGGAGAGGGAGAGAGAGGGGAAGAGAGAGAGGGAGACAGGGAGAGAGAGAAAAGGAGGGAGAGAGGGGGAAGAGAGACAGGGAGAGAGAGAAAAGGGAGAGAGGGAGAGGAAGGAGAGAAAGAGAGAAAGAAAGATGGAAAGAAAGGAAGAAAGCAAGCAAGCAGTTTGCAGTGCAGAAATGGTACAGGAAAGAGAGATTCTGGAGAAAGAAATGCGACCGAACAACCCAAAGTTAACCAGTACTTCTTAGGCCCTGGCCCTGGCAAGAATCAGAGCAGCAGCAGCTGGCCGGTACCCAGTGATCGGCAGCCCGAGCATCCTCACTCCCTTGCCAGGGAACATTGCTTGGTTGTTTTGTCACCTCGGGCAAGTGGCTGAAGTCCCCTGAGCCTCATCTTCCTCGCTTGTGACCTGGCACAGCAACAACACTGATAAACACCCACAAGGCTGCCACGAGCACTCACTGTTGGCCTCGAGGCCGGGCTCTGAGTGCGGGTGAGGACCAGGCGCCTCCCTATGTGGCTCTGACCATAAGTGGGGGGTAGGGGTAGGCGGTAGGACTCCACGGGGAGCCCCGCGTGCCCCAGGTCACCACTTAATGGTGCTGCGTGGAGGCCCGGACAAGGTTTCCCTTTGTGCACAACCAGCAGGTCTGTGCGGATCGAGTTCCATCAGATGACGACAACCACAATTCAGAAACCCCGAGTCCGCGTCCCTGTAGCCAGATCCGAGCAGTTAATTTCCCGTTTCTCTGAGAGTTTGATTACTTCTGCTTTTGGTTGAGGAAAAGTCAGTTTTGAAAACACCCCTTGTAATAGGTGTTTCAAAAACACTTCGACATTGGTATGGAGCCTATTAAATTCTAACAGCTCTGCTGGCAGGTAAAAGCACATTTATGGTCTTCAAGAAAATAACCATACTGTCTGCCTTCTGGACTTCTGGGCCATTCTGGAGAGATTTCATGTTTAAGGTCAAGGAGGTTGGAAGGGTGGATTTCATTTCTCCAAATCACTCTCCTCATATTAGCCTTCTATGCGGTAGAAATTGTAGGATGGCTGGTCTGCCTCTAGCGGACACTGGTCTTGCTGGAAATCCACGGCGCCCCTTCAACCAACTATATCTGCTTTCTTATTGTCACCACCTCAAAGGGATTGTGTTACCTCTGGGCTTGTCCTAGTCGAGCTCTGCCCAAATATTTGAATGTCCAAATGCTGTTGAAAAAAAAAAAGATTTTAACTGGGATTCCACAGGGTGGAAAGTAAGGCTATTGGATTGTGCAAGTAAAGATCTCAGGACCAGAAGCTTTTACTGAGGGAGAAGGATCGAGAATAGAAGATGGAGAGGTTAAAGCAAGGGTTCGGTTCCTGGGAGATGGGAGAAGAAGGAGAGGAGGGGGGAGGGGAGGCTATGTCAGACAGAGGCAGGGAAGGGAGGGGTGCATAGTGAGCTGTTGGTGCTCAGTGTAATCTATGGCCCTTTGCTGGAAGATCCTCGGGAGTCAAGGCTTTGGAACCACTGGATTCCAGAGCCACAGGACCTGGGGGGCAGTGACGTGTGAACTGGGACATGTTGGGTCTTAGGAAGTGCATCCTGGGAGACTTTGTAAATGGTCTCATCCCACACGTTGACCTGTGGTTTGGAGACAGCGACGCAGCAAGGCACGGTCTGTCTGAACACCAGCTGAAGTTTTCAGCATGGTGTAGAGTCATGAAATGATGTCAGAACTTCAGAAAATGTGTTTAGACTAGATTCTGTTTGACTTTGTGGGAATTCAGTTCAAAGAATCCGTAATTTTTTCATGTGGCTAATGTCATTGATTTACAAAGAATTCTTCTCCCAGGCAAACATAAAAAGGCATAAAGCCCCATAATCAAATGCCTGCTCTGACCACAAAGTCAGAATGTCTCAAACCATCTCTTTCATGCACACAGAAGGACACATCTCTCGGCAGCCACTGAAAACTTGCAAAGTAGATTTTCCCCCTTTATCCCTTCCTGATGCTGCTGTCTTCTGAGACGGAGGAGTGACAGGAGAAATTCAGAGTCAACTCTTTCTGCCTTGGGAGTGTCCTCTACTGATTCAGAGAGGGAACGGATGTCTTTCACCCATGTCAGGTGTGTCCAGAACAGACAAAAGGTATCACCTGGCCAGTGTGAGTAAAGAATGAGGTTGGAGGAGGAGGTGGGTTCCTTCCTGTTTCTGCTTCTCAGAGTCAAGCTGCAACCACTGTCACGTTCACATATGTGAGTCTGATGGTTTTAGAGGCTCCAGCTCTGTGAGGTAAGATGGAGCCAGCGAGGCTGCCCAAAGATGCTCTTCTAGATGGCAGAGGGGCAGGCTTTCAGGTTTCTGGCTGCCTTCCAGGAATTGCTGACATCATGTTGGCCCTGCCCATTCTGCAGAACTCACTCATCTCAAACCAGGTCATGGTAGGCTGGATAGTGACCCCCAGAATATCTATATCCTAACCCTCAGACCCGTGAATGGTATCTTACCTGGAAAAATTATGAAGATGTAATTACATGATAGACCTTGCAATGGGGTGGGGTGGGGAGGGAGATTATCTTGGATCGTCCAGGTGGGCCCTCAACACAATCACAAGTGTCCATCTTGACTATAGGAGGCAAGTCAGCATGAGGACTTGCGGAGAACGGAGTGAGCAGCCATAAGCCAAGGAATGCTGGCAGCCGCCAGGAGCTGGAAGAGGCAAGGAAGAACTCTTCCCAGGAGTCTCCAGATGGATCTAGCCCTGACAATACCTTGATTTTAACTCCATAAGATTCCTTTCAGACTTTTGGCCCCAAGAATAGGTAATAAGTAAAAGAATAATAAAGGAGAATAGGAACAAGTGATAAGAGAATAAATTTCTGTTGTTTATAAGTCTTGAAGTTTGTGGTGATTTCTTATAGCGGTAAGAGGATACTAGAACTCTGTTCTCTTGGGAGTTGCTGAGCGTGCGAGTACATATCTCTCTGGTTCTCATCTGGCTGCTAGGGGCCACTAATGGGCTGCCTGCCGCACGTGGAACATACCAGCAGCGTGTTCTTAGGGAGACGAATGCACGTGTTCCCCATCTGCATGCTCAGGCCATTGCTCAGAGGAGAGCTCTGCCAAGAATAAAGCAGAAATGAGCAGATGACAGCTCTTCCAGTAGAATAAAT
The DNA here is from genome assembly GCF_048164855.1 of Canis lupus baileyi. Lineage (NCBI taxonomy): Eukaryota > Metazoa > Chordata > Mammalia > Carnivora > Canidae > Canis > Canis lupus. The sequence goes on from NC_132874.1 coordinate 12,606,749, forward strand.
CAGTATTTGGGCTCTGATATGTTTACGCTGGCCCAGGTAGATGGTTGAGTTGTTCAAGCATATCTTAGAAACAAATCTAATTATAAAACTCCTAATAGCAGGAAATTCTCCCCAAATCCAAAAACCGAGTGCCCCAAAACATTTGGACAGTCTGTCAGTAGGTTTTAGAATCAACTACATTTGAAGATGCCTCCTAAACCCTGCTCACTCTGTCCAGGGAGATGCTTGGATTTTTTTTTTTTTCCCCTCCAGGAATGTCTGTATTTTGGTGAGGTAAGAAGCTGGCCACAGGAGCTATCATGGTGCCTCTCCTTCCTTTTTATAGTCACTTTTGCTTTTTTTTTTTTTTTTTTAAATTCCAGGTCCACATTCACTTCCCAACATCCCATAAAGCCACTGGCACTGTATTTCATTCACTAAAGGGCTGCATGATTAGCTCCCTGAGTCACTAATCTGTATAGTTGAGTCAGGACTACTGTCCATCTTCCCATCCTGGCAAGCTCCTTCCTCACCATGTGCACACTTGCCTCTCAGAGATGCCATGATCCTTCTTGCTTGACAGAGTCATTGAATTTCAGAGTGAAAAGGGACTTTTATTAAGCACATCAATTCCAACTACATTGAAATAATGAACCCAGGGCTCAGACAGTCTGGAGGAGGAGTCACGGAGCCCAGAACCCACAGTTGAAATGCACACCCTGGGCAGTTCTGAGACACGTAGTATGTGGGCTACTCTTTTTGAAATGTTGGCGAGACTGGGAACGCAATGGGGTGCCAGCAAGTAGTCGCACCCTTCGTGTTTGGGAAATTCTCCACGACAGCCACTCTCGTGTCCCCTCTTCTTCATTCCTGCAGAAGTAGAAAACAACCTGGAGCAATCTGCCTCTGTGGGCATGTGCTTGGCAGATCTGTAGTTGGGGTTTGTTAAACCTGGGACCCCCAGGAAAACGTGGGTGCTCACCACACTTAGGTGAAGACAGTGAAATGGCAACAACACTTCATTGACATGCGAGGCTACCTGGAGAAGGGACAAGCAGCCAGGCGAACCACAAAGATCCATTTAGCCAAGGCAGAGGATGGGCATTTTTGATGAGAGCATTAACCTTCTCTAGGCTGGCTGTCATTTCCAAATGACAGCTGCGTGCATGGCATTTCCAAGGAGTCTTTCATCTCTAAGAAAAGAAGGGGAAGCAAGGGTCATATCTAATATATTAAAAGCAGAAAGGAAACCTTTAAGCAATTTGGTACCCTTTGGCCTGTGGGTTTTTTCCAAAACCCCACTGAGGTGGTGTGGATTTTAAAATCCTAACCTGGGAGATATAAGAACAGCTTCAAAAAAACTAGCTTAGACCTGCCTTTAGGATGTCAGAAACCGTGTGCTCTTATGGTTAGGGGATGCACTCTTTTGGGAGTCAGTGAGGTCCAGAATCACTTAGGATTCCTTTGGTTGCAAGTGACAGAAAGCCAAGTTGGTGTTCTCTTTATTAGAAAAGGGGACGTATGTGTCTCAGGTATCTGAACAGTCTCCTTACAGACATAACGAGAGGCACGGGTGAGCACAGAAGCTCTGTGATGTAACTGAGACTCTAGTTGGTCTCTCTCTTCCTCTGTGGGGACTCTATTTTCTTGGAGGCTTCCCCTTTCTGCCTGCGACTGCAAAGTACAGCTTCTAGGTTCAAACTCAGTCACTGTGAGACTCTGCTTCTCTGTCTGCTAACATAGAAGTCTGGGAATTAGATCCCCTCGGTCTTAATTGGCCTATTTTGTCATCTGTGCGACAACTGCCATGAAGGGGGTTTTGACCCCTGCCCCTCAAACTCTAACGTGCATGTGAACCATCTGGGAGTTTTGTTCAAAGATGCATGCTGCCTCAGAAGGTCCCAGGTGGGACCTGTGATTCTGCATTTCTCATAACCACCCAGGTGCTGCTGCTGCTCTTGATCCAAGGACCACATTTGGAGCAGCAAGGACACGACTAGACTTGCTGGCTTAATCGGGGTGGTACTTTCTATCCCTGTAGGCTGACCATAGACTCAGATCCAAATTAGGACAAAAGCCGAGTGTTGGGGTGGACATGGGGGAGAGCCTTGCCTCACAGCAAAATGTAATATTGATGCCACAGGAAGAACGGGGTTGGCTTCTGGGGCAAAGCAAAAACAAAAACTGAAACAGCCCCCACCCTCACATTTCCACTGTGGACTCTCTGGGATGTTTGTTAACCGCAACGTAAACGGAGTGCCTGCACCTCACTTATAGTCCCCAAAGCCATGAAAGAAATGACTCTTAGATACATGACAAAAGATAAACCTTTAAAAAACTTGCTCATAATTATCATCATTGCCTTTAATTATTAATTGAGGAAGGACTAGCATGTGCTTGATGTGGGCAGAGATTTTGTTTAAGCGCCAGCCCAGAGAGACCTGGAAAGGAAACCAAAGAAGCATGAATTATAAATACAGATCCTGCCATAAGAAGCTGATGGAAGCATGAGCTTCTGGAATGAGAAGGGGTCTCGAGGCTGAAGCTCCGGAACTGCAAAGTGGACTTAGTGCACTACCCGGGAGCCTGTACACGGCGGCGTGTTAATGCTTGTTAGGGAACCAGGGTTCACGCCGCTCACCACGGACAATCAATGCCAAGGCAGGAACCACAGCTCTGGGAATCTTTGGAGGCACTTGTATTTCTTTGACTCCGGGTATATAGGAATTGAAAAATGACTCCCAGAGTTTCGTTTGGTACTTAATTGCTTTGAACATCATGGAAAAGACGTAGGTGGACCTGGGGTACTATATAATTAGTTGATAAACTACGACAACCAGACACGCAAGCCTGGAAAAAACATTTATTTAGAATGTGGCATTTCAGGGGATTGGTTGCATAGTGGAGATATTTGAATATCAAAACATAATACATAATAATAATAGCCACAACAATCCCAGCTTGATGGAGGCTCTGTTGGTTATAGAATGTTCTAGTTAGGTTACCAGATGGAGAGTTGGAATCAGGCTCATTCTCTGGTAATTTGAGAAATGAAGGCATCATCACTTTTGGCCTCTGACCACTGCACCCGTCCCTTGTTTCTCAGCATCCTGATGCCTTCTGGCTGTGGCGAGCCATCCCTCCGGCCCTCTCCCTCCTTGCTCCCACACCCTTTTATTTTTCTCTCTTCTGGAACCTAAGCTGTTAGTGTTTTGCTGCTGGGAGGCTTGGCATTGTGCAGGTTCCCCACATGTATCTTTATCAGGTGAGCCCTGGGCCATCTCTTAAATCCCTGTGGTAGGAGGATGTCGAGGCATTAGCCACAGCAGATGAATTGTCAAGGAAGCTTCTAATGTTGTAGATAATATTTTTGGAGCGATTCTCTTCTATCCTCAAACATATCCTGGTTTCCATTGTAGAAAAGTTAAATCAGGGTCTTTTTTGTTGTTGGAATTCAGCCAGGTAGGTGGTTCTAGAACCTTCCCTCTACAGATTCTGAGTGCTCAGACATCCAAGCTCTGGGAGACCGCCACCTACCGTCATTCTCAGGCTGCTGCCCTCTGGCTCCCTTCAGCAGAGGTGCTTCCCACTCCTGCTGGAGTCTCAGCTGTGCCTCCTCCCACCCCCATCTTTTCTACTGAAAATTCTCTTTCTCCATAGACGTCCCTCCCCAGTTCCTCCTTCTTCCTTCCACAGGTATTTTAAAGGGTCTAATTCTTGCCCAGAATTAAGTCCATCAGGAGATACAGAATCAGATCAATGCCCTATGCTCAATTTGGGGTGATAAGTTAACAAGAGGAAACAATTACAGAACAACTGTGAGTCATCAGGCTCTGTGATACTAACTCTAAGTGCGACCTTCCAAAATACACAAGAAATATGTGATCCCACAGACGTCCACCCTGCAGTGTGCCCCTCTAGCATCCTGATGGCACTTATCACACTCTCTGCTTTACCTGTGGATTTCCCTTGTTAGACAGGGACTGCCTCCTTGGCCAGAATTGTATCTGCCCCTTTCACCTGCTCATTTCCAGCACCAAGCACAGTGCCTGGCCCATGGAAGTGCTCAAAATCCATGTATTGATTTTGTTTATCAATTCACCTTTTCTGGCCAAGCTCTTCTGCTTTTAGAGTAAAAAATTCATTATTGAATTTTTTGAATTTTTGAATTTTTTGAAAAAAAAAAACAAGCACATTTTTAATCGGTTCAGAGTCTAGAAAATAAAACTGAAAGGAGGAGGGATTCACCGAAATACTGAGATACTAGGGGATCCTAAAATTCTACATAATTAAAAATTAAACTATATATTGTTCTTTTCCTCAAGTAAATTTTTTAGTGGAATACAATTGTGTGCACAGATTACATATATACAATCTGATTACTTTACAAAGAGAACTTAGGTGACACCCTCAGATCATGAAACAGAACATTGGCGGTATACCAACCCCCATCCCCTTGGAGCCTCTCCATTCACTTCCCCTACAAAGGTAATTCATGTCTTGTCTTTCATTGCTATACATTAGTTTTTCCTATTTGTGAGCATTATATAAATGATATCATACAGTATATTTCTTTTGTCTTTGGCTTCTTTAAATCCATGCTATTATATTTAGCAGTAGCTCATTCCTTTACTTTGCTGTATGGTTTTCCTTTATAGAAATATGCTGTTATTTATTTTATTTTTGATGATTTATTTATTTTTCTGAGAGAGAGAGAGAGAGAGGAGGAGGAGGAAGCAGAGGGAGAGGGAGAGAGAGAGAATCTTCAGCAAACTCCCCACTGAGCACAAATCCCGACAGGGGGCTTGATCCCATATCCTGAGATCATGACCTGAGCCAAAATCAAGAGTAGGATGCTTAAACCGATGGAGACACTCAGGTGTCCCTCAATATGCTATTTATTTTTCTACCTTATTGTTGGTGGCATTTGTTTTGTCTCTAGTTTTTGCTGTTAACAATGGTGCTTTTAAGAACATTTTTTTAATGTCTTTGATGCCTCTGCATTGGGTATATACCTAGGAGTTTGAATGCAGGATTGCAGAGCATGTGCATTTTCAGCTTTAGTAGATATTGCCAATTTTCTGATCTGTTATACCAATTTGCACATCCACCAGCATTCAGTGAAAGTTCCAGTTTTCCTTTTTTTTTTCCCCAACACCTTCATATCATTGTCTTGTGAATTTAGCCATTCTGGTGGGTATGAAACAGCATGTTTTGTGGTTTTGATTTGCATCTTCCTGACGTCTAAAGGAGTCAAACACATTTTTATATGCCTATTGGCTATGTGGGTGCCCTCTTTTATGATATACCTCTTCATGTTATTTTGCATATCATTTTGGCATTGTAACATTTAGTCATGTTGTTGAAAGTTGAAAGGAGAATTCCTGTTGAGGGACTTTAGACTTTATGACCTTGGCTTTCTTACTTAAACATTATTTTTCCATAAAAGGAAAAATCTCTTCAGGAGAAGATTGACATGCAAAGTAGTTCAAAGCAGAGAAGTTCTCGCAGAAGGAAGGATGAGGGGCTCAAGTCCTTTCTCATCTGTGACCCCCTAATGTATTCCACTCAACCTTGAAAACATTGCCTTATGGCAAAGATAGTTTTTAAGAACCAAGGTAACAAGTCAACCAGTAAAAGTCTTCATAAATACTTTATAACATGTTTGCTAGCACAAAGCAATAAAGATAATAGAAGAAAGAGGAATATGAAAAGCATTTTCACAACTTCACTGGGTTATAAGAGACTTTATACTGTTAATTTCCATTACATTCTTTGGCTAAATGAAGACGTTTCATGATCTCTTCATCCCACAGTTACAAGATGCTTTCAAATTTATTTGGATTCATTGTAGAAAATAGACACACTAAGAGACAGTGTATGTGTATGCATCATGGGCACTGATACACACTCCTTTCCTCCAAATACTCAATGCTTTTCTTTTTCTTATTTTTAAGTTTCATTTACTTAAGTGAGGTGCTCGAACTCACAGCCCTGAGATCAAGAGTCACATGCTCTACCCACTGAGCCAGCCAGAAGCCCAGATGCTTTTTTGTTTGTGTAACTTAGGTTTGGTGATGCTTGTGTTCTGAATCCTGTCTTGGCCTCATAGACACAAAAATGCTTGGATATGTCAAGTGGAAAAATTTTGCATTAAGACTTATTTAACACAGCCAGGTAGGTACTTTTGTTTCCAATACCAGAGCCCCACACTGGTCACACTGGACATCTACTAGTCCCTTTTATGCTCACATCATTTCCCTGCCTCCCTAGACCCTGGAGGGCAATGAAGGAGCTCCTGCCTCTCTCTCCTCCTCTTCCTTTACCTCTCCCAGAGCTTCATGCCCAAACTTCTATTTCTTCGCTGCCATCTGCCTTACCTCCCTTTTGTGTTTCCCAATGCCCCAGTTTCCTCTTTTCTAATTATTCCCAACAGGAGTCTGTAGACAGAAGAATGTAAAAGAAATATGGAAATAAATTTGCATACAACGGAATTTGGCAAAGCAAAGCAGCTCAAAGGTAGGGAGGGATGGTCGCAGTCTTTCCAAAACCATCCTCGAGCTGTTGATGGTGGTATCTGGAATGATTTTAGGTAGTATGCTTCATGAACAATATGAGCAATTCCTTAAAAATCGAAGTAGTTATATATTTATTTTAGAAGTATTAATATATTTCTTTCATTTGTGGTATTCATTTCCAGCTTGATAAAAGGTCTTTTAAAATATTTAAGTTTAAGAAATGACTATATTGCTTTGGCAAAACTTGTGAATTAGTGACATTTGGGAAATATTGGATGGTTCATGCTCAATAAATCAAAACTAATTTTATTAGAGAATCTCTTCTCCCATCAGATCTAGATAAGCAGAAGTGAGCACATAATACATCAAATTCTGTTCCCCAGTGTAATACTAAGTATTATAATTTTTCTAAAAAGGCAAAATAAAACAGTCTATGACAATGCTTTTCAAGGTATAGTCATGGACCCCTGGGGCCCCCAGGGCACATTTAATGTGTCCATGATGTCAAAAGTATTTTCCAAATAATACTAAGGTGTTGGTTTTTTCAGTTGTTGATATTTCCACTCTTGATGCAAAAGCATCAACATGGTGGGTAGAATGCTGGCTTCTTAGGATGGTTCCAGGCCTTGGTACCAGACTGCACTTGTAGTGGTTGTAAACTTTACCACCCTGACAGAGAAAAGGAAAAGCCAGTGTCACTCAAAAGTGACCTTGATAAAGCAATAGAAATGATTAACTTTGTTAAATCTCAACACTTTAGATCTTTTTAGTGTTTTGTGGTGAAACGGGCTAGATGAATCAAACTTTGTGTTGTGTTCCAAAGTTTGATGGATGTCTCAAGAAAAAGCAAGGAGTTGAATTAGTTCCTTTTTTTTTTCCATGGGAAGCTATTTTTATTTGAAGGAACAACCGACAGACAAACACAATGCTTATTTAGACTGGGTATTTGGCAGTTATCTTCTAAAAAATGAATGAAATGGGTGCATTACTTCAGGGAGAATAACTAGTAGTATTTATAGCCAATGATAAAATTTGAGCTTTCAAGTGAAAATTAGGATTTTAAAAACTTGTGTAATATATCATGAAGCAGTATGACTGCTCCCTAATACCTAAAGGATCATGATGAAATTAGCTGTGATATTTACGAATTTGATTTTTTTAAAATATTTTATAACAAAAGTTGTCAACATATGAAGATCTGTGTATCTCCCCCCCTTTTTTTTCCCAAATGACCAATGCATGATGTTACAAATCATGCATTTGGTAAAAGATCCATTTTAAGTGTGAGGTAGACCAGTGAATTTTAATGTAACAGAATGTGAAAAAAAGTCATTGTTATAGTTTTGGATTATATTCTGCAACTTTTAAGAAATTACCACTGTTAAATTTTGGTGTAGTATCAAAAAAGTATGTCTACAATTACATAAACAGGCTACTAAAATATTTCTTTTTTTAACAGTGACATACCTGTGTGACTGTATGTCAGATTTTATTCATATACTTGCACCAAAACCATATACTTATGACGTTTGAAGCAGATGAGAATCCAACTGCCTTTTATGAAGCCAGGTATTAAAGAGATTTCTAAAAATGTAAAACATTGTCAGTTTGCTTAATATTTGTTTTACTTTAGAAAAAGCAAAATATTTTTTACTTTTTATAAGAACATTTGTTCCCATATAACAGTCCTATTATTTTTAAAAGAATAAATATTTTTAAAATGTCTCAGTTTCCATGTCTAATGCAGCACATGTCAGTGGGTATAACCTACATAAATAAAAGCTCTTTAGAATCCTCAATAATTTTAGGAGTGAAAAGAGGTCTGGGACTAAAAATTATGAGAACTAGTCTTCTATAAGAAAGGATTCTTATCCTGTAGGGTCAAAACACTCCACTCCTCACAAATGACAATAGACTAAGGTGTGTGTGTGTGTGTGTGTGTGTGTGTGTGTAATGGAGGTGAGTGACAACATAAGATCTTGCATTACAAACATTTTAAGGGAAGGGGATATAAAGACTATTGTAAAGAAACTATTTTAAGAGAGGGCAAACTGCAGCCTGTTGCAGAGGGACGATTTCTGGTTACTTGTGAAAATGTAGAAAACGGTAAAACCAATGCTTGAGACAGAAACAAAGAGAAAATACAAACATTGATTCAGAAATAAAAGATATGACGAAAAATATGGATCCTCTTCCTCTTCACCATATGTTGTGGCAGGCAGCCTGTAAGATGTCCAACCAATCCCCATTGATCTCTGCTTCCTGACATTCACATCATGCCTAACCTCCTCCTCTTGAGTGTGGGCTAAACCCAGCAACCTGCTTCTCAACTAGCAGAATACAGCAGACGGGATGGGGTGTCACTACTGAGACTGGATTACAGAAAGGCTGTGACATCTATTTTGCTCCCTCTCTCTTTGTCCCTTGTCAGTTCTGAGGAAATCTAGCTGCCATGTTGTGAGTTGCCCTGTAAAAGACTCAGGTGGCAAGAAACTGGTAGGTCCTCAGGCAATAACCCATGGGAAACTGAATCCTGCCAACTACCTTGTGAGGAAGGTTGGAAATTATTTCCCTTCACTGGGGTCTTTAAGTGTGACAAACATCCTTGAACAACAATTGATTATTGCACTTTGAAAGGTAGAAGCACCCACCTAATCTGTGTCTGGATTTCTGATCCACAGAAACTGTTAAATAATTTTTATTGTTTATAGTTGTTAATTGATGGGGTAATTTGTTACACAGCAATTGATAACTAATATGTGTATATATGTAAATTCATGTAAAAGCTTCATACAATTTCAAGACACCTTGAGAATTTTTTGAAGCCCATTAATGGATAGTCTATGAACCTTGTTAATAACCCCTGGTCTAGGAAAGCATTAACAGAAAAGGCAGCAAAGGAAGAAAGAAAACAAGACCTGCCGAGTAAGTAGTAGAAGGGAAAATCTAGGCAGTATAATTAAAGACAGTTGTATCAGGGAAGCAAAACAAGAACCTAGTGCCTTAATGAGAAGAAAGTTTCACTAGAACTTTCTAGAGGGACAGATCCCTGAGGATAGCAACTAAAATGGTAAGGCAAGCTCTTTTTATCATGAAATAAAATTGGCTGGATCTGTACCCAAGAGAAGAAAAGACCAATGTTCTGTATTTAGGTGTGTGGGAAGAAAGTTTTCAACCCAGCCTTGTGGGTAGGAGAAATGTTGAGTAATAAATTAAGGAGTCTAAAAGTGGAATCTGTGGAATAAAAAATGTGCATGTCACAGAAAAGACTCTAAGTTACAAGAAGTCTTATAATGGACCACAGAAGTTGAAAGTACAGAGGTTGAACTGGCCTCAGGTATGACAAGATGGAAGGATTTAGCTGAGGTCTTCAGGTCCCTACTTATCTTTTTGGTTGACCTTCAAATAGCCAGCGATTGGGTGTGTGTGGGGGGGAGGGGGGGGGCAGGTCTGCAGGGAGAGCTCCAGGCCTTATAAAGTCTCAGAGAGTGACACTCAAAGAAAAAGACTGTCTTATCGCAGTGTCCACATATAAAATCGAGGGGAGGTGAGACAGTCCTACTTGGGCAGCCATTATCTCTCGTTACCCCACAACTATATGAACTAGCACAAAGGATAATTACCTAAAGGAAAAGGAGGTGCTTGTGTCTGAGAAGGAGAAACAAAGCAGACCAGATAATATGACATATGCCTACTGCAGTCAGTGACAATAATCAGAGGCTGGAGGGCTGCTTAGTATTTAAAGTTATGCCAATGCTATAAACTTGAGACTTGAGACTTAAGATGGATGTGTAGTGTTTGTGTCTCAACAGTCCTTCAATTACAGGAGATTTGGACTGAGTGTTTGAATTGACTTAAGATGATGGAGTCTAATGAATAGCTCTGGCTGGGGAAGTACTGAAGAAAGGGTTTGGGGATGAAACCATGAAATCAGAGGCTTGGATTTTTAAGGAAAAATTCGGCTCTTTCTCCTTCTTGTGCGTCAGCATCTGTTGTTTTTCTTCTAGAACACAAAGTGGCTCGCAGAGCCCATATCCATTTGAATAAAGACTGAACAACCACTGTAGCAAAGGCTTAGTGCCAGATGCTCTATGATGTGACTCAGTTGAATTTCTACCACTCTCTGGAGTTCCTGGGAGAGCCCTGGGCTCATGTAGGGACTCCCAATATTTTTGGAACTGGGAATTTGATTCCAAATGGCAGAAATTTCATCCCTAAGCACACAGAAAGAGATGGTGCCGATTATTCAGTCTAGCTATTCTTAGGTTGTAAATAAAGATTTGTGATTTACTAAATTGAGAATCATTGTGGAAAAACCCGGCCATTCAGCTGAGACCAACAGTAACATAGAACTTGGCAGGAGAGATCTCTTTGGTGGGCCATCTTTCTCCCCAATTTGCCTGCAAAAAAAGTGCCACAGTGGAATTTGGTTGGACATGGGAAGTGCTAAAAAATATGTGAAATAATCGACATATGCCAAGGTAACACATTTCTAACTTCTGCAAAGTTCTTCAACTTTATGTTGGTCACCATGATGTCCTATGGACAAGAGAAATACTAGCAGTTGACTTTAAAACTACATAGTACTAAATTTGTTTACTTTAAGAAAAGGAAATATGATTTCTAATAGAAAGGCATGCCCTTAGTTGCATTCTATGACCTTGTTCAAAGGTCAGCCCCTGCTGACAGTGTCTGATGGTTCACTGCTCGCCTTGCTTTTATGGGCACGCTGCCTTTTCCTCAAAGGCCAAGGTGCACTGTAAAGATACACCACTTTATCTCTCTTCTCAATTCTTGAATTAAGTGGAAGCTCGTGGTGTATCCCTGATTGAAACTCAAGATGCTTCCCACCTGATATATTTATCTTGAGAATTGCATCAGGTATTAACTATGTCCCTCTTTTAAACTTGGCCCTTTCTCTAATAACTACACATTTTACTCACATACTTTTGTGTTTTCTCCAACAGTCTATCCAGAACTAAAATAAATAATCTGAATACTCATCATATTTGCGTTCCATGCCTTGCCCCACAATTTCCATGCACACATATCCCCAAAATCACAAGAGGAAGAGGTCAGAGAAATGAAAGAGAAGATTTTTTCCCCCATAACCACACTTTTCAATGCCTGAAATTACAGGAGGGATTTGCTTTGGCTCTTCTGGAATATTTCTTCTGATTTCTGGAAATTACTACCTTAGAGATTCTGTGCAATATTGACTTTTGGGAAAGAGGGAAAAGAAACATTCACATGTCCCCTAAATGTCCTTTTGGTGGCTTTTCTGGTAGTTCATTTTGGCTCAGTAATGATTTATTGAGCCAAATCTATGCACCACAGTGCCAGGCACCAAAGACACAGATGCAATTCTTGGTTTCCAAAACATTATGGTCTATAGAACCAGAATTAAGGGAAGAGGCCCAGGGAAGTAGTGCTTGGTGACATCTAACTCCAGGGATGCCTTGTGGCAAGCACTCACATGTATTCATGTTCACCTTCAAAGCCCTGTTGTGACCTTGGGCATAACTGCCCTCATCCTAGAGGTTCAGAGATATTCAACACATGTCCCAGCCACACCAGTGGTATGTTGTGAATTAGGATTCAAGCAAGATTTGATTCCGTACTGATTTTTATTATTTGGTACCACTTCCTTCTCCAGGGTTGTTCAGTTTGCCTGCAACTAGGTCCTAGGGACTCCACTTCTCCCTCCCTGCTGAAATCAAAAGCTGAGAATGTTAAGACTGGTCAGAAAAACGTGCTTTTCATGACCCCAAAAACTGATCAGTTCTTGTAGGTTGCGAATTTCAAATCTCATGTGAGCCTTTTGGGATCTGGGTTCATTCACATCTGTCCTCCTGTTTCTGAAGAAAAAAATTATGATAGTATGCACACATACTCTGGCTCTCTAGCAAAGTATCGTTTTAAAAAAGATTATGAAGACATTGAAGGTGCTTGTGGAGCAATAAGCAGCTTTTTGCAAGGTAAATTCAGAAGCATTAAGGAACCAGGAATTAAGAACATAGGTGCTAAAAATATTTGCAATATATCCCACAAATCTTAAATCACTTCTAGATTCACCCTGTTTTATCAGCAGAATCTTTATTCAAGCCTGGTTCACCCTATAGGTTTTGCTAAATTAGAGGGCTCAATCGTATGTCTTAGAATTAGCATTATAGAAACTGTCCCCAATTTGAGGTGGGGACAAGCTGATCGGGTACAGTTTTTGAAGAGTTCATATAAGGCACTGTATGGTTTGAATACGGATTAATGAGCGATTTGTGTTAGTAAACACAAACATAACATTCATTATTTAAACACACAGGAATAATTGTATGAATACAAGTATGTGGCATGATGGGCAATTGAGCTATTTCATGAATAATATATTAGTTAGTGAGCATTTCTTTTTATTTATTGTCTAGACTGAGGAGTGTTGGTCTGACTCCCCGGGTCCAGCCTGCAGCTGGCACATGTCCACTGCTGCCACAGTGGCCGTGAGAAGTGTGTCTAGGTTGCAAGATGGAAGCTCGTGTTTGTTTAAGAAGGAGCCTGATGACATCACGTTGGCCTCATCCTCCAGAAGGCTCAGGAGCCCGTGAAAGAGCACAGCCTTCCTGCTCCATCAATGTAGGCCTAACACAAAGATTTCTGTCTTTGGGTCTGATTTCAAGGTGAACCAGGATGGAGAATTCAAGGGGAGACGATAGATTTTTTTTTTTTTTTTTGCTACCCACATTGGTTGGTTAGCCCCATACATGGTATTTGATTAATGTCTGGAAGCTCTAATTAGCAATGGCTAATCAGGTCCACATGCACCAGGGTATTGATTCCTGCCTCCAGAAAACTAATCTAATTGTGCTCCTTATCATTAGCAAATGGTTGGTGTATTAAAACGATGACCCATCTGTATATTGGAAATGCTACTCCATTATGACAGCTTCAGAATGGAAGCAAGTCTAGACACGGTCCAACAGTGGCGTTAGGAAAAATATCTCTGATCCTCAAAGGAGAAGAGTCACAAATATTCAAGATTAAGTTTTCCTTTTAACTTTTCCAGCAGAGGAAACCTGGCATGAGAATCAAATGTGTCCTTTGGACCACAGAGGGGAGGAAGAAAAACAGCCTTGGCTGGCGTCTCTTGGCCTCTGAAACAGTTCTCACGGGCTCTGTGTGTGCCTTCCTGCTACCCTTAAAATGCTGGCATTTGTTCTGCGGTAATTAAAGCACCTTCACTACTCCCCTCAGTGGCATCCTGTCAGGGACTGTAATAAAAAAACAGACCCCTAAAGAGTTAATAATACTAGTAATATTGGCATGTCACTAGAAAATGTATACAAAGAAAACCTGATGCAACTTATGTTTTTTCCCCCTTCTGTTAAAAATTGCAAATTCATGTGATCAGTGGCACTTTTAAATCAAGAGCACCATCTAGTAAAGATGGCCTTCTTTGTCTCTCTACACAGCACTAGTCTTTTTTTTTTTTTTTTTTAATATTGAAATCTAAAATGTGATCATTTGGAAATTTTCTCTAGAAAAGCCCATAGGCGCCATCACTCCAGCCACAGTGGAATAATCCTGATAGCCATGTCTGTTTAGTGCCCCCCTGGAGCAAGTATTACCCGCTGCTGCCTTTGTGCTATCGCTCTTATTAGCTATTCCTGAGAGAGCACTTATCACACTGTATTGCCATTATTTGTTTATCTGTCTGTCTCTCCAACAAGGCTGGAAAGTCCTACAGGGCAGCGGCTCTATCAGATTCATTGGTGCAAAAACTGAATGTCTTAGGTGCTTGTCACATAGTGGTGAAGTCACTTTTCTATTAATATTGTAGATTACAGTGGGGCAGGAGCCACAACCTCCCTTCTGATGTTCCCTAGCCTCTCTGGTACCCTTGAAGTTTCTCATGGTGTCCCACATCCAAGGTGCCCAGTTGAGATGAGTCTATGATGTGGCCTCTGTCCCCCTTTCATGAGGGTCTGCACTGGGATCCCACTGTTGTCAGGCCCAGGACCACCCATTCCCCTTGGGACAGTGATGTTACTGTTAGTCTAGCATGTAGGGTGTGGTGGTGAGGTTTTCCTTCCCCTAAATAGAGGTCATTACGGCCTAAGTAAGGGAGAGAGTGACATAAAGTCGAAATCAATTTGGAGAGTCGGGTGGCTTGTAGACACAATAAGGAGTTTGACTTTGATTCCAAATGTAGCAGGAGGTAGCTCAAAGAGGGTCATGGCTGTTGAAAAACTAGCAGATTGGTTAAGCAGAGACACCAGTAGGAGGCTATTGGAATGGTCTTGTGTGATGGCAGTGGACATGGATATGGGAAAGAGTTGGTGTGCATGGGACACGAATGAAAGCAACTTTCTGATCAGTTATGAGTAAGGAAGAAAGGGAAGAATTCAATGCCACTCCCAGTTTTCATTGAGCAAACGAGTGGGCATTGTTTCATTAGAAAGGGAATATTTGTGGAAGAAAGGTTGGAGGCCCAAATCAAGGGACTTTTTTTAAAGTTCCAATGGAGATGCCTATTGGGTAGCCAAGTGGCCAGGCTAAGAAAGCAGTTAGATATGCAAATTTCAAGTTAAAGGAAAAGATAAGGGCTAGAGATATAAATTTAAGAGTCATCAAAATAGAGATGGTAGTTAAAGCCTCAGTACTGGATGAAGTTGTAGAGGGTCAGAGTGTAGCTATAAGAAGGGAAAGAGATCTGCAACCAGGTCCTGAGGTCATTGAACTTGGGTCGCAGAAGAGGGCCAAAAATGATGTTTGAACAAGAGCATCCAGTGATGTAGGGGGAGAACCAAAAAAGTGTGCAATTTTAGAACCAAAGGAGGAGAAAATGTCAAGATAGAGGAAGTAGTCAGGTGGAATGTGGGACACTTGCACAAGAAGACAGAGAAATAGTTATTGTTTTCCTCTTTATCCAGGCCTGGGGCTACTTCCCAGGCTCTCATTTTGTGTTCTAAGGCAGTGGGAATAGCCCCAACAGGGCTAGCCCAATGGGACACTGTATTCTAACACTGATGAATTTCCCAAGGTGTGTGTGTGTGTGTGTGTGTGTGTGTGTGTGTGTTTTCCTGGTTTGAAATAACACAATGTGTAGGAGGACACTCACATCCTAGTACAGCCTGAACTGCAAAGAGCTTTTTTCAGTTGGGCACCTTCTTTTATCCCAACGTGAGGATCATGCCTGACTGTCCTCCTCTCCTCAAGAGAAACAAAGGTTTCCTGGCACAGGGTACAGCAGGTCCATGTAGAGAAAAGGCATATTCCTGCCACTCAGTCTCTTAAAAAATAAAAAGAATGACAACAAAAGACACCAATCAACAAAAGCTTTGGCTCTACCATAGGGAAAAATTTACAATTAGACAAGGCTTTTGTTCTCATTCTACAACATGGTATTACTGTCATTTCCCAGCTTTAGCTCTGAGTAACAGGTGGGTGTTTGCTTTGCATTTGGGTAATTAAAGGTCCACCCAGGTGGTTTATGCCAAACACGGGAAAAATCAGACCAAAGGTGACTGGATTTAGGTCTTCTGCAGAGTTTCAAAATGACAGATTCTGCAGCTTCCAGCTAAGTTATTTCTTCAAGGCCTAAGATAGTACCTGGTCTATTTTGTGATCAGCTACAATTTGTTGCATGAGTGAATGAACAAGAAGGCCAAATGACAAAGTGGAAAAAACACTTGATTCAAGTAGAAGATCCGGAATCTCGGGAAGATCATTTATACTCTCTGCACCTGAACATTCTTAAATATGCCATCTTATAACCCAGGAGTTTTATTTTTTATTTTATTTTTTTAAGATTTTATTTATTTATTCATGATAGTCACACAGAGAGAGACAGAAAGGCAGAGACATAGGCAGAGGGAGAAGCAGGCTCCATGCAGGGAGCCCGACGTGGGATTCGATCCCGGGTCTCCAGGATCGCGCCCCGGGCCAAAGGCAGGCGCCAAACCACTGCGCCACCCAGGGATCCCAACCCAGGAGTTTTAAAGTGATGTGTTGAAGAAGGAGTTCAACCGGCAAAAACAATGAAAACAAATTCTATGAATTTCTCACATACCTCAACTGAAGTTAAAGGAGATGCAAATACATTCTCCATAAAATCATTAAAATCTCTTTTCCTTTTGGAAGGAAAAACAAAATAAGATTAAATCAGAGAGGGCGATAAACCACAAGAAACTCTTAACTCTAGGAAACGAACTGGGGGTTACTGGAAGGGAGGAGAGAGGGGGGACAGGGTAACTGGGTGATGGACATTAAGGAGGCACATGCTGTAAAGAGCACTGGGTGTTATATGCAACTGATGAATCACTAAATTCTACTCTTGAAAATAATAATATGCTAAATTTTAATTAAATTGATTTAAATTAAAAACAAAATCTCTCTTCCCTCCCACCCCACAGTTGCCCCAATGTCGCTCTGTCCTCAACATCCTGACTCCCGAGGACTTGTCTTACACTCTCTTAATTGTTGCTGGTGAAACTTTCATTCATCCCAGCTTGTCTATCCTCAGCACTTCTGTTTGTGCCTCCTTTCAGAAAGGATTCTACATCTTTAGGAGGGGGAAACAAGGGAGAAACTGAGCTCACACATAGAGGGTTTTCTTTGGAGGTCTGGAGAGGAGGTAAGTCATAGACGATTTTCACATGAGTAGGTTTTGCCCCATCACATATGCAAAATGAGAAAAATAGTTCCTGCTCCTCAGGATTGTTGGCATGATTAAATGCGATACGACTAAGTAATCCTAAACTCCTCACAGATATATGGTGACACTGTTCTGTGTGCTGTGTAAACATTTAGTGCTTTAAGTGCAATTTTGATCTCATCCTCACAAAAAGTTAATTTTATCTTCATAATAAGCCTGTATCTGCTTTCCTTCTTAAAAAACAAGTTACAGGGGCACTAGGGTGGCTCAGTTGGTTAAGCATCTGACTCTTGATCTCCACTCAGGTCTTGATCTCAGGGTTGTGAATTCAAGCTCTGTCTTGGGCTCCAAGCTGGGAGTGGAGCCTACTAAAAAAAAAAAAAGAAAGAAAGAAAGAAAGAAAGTAAATTGACAGCCTTATAAAAAGAAGCCAACACAAAACATGTCTAGAAGTAGCTTCAGATGCATTGGTAAGGTTTCATTGTCAGTCCTGTACATAGCACAGTTTAGAGTAGTGAATATCTATACTTTTACCACTCATTTAAAATAATTTTAACTTCCATGTAAATTTGTGGAGTATACCTAGCACCTTCTATGAGCTCTTAATTTAAAGGGGCCAGATTTGAGAATTGTGTCTTAATTATACTAATGGTACAAATAATTTATCTCAATGATAAAAATCTGGAAATGCTATCCTTTCCATTCAAAAAGTGAGATTTGTGAGTTTTCTGTTTTCCATTTTTGTTTTTTTGAGATCTGATCTCATGAATATTGGTGATTCTTAGAACAGACAAAATAGAAAATCTAGTCAATTCTGTTGGTTCCCTATTGTTGTGCAACAAATTACTCTAAAACCTACTGGGTTAAAACAATGGACATTTATTAACTCACAGTCCTTGTGGGTCAGAAATATGGGGTTGGCTGAGCTGAGTGGTTCTGGCTTGGAGTCTCTGATGAGATTGTAGTCATGCAGTCTACTGAAGTGTCTACATGTGAAGGCTTAACTGGGGATGGAGGGTCTGTTTCCAAGATGGCATCCTCACGTACTATTAAGAGGAAGCCTGAGGTTCCCACCATGTGAACTTTTCCATAAGACTGCCTGAGTGTCCTCCTGACATGACGGCTGGCTTCTCCCAGAAAGAATTATTTAAGAGAGAGTAAGGAAGAAGCCACAGTGCCATTTATGTCTTAATTTTGGAGGTCATACAATGTCACTGTGTCCACATTCTATTTGTTAGAAGTAAGTCACTAATTACAGCTTACACTTAAGGGAAATAAAATTAGAATCTACTTTTCAAAGGAAGGAGTATCAAAGAATTTTGTGGACATATTGTAAAACCAATACAAGTTCTTTGGCATAAATTGCATTTTAAAATTGCTTATATTCCAAATAAAATATGAGTTTTTCACAAGAGGGAAAAATACTTACATTATTAGATTCTCAGGATGTAGTATATAAATTTCCTTATTGGTTATGGAGAAATTGAGTTCAGAGGCATAAGTAGCTTCTTCCAGGCATAGAAAAATTCAGCATCCAAATCTGGACTTGGATCCGATTTTCTGATGTACAGTTCCATGTGTGGTCACATTGCATCTAAATAATGATAGCAAAAACAGGGCTCTTTTGCTATTCTGAATTTTACTTTTCCATCTTTTGGCTACTTACATGATCTCACACAGCTGGATTTAAATTGGAAACGTTTCATGAAAAATTCGGATGTTTCCAAATATAGGAAAAATAAAAGAGCTATCCAAACCCTTCAGTACATGAGTAATTCTGCATGCTGAATGACTATCCTGGTCAAGACTTCATTCTCCTCCCCAGTGTATATTATTCTATATGGAAGGTTTCCAATGTAATCAAAAGTTAAATTGGAAATTTGGACCAAGGCAACAAGATATCACAGATATCAGATAGCAAAGTGAGATGTGAGACAGGGCCGCGATCCAAGTGTTGAGAGAAAGTATCTACAGAATTATTGCACAAGTTCTGTGCACTTCATCTTGGGTCCTTCACCCAGGCTGTGGCTAAGTCAAAGGGGATCTTATAAGAAGGATTTTAAAGTAAGGCAACCAATGCTCCCAAAGCAAGGAAGAACTTCAGTGAGACCACTCAAGGTTGATAAGTGTCATCTTCAGGTAGAAGGCACAAGGAACTGGTCCCTGGCCCAGGACTGTAAGATACTACCTATGAGAACCACAAAAGCTATGGAGATTCCTGAAGTTTCATCCAGGAACAGTGAAACCATTATCCCACAGCACAGATTTGAAGGGGTAGTGGAAAACAAAAAGAAACTTTTATGATGAACTACCCTTCATGCATGCTCTAATATAAAGCTTCACTGAAATTTATCACAGGCATTTCCTGCCTTTTAAATAATGCAAGGTGAGTTAAGAAAGGGTTAAGTTAGTTTCAATGTTATCATTAATTAATGCAATAATTGAATTAATTATCAATGCAATCATGTAAGAAACTTGGACTTGTATATTACAGTGTTTTCAAAAAACCCAAAATATATCAATATATCAATTTTCCAAGGTTTGTGGAAATGTATGGGCATCTTTACCTCAAGTTCATGATTTTTATAAAGTTGCTTCTAATTTTCCTGTCCCTCCTTTCGCTGCTCTACTGTCAATAGTCACTGCTGCTCACTGTTTCCTGTATGCTTCTGTATTTTATCCTCTCTCTTCTTTAATTGATGGTTAGTGGGAGACACACTTGTTGGGATTGTGAATTAAAGGAGATTAAATAGGACTATGATGTTTCTTGTTTTTTTTTCCCCTTTGGTTGCTCACCAAAGTTCTCCAGGGAAAGTTGTTGGAGAACTGATTTAGGACAGAGGAGTTCTGATTAATCTTGTGTGTTAGGTAAGCAGCAGAGGTATGTACACATGAGATAGTCACTGAGTGTTCAGTAAATTTGTTTATATATATATATATATATACTTAAAGGTTTTTTTTTATTTATTCATGAGAGACACAAAGAGAAAGAGAGGCAGAGACATAGGCAGAGGGATAAGCAGGCTCCATGCAGGAAGCCCAATGTAGGACTCGATCCCAGGACTCCGGGATCACACCCTGAGTCAAAGGCAGATGCTCAACCACTGAGCCACCCAGGCGTCCCTGTTTATATTTTTCATGACACTTTACATACAGATTTTTCATTCATTAGTTGATTCACAGGTGTATGTTGAATGCCCACTATGTGCCAGGTGCTGAGCTTAGATCAGTTAATGCTGGCACGGATTGAATCAACTGCTCCTATTCAAGTTCCTGCGCTTGATCCTAAATGCTGTGCTCTGTAACTTAGACCAAGAAATGAATTTTCCATGCCTTTTGAGATGGCAAATCTTGTATGCCACTTAAACAGATGAAGAAGCAATGGATTTAGCACCAGATGAGGAATGAATTCTAATATCACAAATGGCAGAAAATTTGCTGTGTGGCTGGTTGGTAATAAAACTAAACACTTCACTTTGATACGATGTTTTAGTTTTCCTGATTGCTTCAGTAACTACCTTCATGTTGTACTTTCACAGTGACCTTCAGAGAGGTAAGACAACCTCTCCCAACTCTGTTACAGGTGAGGTTAAGGGTTCTTAAAGCCTAAAGGTAGTGACCAAATCAATGCGAGAGCCCATCTTTATTCTATGAAATTCAGTCTTTTTCTCTTTTAAATAAGACATCACCTCTTTGTGCTTTCATTTCCGCTTACGTGTAGTATTAGATTGATTCTGATGCAATGTGGATTAAGTATTTGGAGATGTGACTGGACATTCGGATAGCCAAATAGTTTCCCCAGAGCCTGAATATACCGTTAGTGTCTCTGTTTTGGAGTGTGTATATACTTGACCTTCTGTTCTGCTTAGTAAGAGTTGAGACACCAGAAATGGAACTGAGATGTAAGAATGGCTTTCATGCATCAAGTCCTTGGCATAGGTCCCTGGCAGCAAACCTCTGCCCTTCATATGCTAGGAAGCTAAAGTAAAAGCCTGCTACCAAGCCAGATGCTTTGAGGGGAATTGTTCATCCCCACCACTGGCTCCTAGGCTGGATTGAAGCTTGTGAAGGCCTAAGGTGTCCTAACTCCCAGAGACTTCAGATGCCCCAGTGGCTGTGACAGGGTGAGGCCACAAGGGAAAAGAACATTTTGCCAAATAAACTGTGGTCCATCCAGACAATGGAACATTATTCAGCACTAAAAAGAAATGGGCTCTCAAGCCATGAAAAGACATGGAGGAAACTTAAATTGCGTATTACCAAGTGCAAGAAGCCAGTCTGAAAAGGCCACATACTGTACAATTCCAAGTCTATGACATTATGAGAAAAGTAACATATAAAGTAAAAACATCAGTGGTTGCCAGGGGGTTGGGGAGGAAGGGATGAATAGGTGGGGCACAGAGGATGTTTAGGGCAGTGACTATACTCTGTATGATACTATAATGGTGGGTAGGTATCATTACATTTTGTCTAAACCACTAAGAGTGAACTGTAATGTAAGTGATAGATATCTGGACTATGGCCATGATGACATGCCAGTGTAGGTTCATCAGTGGTAATAAATCCACCATTCTGGGGAGTGGGGGGAGTTTGGTAACTGGGGAGGCTGTGCATGTGTAGGGGCAAAGGGTAGATGGGAAACATCCATACCTCCTTCTCAATTTTTCTGTAAACCTAAAATTGCTCTAAAAATAGAAAGTCTTCAAAAAAGAAAGAGGGAGAATTTGTCTGCCCTAATGACAGCCCTACTTTTAGAAGCTGGGATCCTACCTAGAGAGCTGTTGGGCTCCCTTTTGTGGTCAGCACAGGGAAATGAGTGATAAGCAAGCCATGGAGGCTGTAACACATTTGGGGTTTGCAGCCAACTCCAGCATTTCCCTCATTGCCCGTATTGTGTTGGGACAATGGTCTGATCAAATGTTTCCTAATTTCATTGTGGACTTCCTGTCTAATGAGTCCCTTTCTCCCCTGCTCTAAATAAAGAAGATGCTAAAAACGTGACACACACTACAGATGGGTCACCCACATCTGGGCTTTTCATTTTAGAAGACAGTGTGGGGGTGGGGAGGACAGTTAAGCAAGATGTGGCTGGCTTTCTTATCAGAGGGGTGAGTGGGGGGAGGGGGTAAAGAGATGAGGGAGTGAAACAGAATCATCCACCATTGTTATGAGTGACAGACGTAACCATTGGGACTAATTATAATAATGATCCTAGTCCATAACTGACACAGAGCTTGAGTACACCTCTCTATGCCAAGTTCTCAAATTTGGGCACCTGGATTGCACCTATGAAATTGGCATTGACCAAAGAAACCATGTGCAGATGGATATTTGCATGTGAAAACTGGGTAATTGTGTGTGTGAGAGCAGGAGCTTCTGTGCACAATTATCAGCTTCTCCTCAAGATGTTGGGAGCAGTTTCTGGTCCTTTGGAAAACTGGCCTGCAATTTGCTGTTGCAGATTTGAGTTCTGTGTATGTAGGAGACGTGTGTCCAGGTTTCAGAGAAGGAGCCCATATGAGTTGTTCTATGTGTGTTGGCGGTCACTGATGAGCCTGGCACTGTAACAGAGTGATTAAGGGCTCAGGCTGTGCCATCAACCGGACCTGGATTCTGGCTCCACTATAGCATTCACCAGGGCAAGGTGGTGGGAGAGAGGAATTTCTCTGAGGAGCTGCAAATAACTGGATGTGCTTGGGCACTCGGGATGCATGGTATTGTTGGAGAACCAGGTGGGTCTCTAGGGAAACTGAGACTTGGAGGAGTAAAGCTAGACCTATGACAGAGCAGGATTCGAAGCTCTAAGGGCCCTTTGCAGTCTTAGAGCCTATTGTGAAGACATGTGGCACCACGTGTTTGGTGGCCAGCGCTGGTGGAACTTCATGTATTTTCTGTGGCAGCTCCGGGGTTTCTCCTGAAAGCCTATTTCAGTCTCTCCTCCTTCTGCAGCAGCCTCTGGGAAATCAATCCGCTTTCCTTCCCTTCAGAAGCTGCCACCGTCCTTCAGAGTTTGTCCCCTTAATACTCTCTGAAGACAAACACCAAAGACCTTTCTGTATTAAGGCTTTTAGTGAGGATCACAAAGGGAAAACAGAACAGGAGAAAAATAGCAAAGATGAAGAAGCCATAAATGGCTCTGCATTACAAAGTCCTTATTGTCTAGATCCCTTGTATACAGTTTGCAGGGATCCTGAAAGGGGGAGCCTCAAAGGTATTTTGTCCTCAGAAGGTGGAGCTCACTGAATCTTCCCATGTCTTCCGATTCTTCCTTAGCCATGTGATAAGGATCATTTCTTTCATGTGATGCATCATCAGCCTAAGCGTGTGGTCTGTGCTTGGTTACTGGTAGATGTTCAATTTTTCTTAAGTCCTTTAGAGCGAGTTGTGATGACTGATTTAATTGACTGTTGCCTCTCTGGGTCTCTTCTTGCATTCACGTAGCGCCCCATGGGCAGGAACCACCAAGCTCTGTCCCTGCGCTTGTTGATGGGTTATTGCCCAGAGCCTGGCTCTTTGTCTACACTAGCGATAAAGAAATATTTTATAGCTTGAGTTGGGGGCTTTACTATTGAAAGACACTTAATTCTCCAGTGATAAATTTACACTTTTATCCTTATTATTAACCCAGGGCCTTTAGGGAGAATTTTTTTATTTTTATTTTTGTATTTTTGTGTTTAAAAACCACCTAGTGGATCCTTGCAAATACAGCAAGAGGGGAGTGGGTTGAGTCAGCCTCACAGGGGCAAGTAACTGCTTGGAAGTGGCTTACTATGCTGTCTTGAGCAATGAAATTAAGGAATTCTTGGATTCAGTGGAGACCTGCATATGGGTGTGGCAGTACGGGAAGAAGGCATCCAAATGTTCTTATCATATTTATATAGTTCAATGCACTTTGATGATTTAGTGCCAGAAAAGCACAAACATAGCTGGAAAGAGGCAAAAAAGAAGAAAGTAAGGCCAGAGGATCAGGAGAAGGGGCAGCCAGATCTGAGAGGCAAGGTTAGGGACTAAGCATCATATACGGGTTGGGAAGATAGGATTTAAATGAGGCAAGAGAGAGGGAAAAATGATTCAAGTATGATCAGAGTCTGAAAACATGTCAAGTGAAAGCCAAGAGCTTTGTGAGGCTAACAAGGAATATCAACCCTAAGATTTGCGCTCCCTTCAATATGGGTGGCCTTTTCCTGTTCTCCTGTCTGCACTTCCTTGGGCAGTTGTAAATGATGAGGCCACCCGACTGAAACCATAAGTCTCCAAAGCCTCAGTAGTGTTATACTCTTTTTCCAGCTAAGGAATCCCTTCATGATATGGGGCGGAGGGTTGTAGGAGCTGCTGCCAGCAGACCAACATGAGCTTCTCATGGGAGAAGCTGCTCTGAAAAGACACACGATTTAGAGCAGATTATGATAATAATCATCATCATTTTGGCAATCGTGGAGGATTACACATGTAAGACACTAAAAATCTTATGGTGCTGGTGATTCATTTAATGGGAATTTGGCATTGATTCAGAAGACAATGCTTCTAGACATTTAGCAGTCAATCCCAACAATGCAATTTCAACAATTTAAAATACATGCCCACTTAAAAAAATACATGCCCACTATAAAATGACATGTCAAGACTATAGTAAATGGAACATTAAATTATCAGAATCATGATGATGTTGATGATTTTCATTTGAATGTGAATTTCTGAGAGTAATGTGTTCAGCACAGGGACTTTAGCCAGGGAAGTGCATTTACACCATCTATTGTACAGCTGGTAATGCAGTGATGCAGAAGTACAAGAGCCACTTTGTAGGCTTGTCATTAGTCATGTTAGATGTCCAATAAGTGTATGGGAAGCCATTAAGTATTTCTCCAGTGTCCTTCTCCTTAAAATAGCCCATAGTTGAGGTTGTTCAATTCTGCCTCATTGGGATTAACATCTTCTCCAGGGTCCCAGAGGGATTTTGATCCTTAGTCTAACATCTCCTGGTCCTCTTCATGGCCAGTGTCCTTCATGTCGACCTGGAGGCCTTATTACCTTCTTTTTCTTAATTTTCATTTTAAAGATTTGTTTATTTCTGAGAGAGAGAGAATATGAGTGCATGAGCGAGGAGAGGGCAGGGGAGAGGAGGAAGCAGACTCTTTACTGAGCACAGAACATGATGGAGGGCTCAATGTGGGGCTTGATCTCACGACCCTGAGTTTATGACCTGAACAGAAAGGGTTCACCCAGGTGTCTCTGGAGGCCTCTTCTCTTATTTCAAGCTCCATATTATTCTCCATGTTGCTATGGGTCTCTTGGGTCTCATTACTTGATTTGGATGTGTTATCCAGCTATGACTGGCTGTCGTACTCCCTGAGTATTTCCACCTCAGATCTCTGGATCTTCATCTCGAATATTCTCTCTTGCTACTCTTCTTGCTGAGTCAGAGAGCTAGGAGCTTACTCTTGTAAGCTCCTCTCAACAAGATGGTCTCTCATTGGATCTAATGGGGAGGTCTATGGAAGTTGCTTTTTAAAAACAATCTATTTTATAAAACACTGGTATGTATATAGTTTAAAATTTAAATATGACTCTTACCCCTGTAGATAAGACTCAACCACTGCCCAGTCTCAATTCTTGATACCCCAAGGCAAACACTTTCCACTTTTTCAGATGTTTCTTCTCTAGTTCAAGTAATATGTTTATGTCTCTGTTTCATTATTTTCAATTTTCTATACTCTATGGACTCTCTTCTATGAAAACTAATTATTTAGCTTCTTACCTTCCACTCACTACACACACACACACACACACACTCTCTCTCTCTCTGTCTCTCTCTCTCTCTCTCTCTCTCTCTCTCTCTCTCCCTCTTCTCATCCTCTTAATTATGTACCTGGTATCTATTATTGCATAACAAATTACTGTAGAAGTTAGTGCCACAATGTAATAAATATTCATTATCTTACAGTTTTTGTGAGTCAGGCATTTGGGGGTTCTGGAGCTGAACGATCTGATTTCAAGATCGTTCACATGGATGGCCAGTTGGTGTTGGTTGTTGGCCAGAGGCCTCGGTTCTTCTCTGTTGGGGCCTTTCTACAGGTTGCGTAGGTGTCCTCATGACACAACTGAGGGTGTTTGTTGCCTAGCTCATTCCTCATGGAGCTGTGAGTGGGTGATGGCCCCAGCTTCAGTGAAATGGCTATTTTCTAGCGCTGCAGCTCTACCTCTAGGTTCAGGAACCACACCCTCCCTATATGCCTTTTGCACTTAGCAATGTAAAGGCTCCCTGTTCCTGCCAATGTCAGGGTACCTCATCCTTTCTGGTTGCATTCTCTTCACCCTGGCCATACTTTTATAAATACTTAAAACTCTCCTTAATTTCAGCGAGCCCTGTTTCCTGCCCATGCTGACTAATGGCAGAAGTAACTTTTTGATGCACCA
Source organism: Canis lupus baileyi (assembly GCF_048164855.1). Taxonomy (NCBI): domain Eukaryota; kingdom Metazoa; phylum Chordata; class Mammalia; order Carnivora; family Canidae; genus Canis; species Canis lupus. The sequence goes on from NC_132874.1 coordinate 12,633,305, forward strand.
TGTGGTTAAAAATGTCTCTATTCTACCCTGATCCGTGGGTATAGGATTTTAGGTGGAAAATCATTTTTCCTTAGTACTTTCAGAGATGTTCTGCCTTTTAGCTTTCAGGATCTCTGTTGATGACACCAGCGTGATCCTGATACCCGATCCTTTGTATGTGACTTGTGTTTGCTCTCAGGAATACTTGGAAGTCTCCTCTTTATCTCCGTTCAAAAATTTCATGATGAGGTGCCTGGATATATGTTTTATTTCATTCACAGTGCTCTACACTCAGCGGCTCTTTTCAATCTGGAAAGTTCAAGGAAATCTCATTTTATGACTTTGATAACTTTATCCCTCCTCCTTTATTCAAGTCTCTTTCTCTCTCTCTCTCTCTCTTTTTTGGAACTCCTTTGAGTTGAAAGATGAATCTCATGGACAAATATAATATCTTAGGTTTTCCCTTCTGTTTTCAACTTTTTTTTTTGGTGGGGGGTACTTTCCAAGCGACTTTACCACCTAATCCATTTAGGTTTTTGTCTATTATATTTTTATACTTTCCTATCTTTCTTTCATGATGCAACATACTTATTATGCATGAAATCTCCTTTTATCTCTCACAATTGAAACTTTCCTCAGATACATGGTCATGCAGAGTTGCCATCTTATGTTTAAGAGTGGGATGCTACATTTCTGATAGAAGCTCTGTGTGCATGAGTAGAGCTTGTTAGCTGTTGGGTTTCACTCTGGGTGATCAATGAATGTCAGCCTCTGTAGGTTTTTCTCTCAATCTGCTTTGTTTTCTCAAAAGACAGGCTGTCGGGTATTGTTCCATAGAACCTTGTGTGGTGATGAAAACATTCAGTATCAGTGCTGTCCAATATGGTAGCTACCTATCAGATATGGTTATTTGATACTAGCAATGTGGCTGGTACAATTGAAAAAGTTATTATTTTTTAAGGATTTCTTTGTTTTCAAGAGAGATAAAGAGTGCAAGTAGGGGAAGGGGCAGAGGGAGAGGGAGAGAGAATCTCAAGAAGACTCCATGCTGAGTGTGGAGCCTGATGTGGATTTGATGTCACAATCCTGAGATTACCATTTGAGCCAAAACCAAGAGTCGGATGTTCAACTGACTGAGCCATCCAGGCACCTGAAAAAGCTGATTTTTAGCTTTATTTAATTTTACTTAATTTAAACTCATTCACTTATGACTAGTTGCCACCATATTGGACAGCTCAACTCTGCTCTGCTACATTGACTGTCAACCCTCTACCAGCTAAAGTGGAGAAAAAGTTGGGGATCCCATTGTTCAGGGTGCAGACTTCACCTAAATTTTTCTCTTTGCACTAAGGCTCTCACTCTGCACTCAGCTGTTTGGAATCCAAAGTCTATCGTGTTGAACCTCTCTAAAGGTCAGGTCTTCAGAGGCAATGGGGGCGGTAGGGGAGGGGGTCAATCATCTGACTGCATGAAGTAGAAGACAGACTTTGGAGATCCAGATGCTACTTACAGGTCTTCCAACTAGTCCTCCTGTTTTCCTTGCCTTCTGGGGGTCCTGTAACTTGAATAGCTCAGCTGGGTTTCCAGGGTTCCTTAGGGAAAACAGCTAGTGTCTGTGGCTCTCTCTGCTGCAGGTCTGTTTCAGCTCTCTGGTCTGCTAAGTCAGCTGTAGTTCACCTTCCAGGTCTTGGTTTTTGCTGTCATCTCCTCTCCAGGTGTCCTTGGCCATGTGGATTTGAGCCACTTCTTTTTTCTCGCTTGTATTTTACTGAGGTTTCTGTAGAAAGAGAAGAATGGGTGTGTCAGCGCCTCCGTACCGGCAGCTGATTACTTGGTTTCCACACTTACTTGGTCTAGCTCTTTTGCCAAAGGCATGGGATTGTTTATTTTCCCTACAGATGTTTTTGTGATGTCTAAAATGGAAGCTATTGTACTAGTTGCCATTACATTATTTATTTTAGCAAGTAGAGGGATATCTTGCTGAAAGAGGTGGCCAGAATTTGTTGTTCTATTTTTATGGCACTCTCCTCAGACTTTGTCTAGTGGTACTAGTGGGATAGTCTCCGGCATTTAACAGGAACATCTTAGTCTCTCTTGCCTGCTCACATAAGTGAGACCAGGGTTGTAAAAATACCCTTCCTGGCTGCAGAAAACTGAATTGCTTCCAGAATTATTCTCTCAATTTTTTTTCTTAGAATCCCTAAGGGTATTCACAAATGTGTCCAGATATCAGCTCTGGTCATTTATGAATCCATTGTTGGCCAAACCAGGACCACACAATAGCCCCAAGCTGGAAATTTCCACTAGACTGTCACTCCTCACTTAGAAACTTTCTCCCACTGCTGGTGCAGCTGGAGGTAGCATTGTTGGTGAAAATAGGCTCTGCCTCTCTGAAAGGCAGAGGAACAGGGGAAGCTCCTCTAGTCCCAGTGTCAGTCACCTTGGAAGGTGAGAGACAAGGTCCAATGCTGGAGTAGTTGGGGCCAGATGTTCTCAGACCTTTCTGTGTTGTAACCTACCTCTTATTTTGATGTGGTTGAGCACTGACTTCTAGCTCAAGCCGTAATAGACCTGCAGGGACTCCCATCATGCAGTGACCCCCAGCAACAATCAGTAGATAGATCTCTGATAATCCATCTAAAAGTCTCTCTACAGTGAGAGAGGGAATATTCCCTCTGCCAGCTATACTTTATATCAGTGGGAGTTTCATGGTAAAACTGCCCGGACCCAAGGTAGTCTGGCTTTATCAGCTCACACTTCTGCCTCCACCCCAGCATCCACCCTATTCTCTGACACTCTGACTCTCTATTGTGAGTTTCCTCTCAGGGACCCACTGCTCTCTCTTTCTACCCAGCCACCATCTGGGACTACTACTGTTCATTACACATACGTCTATATTCCAGAAACCCCAGGGATCTTATAATTCAATTCATTTTTTTCTTCCGTGAATCTCCTTAGTAGTTTCTGTGTGGATGTCTAAGTGTGAATAGATACAGGGGAGAATAGGTGAATAAATACAGTGCTCCCCCACTCACTCTGTCCTAACTCTACTAGCTGCCCATGTCTGTCCCATGGGCAAGTCCAATGGAATGAGTAATGGATAATTTATTCTAAAGTTGTAATCTCCAAAATGAGGTTCACAAGATGATATGGGAGTAAAAAAAGAATTTCTATTTGATTTTAGTCTATTGTATTGAGGTGTAATTGACATATAACATTATATTAGTTTCTGATGTACAACATAACGGTTTGATATTAGTATATAATGAAAATTGACCACTACAATAAGTCTAGTTAACATCCGGCACCATATATAGTTACATACATAGTTTTTTTTTTCTTATGATGAGAGCTTTTAAGATTTATTCTCTTAGCAACTTTCAAATATGCAATACAGTGTTACAATTAACTGTAGTCACTTTTGCTGTACATTTCTATTTTTTAATCTCATACTTTAAAATTTTTTTGCATGCGTGTTTTTTATATATATAAATATTATTACAGTCCATAGTCAAACATTTTTTCCCAGCGCAGTGCAGTTTTATTAAACGAAGCAAACTAGTCGTGTCCACGATAGGGACCCGTGGGAGCCAGATATCCTCTGTGGATATTATGCCTATTTATACCTTTTAATTTATCAATAGGGTGGCCAAACTCTTTCAACTTTCAGAAAATCCACACAATATTGGCCTATCAAGACTTTTAACTCCATGCAACAACATTGAGTTTTAATCACATTTGAACTCATGTTATTGGTATTGCTATTACCTAACCTTGTTGCCCACATCCAGATCAATTTTTGGTATTTTTCTTCAACTTATGAAACAACTGTCTCCTTTCCATTTCTTTACAATTGCTGTGTGGTTAATTGCTTTCAGCTGCAAAAAGCCTAGACGTTTATAGGTTCCTCTTTGAAGTAGAGCTTGAAAAATTTGAGAAAGCCTGACAAATGAATCCATTCATCACAGTAAACTGAACTGTATTTATCCATATCAGGGCCCATTTATGCTGGTGGAGGTTGCCGACTTACCAGACTTGGGGCCTGGCTTACCTAGATGGACTCACGTGGAGGCCTACTGATGTGCACAAGAAATAATTCAAGAGCACAAACACTGAGCTTCAGTATCGGCAGCAGGAAAATGTGTGTGCAGAGAATGGGAAGGACCTGACTTTGCTAGCTGCACAGTATCTTCAGGTCAATGACTTATATGCCATCGCAGACTAGGTTCACAGTTTCCGAGGTCTAGAAGTGGGTGTCTCATTTCTTGACAGCCTCCATGATGACCCAAGGATTCCCAGCTTCCGGTACTTAAACCCAGTTAGTCTCCTCCCATACTGGACAGGGGTGATCTGTGTAACCAGAAGAACATAGCAAAAGTGATGATGTGTTACTTCCAAGATCAAGTTCTAAAAGACACAGTGGCTTTTGTCTTGTTCACTTTCCTCATTCTTTCTTAGACCATCCGCTTTAAGCAAGTCAGGCTGCCATGTCATAGTAGCCTTATACCAGGCCCTGTGCTTGCTAAGTATGGGATATACAGATGTAAAACATATTTCCTCTTTTTAAAGTAAGTTAGTCTTGTAAAGGAGGTGAGATGATCTTAAGCAAGTTCAGGGCACTGTACTAGGTTCAATTGCAGTAGAATGGACAAACCTTCCATGGAGTTTCAAAGAGGCCATTTTTATTTCAGTTTGGTTAACTAAAGAATTGCCTTTGGAACTGGAGAAGAACAACTAGAAAAAAATAGGTTACCTTGAGGCAAACAGGGAATGAAAGGAGAGAGGTCCTTTCAGACAGACAACTGGGTATATAAAGGCAGGGAATTGGGTTCAATTAGCATTTATTGGAACAAAAGAATTTATTGGAAACTTCTCTCATAGTTTCCATAGAAAAGATAAAAGATGAGCAAGAGAAAACGTCTGTCTTCTAAAATCGTACACTTTCCCAAGACTGGAAGCCATGACATCACTGGAAGCTCTTAGACTGATGTTATTCAATATGGCAGCCATTCTTAGAAAGCAGCTAGTCCAAATAAAAAGGGTTGTAAGTGTAAAGTACACACCCAAATGTGAAGACCCAAGTCCATTAATAACTTTGTACCTTGATTACCTATTGAAATGATATTTTTGATATATTGGGTTAAATGGGACACATTATTAAAATTGATTTCATGTGTTTCTTTTCATTTTCTTAAAAGCAGTTGCTAAGTTTAAAATTTTATCTTTGTGGCTTGCATTGTCTCTCTCTCAGATGGGGCTGGATTGGAGGCTGCTTCTGCCATAGCCCAAGAGAGCCTCTGCCACCAGCACTGTGGGTAATGAGAAAGGGATGGGGTCAAGAGATGGTGAGGTAACCATAAACATGTGCTTTGTGCTACACTCTCTGTTGAGAATGTCTAGTCTGAGACTCGGGGAAGCTTAGCTGGAAAAAGAGGTGGTGTCTGGGTTTGGAACCAAGGGTTATGTGTGTGCTGAGCAGCTTGTGGTGCTGACAAGCATTCTTGGGGAATAGTGTGCAACAATGCTTTAATTACACTCCCCTCCCATCTGAACCCCTTTAGTTCAGAATTCTCTGGATGATCTGCTTCACTTTTGCTTCTAATATTATAGCATGAATGGAGTGGGCGGGGACTGTACTAAGAGAAAGATGAGAGGTATACATACCCAACAATAGAGAAAAGTTTTACCTTACTTCTTTGGAGGAGTTAAGTCTGGTTCTGGATGTATTCCATTTGCTCTGCTGGAAGGTCTGAGATTCTAGTGAGTTTCTATCACTTTGCATGATTTTGGGTCTTTGGTAGGTAATTTTGGGGTAACCCACAAGGATATGCATACCTTTTTGAGTTGTGAGAGACTGGAACTTAGCTTTATTGGGCTAAGAAAGATAGTAGCAATCTCCTAGGCATAAAGATTCTACTCATTGGCCCATAGCCTCAAGGAACTGACTAGGTCAACTGTTAGAGGTCATTTGGATCTTTGACCATGCATTGCAGTGGGGCATTGATTCTATTCCAATCTCGGGCAGATTGCTGTATGATCTTGCCAAAACATCTCTCTGCATCTTTATATCCTTATTGGTTTATCCATTTCCGTATCTGAATAGCCAGAATGATCTGTAGATTTACTTCAGAACATTCTTTAAACTGCAGTGTCAATAAAAATATTGTGCTTTTTCAGGTAGAGAGCACTCTGAAAGAGAATAATTGATTATATTCCAGGACCTCTCTGTGAAACTGAAATATTAATAGAAAACGATGCTGCCCAATGATTAGAATGTTGCAGAGGGTGACAATGTACCCCAGATAACAGGGTCTCTCCTGCCCCTCCAGATTACTCTAGGCAGTTGAAGAATATGCAGGTCTGAATCAGCTCCACACTGCAGACCCAGGTGGGCCATCTCTCCTAATGTGAAGACATTATGCCAAGTTTTAGGGAATAGGTGTTATAGTCTATTAGGGCTGCCCTAACAAAAGTACCACAAATTGGGTGGCCTAAAGAACAGAGATTTGTGGTCTTACAGTTCAGGAGAGGGGCTGACTCCTTCTGAGGGCTGTAGGGGGGCTGTTCCATGCCTTTCCCCAGCTTCTGGTCTGGTGGTGTTTCTTGTCTTGTAGATGCACCACCCTGATCTCTGTCTTCATCTTCATATGATGTTCTCCCTGTGTGTATGTGTCCATGTCCAAATTTGCCTTCAGTTATTTTTATGTACGTGTAGCAGGTTTGATTAACTTACCTCCGCAGAGGGATACATGTGAACTCATCTTCCTTTTCTATAAGGAACATTTGTGTTCTTTCAAATGTCCCTTCTACTCTGGGGCCTGATTTCTTAAGCACATTCTGCTCTGATTCCATCACATTTCATGCATCATAATGACCACATTAGATTATTGAGATTCTGATCTATTCTTCCCTGGATAAGGGGATTTGCTTTCGGAGTATGGTGGATACTCTACAGGATCCTCCCAAATGTACAACTAGAATAGTGATTACAGAAGGAAACATCTTTTCAAATACATCACCCAGCTGGAATAAAAATAAGAAATGATTAATGTCTTCTTTTTATTTATTTTTATTTATTTTTTAGATTTTATTTATTTATTCATGAGACACACACACACACACAGAGGCAGAGACACAGGCAGAGGGAGAAGCAGGCTCCATGCAGGGAGCCTGATGTGGGACTCAATCCCGGGTCTCCAGGTTCACGCCCCGGGCCGAAGGCGGTGCTAAACTGCTGAGCCACCCAGGCTGCCCCTGTCTTCTTTTTAAATAAACTTTTTATCTTGGGATAATTTTAGATTTACAGAAAAGTTACAAAGATAGTACAGAGATCCATTCTCAGTTTCTCCTAAGGTTATCATCTTACATCATGGTAGTATGTTTGCCAAAACTAAGATAATAATGCTGAACTCCAGATTTCATACAGAGTTCACAAGTTTCTCTGAATCCAGGCCAGGGAACCACAGTGCATTTATTTAGCTGTCATGTCACTGAGTGTTCTTCTATATGTCATGACCTTGACAGTTTTGAAAAGTACAGGTCAGGTATCTTGTAGAATGTCCTTCAATTTGGGTTTGTCTGATGGTGTTCCTAAGATTACAGAGTTTAATTTTTATTTCATTTTCCTTTTTTTTTTTTTTTAAATTTATTTGTTCATGAGAGACACAGAGAGGCAGAGACACAGAAGGAGGGAGAAGCAGGCTTCCTGTGGGGAGCCTGATGTGGGACTCGATCCCAGGACTCCGGGATCATGACCTGAGCCAAAAATAGATGCTCAACCGCTGAGCCACACAGGTACCCAGGTTACAAAGTTTTAAACAAAGAGAAGTGATGCCATAAAATAAGTGAGTACCAAGTATCTCCAAGACTTACTGTCAAACCTTGATAACTTGAGATCCTAAGCATGCATTTTGCTGGCCTCATAGGGTGTGTATGACAAGATATAAAATCTAGGGCTTTCTCAAGGTAAGGAATAGAATAGAAAAACACTGTCTACCCCTCAATCCTCCCATCCCCAAATGAAATTGGGAGCCCAAGGAACTATAATCTCTGCTATAGTAAAGACAGTAAAGAGAAATAAGCTCCACCACACAGAAAGGGACCTTGAGAAAACTTGTTCATCATAACCCTAGGTGCTGGGTGGAGGAAAGTGCTCCCCATGAGAACCTATAACCCTAACCCCACTCTCATATGTGCTTTCAGTCTGAATTCACCCTGCATTGGTGGGCTGAAAGAGTGTTGCACATGTTAAAATGTAGTATAAAAAGATCTTGGGCTAGAATCACCACTGGGTATATTTAGCATTATTTTAATATATTTTAATATATTAGTATGTAGATAGATAATTTAGAAACAAAACATATATAATAGTGGTGATCTTAAAATCAATGATAAGGCAGGCTAAAGAAATCGAAAAATTACGAGCCAGAAGATTGATCTAAGAAAATCTTCATGAAATGAAGATTTAAAAAATGTTCAAGAAAGATTAAGAGAAAATATGAATGGAATGAAAAATTTTGTCAGTGCTATCCACAGAATCTTCTCCAGTGATGAAAATGTCCTAACTAATCACATGTGGCCAGTGGCTATTACCTACTATGTTGAACATTACAGGGTTAACCTCTGTCGAATCAATGTTCTAGAAGGAGATGGTTAGGATGGGAAAAAACAATATCCAGAGAAATCATGGCTGAGAACTTTCCAGAACTGTTGAAAGACACTGATATTTATTCTAGGAAACCCCCAAATCTAAGCGAGATAAAACAAAATACACGCCATCAACCACTACAGGCAAAGTGTGGAATACCAAAGAGAAAAAATGAGATTTATCCAAAGTAGCCAGTGAGAAAAGCCAGATCATTTACAAGGGGTTGGCCATGAGACCCATGATGGCTTTTGATCAGCACTGGTGGAAACTGCCAGACAAAGGAACAATATTTTCAGTGTTCTCAGAGAAAACTTGTCAGTTCACAATACTTCATCCTGCAAAACTAGCTTTTATGAATGAGGATCCAACAAAGACGTTTACAGATAAACCACAGCTAACAGAGTTTACCATAGAGACTGCCACTGAAGCAAATTCTGGAAAATTATTTTGGATAGGAGGAAAATGGTTCCAGGTGAGAGGGCTGAGATAGAAGCAGGAATGACAAGCAAAGATGCAAATAAACCTAAATAAAAGACTTTTATTAATAATAATATTAATAATAATATTAATAATAATTAATAATAATAATAAACAAATAATATAATGCCTACTTTGTGTGGACGGTAAAACCCAAGAAATGAAAATATTAGCCACAAATGTAAGATGTGAAAAAATGTAAGATGGGTGAATCTTGATCGCAGTTTAAGAGGTATAATGGTCTTTGTCTTATTTAAAAGGAAGAGCAAAAAAAAAAAAAAAAAAAAAGGAAGAGCAAACACTAGGGGATATAGACCAAAATCTTTAACTTTCAATCAACCTGAGGCTAACCTGGAACAGAAAAATAAAAATAAAATAAAATATCTCATCCAGAAGGAGCGATATGGAAGGGTTGAAAAGCAGTTAGTGACCTTGATCGAATGGACCTGGATAAAGCCCGGTGCCCTGCTTTAGGAGAAAATACCTTATTTTCAAAACACATGAAATATTCATGTGGGCCATGAAACTGGATTTCGAAAGACTGTGCTCACCCATACCGTGGTCTCCCACCACAAATAAATTAAGTTAGAAATAATATATTAATGTGTAGAGAAACCACATTCATTTGGAGATTAAACATATATACGTGACATGCACACAGGCATCCAAATAACTTATGGTTCAAAAAATGAATCCTCCTTAGAATTTAAAAATACTTGAGACTGAATAATTAATATCTTGGAAATCAAAACTTGGGACTTTCCAGGACTTAGAAAGTTAATGCTTACATCAGAAAATCAGGACGGGTCAAAATTACTGAGAGAAACATTAAATTTGAGAAGAAAAAGAATAGCAGAGTGGACCCCCCAAAAGAGTGGAAAGGAAAGAACAGATGATTATCAGTATCACACGGTCTGGTTAGGACTCTTACTCATTCAATCATTCAGCCAACATTTATTGAGCACCTGATGTATACTAAGAAGACAGAGTTCGTAACCCTCCAGCTTCTTTTCTAATGGGGTAGCAGGGGGTGCGTAAGAAAATGAATGAATGAGTGAATGAATGATAACAATTTCAAGTAGTGAGAAACACACCTGAAGCTGAAGAACGTACAGCGGAGTACAGGAGTGGAGGCTGAGGAGAGGTGGTGTGTTGGTGGTGGCTGTTTTAGGAGTCAGCATTTCTTCCAAGGACAGGAACCCACGTAGCCATTAGGAAATGGAAAAAGCCCACATCCTAAATAATAGAGTGATGATGGGCTCCCAGCCGGATGCCCTCTGCACATGGCCATGTGCGGCTGGGCCAGGGTGGTGGGTAGGGAAGCGGCCAATATGGACACCACGTGAGGCAGGTGGATAATTGCTCCCCAGGTCTCAGGCTCCAGAAACTCTTTGCTGAGCCCTTTGCCCAGTGAGTCTCCTGGCTCTTAGGCCCACATCCTCGTTACTCCTGGTGGTCCTGCCAGGTTGTAGCCCCTCCAGCGTTCTTTGGAAGCCCCCCATGCTCAGACCCTTGTGTTCATCTGCGAGATGTGAGGGTCAGTACATGCCCCCTGGGCGTCCTTTCCGGGCTCTGATCCCACGATACCAGGAAATTAATCTGTGCTAAGAAATACCTAGGAATGCAGTGAAAAGGGGAAAATGTGTGTCCCTCCCAGTGCACACTTAGACGTTAACAATGCTTTTCTACACCTTAGCCCACCCCCCGTAGAGTTCCATCAGCTTTCCAGGCAAGGTGAGGAACGTGGACGGGGGAAAGGCGATGCTAGCATTTGAGAACCCAGTGGCCTCCCAGAGAGCAAAGAAGCCAAAGCTTCATTGGATCAAGGATCAGCCAACATTTCATAGAGAAGGCAGTATTTGAGAAGGAGTTTGAAGGACACGTAGGAGTTCGGTAGGTAGGGAAAGGCCTTCCAGAATAAGGGAGCGCTGTGAGCAATAGCAAGAGGGTAGAGAAGCGGGTGGCATATATGCCCTGTTTCGGGTCCCCCTGGGCAGGGGCAGGCAGCAGGCAGCAGGCGGGTGTCAAGAGAGTGGCTTGCAGAGGGAGTGTGGAGTAACAGCAACTGTCACTTTGATGCCAGGGGCTGTTCTGCGCCTTCCATACCTTTAATCCTTTACTCCTCAGACCACTCCTATGAGACTGGGTGCTACCGGAACCCCATTTCACAGATGCTGAAACCGAGGCCTAAGGGGGACTGCCCAGTGGTAAAGCTGGGGCTGGGAGGCGGGCCTGGCGTAGAGAAGCCCAGGGAGGTGAAACAGGAGAGGGTGCGAGCTGGGGATGCCCGAAGGTGGGAGTCAGCAGGTGCACCCCGGGTCTTGAGTCGGCCGACGGTGGTGGTTTAGTGCCTCTTCGCAGTGAAAATGCTCATAATGAAAGTTCTGCTTGACAGATGATAACGGCTCTGGAGGGAATCATGAGGGGAGATGAGTGTGTACTCGGCATCCTCCCAAATGCGGTCACTGCGGGGAGCTGGAGGGCTCGAGGCTTGTCGCCTTGTGTCTCTGGGGTGGGGTGCGGGCGTGCGAAGCCCACTGGCCGGGCAGCTGCTCTCGGGACGACTTTAATTCCCAGCTTCTGCCCGCTGGGTGATGCAACCAGTCGTCCCCCTCCCTGACATGGCTGATTTCGGGGTGCTGTGATGTCACCGCACATGGGGCTGGGAGGAGAGGTGTGCAGCCACACAAGAGCATCTGCACCTTGGTCTGGGATATGTCAGATGGTGGGGTTTGGGCCCAGGCCGAGATGCCACAAGGTGGGGTATCCGATGCATTGCCCTTTGCTCCTACATCTTTGTCTCTGACAGGTTTGGGCCTCTTTCCTTTCATGGGAGCATTTGCCCCGGGGGGGCTGAAGGGAGAAAAGACAGAAGGAGGTGAAGACAACCAGGCTGCAAGAAAGAGTAAAGGTGTAAGAGACCTGCCCGCACCCCCCAACCATGGTGAGCCCTCCTCCTCGGCTGCACAGCTTGCTCAAGACACGGCCCTGAAATGAAAGCCAGAATGCATGAATGAACCCGCCCCTGAGAGGCTCGACTTGCCCTTCCACGCCGGCTTGTGCCAAACCGGTGTTTCCATCCAGAGGTTATGGGTGTGCCTCCAGGAACTGGGTGGTGATCAAGAGCACGGTCCTGGATGGGGACGCCCTGGGTGTAAGCACCAGCTCTACCACTTATTAGCTGTGTGGCCTCCGACAGTGATCTGACCACTCTCTGCCTCAGTTTCCTCGTTTGTAAATGGGAGTGGAGGTCTTGCTTCTCAGGGCTGTCGCGAGGGTTCAGCTGTGCTGTGTAGAGGCCTCAGAACAACGCCAGGCACAGAGTGTTAAATGCGTGCTTGTCACTGTCATCATCATCATCTGTATTTATTACGCTCATTTGCTGCTTCTTTCTCTTCCATGTAAATGGAAGCTATAATTAGCATGCACAAGTTACAATTTATTTTCTTGTTGGTACGCCTTAAAAAAGTCTCCCAGGTTTAAAGTAACTTCTCAAGTTGAACATTCCTTTAAAAAAAAAAAGATTTATTGACTTATTTGAGACAGAGAGAAAGAGAGAGGAGCAGACTCCCCACTGAGCAGGGAGCCCGATGTGGGGCTCGATCCCAGGACCCTGAGATCATGATCTAAGCTGAAGGCAGACGCTTCACTGACCGAGCCACCGAAGTGCCCTTCATGTTGAATATTCCTTAAATATAACTTCTCCTTCCTGGGGCTCAGAGCTGACCATCATAGCCTGGATGCCCTAACCATCTGATATGAACATTTGGGTGGTGAATGAGTGATTAAAGTTTTAACACAGAACGTTAAGTTCAGCATCATTTAATAAATGTGCAGCCATGGCCATTTCTTGTGGTAGTGGGGGTCTAGAGGATAATCTGGATAGATGGAAGACACCAATAATTCCCAGGCCTCATTTGGCCAGGACTTTATTATCCTTCTCTTGTTAGGCTTTATGATTTTTTTCCTCACCTAGAACTCCAGACAGATGTTTTAATGACTGGCTTTGGACGGTCCTCCTTGTCCATCCCTGCTGTGTGTTCTGGGGCTGCCCTGAGAAGCAGCAGGCAGCCTGGAATATCTCCCCTTTGGACAAAGAGCTGGTGGGCAATTGAAGGTTAACTTACCTCTGAAGGAAACCCAGTTTCACTACCAAGATACCAGGAGAACACTCTCATTTAAATAAAACATGTAGCCGAATCCCGTTCAAATTAGCCAAGGGGTTTGGTCCATGACACCAGGGCCTGGGGATATCAGAGAAAGCAAGTGTCATTTTCCTGGATTAGATGGAGCCAGCCACAGTTAATTAATTGCTTACATTTCCACAAGCTGGCTGGGATAGGATAGCATGGGGTGGAGTAGGTGGGTAGACTAACCTCCATGCCCTGCCTCCAAAGCCCTGCAATCAGGTTCAAACTTGGGCTCATCTGTTCAACAAAATAATTGAGCCATTCACAGTTTCAGGCACTGAAGATACAGCAATGAACAAAATAGATAAGATGCCCGCCCTCATAGAGGTTAATCTAGAGAGAGAGGCCACAAACAAGTGACATTTATATACATATAATATGATTTCACACGGTGGATCAATGAAGAAAAAAGAAGCAGAACAAAGGGTAGAGAAGGAAGGAAATGCATAACTACGTAGATGAGGTGGTAGTAGGGAGCTCTGAAAACTGTTGTCAGTTTAGAAGCAAGTCATGGGATGATCTGGGTAAGAGGGAATAGCAGGTGCAAAGGCCCGGAGGGGCAACAGAGCCTGGCACACTGAAGGAATGATTAGAAGGTTAACATAAGTCATGACACTTTAGTCATAGCATGATAGTTTCTGTCCTCCCACTTCATCCAGTTTTATTTGATGCCTGATTTTCCTACACAGCATCCCTTGTAGTGAGCACCCAGCTTCTGCCCTAGAGTCAGTGACGGACTCACCTTCCTGACGAAGCTATTTTCAGACAGCTTATTGCTAATACTTGGTTCTACAAACGGAAAGTCCTTCAGCCCTCCCAAAGCTTCCAGGCACTTGTTCTTGTTTAATCACATTGAAATACACAATATAAGTCTGATTCCTTTTCCATAAGGCAGGCTTTCAATTATTTGAAGACGGGCATCTTATCCCTCCATGTCGTTTCTTAATAAGCAAGACGGTTCCTTCAACTGTTCTTTGTATAGTTTGGTTTTAAGTTCCTTTACTTTGCTGGTGGATCTCCCTGAAATATATTCCAGATTGCATGCCTCTCTCCTACAGTGTGGAACCCAGAAACAAATGCAAAGATCCGGGCATGACCTGGGCAGCAGAGTACAGGGTGACCAGGCCCTGCTTCATGATAGATTCCTGACTTTCATGGTGCTTTGTCATTTTCAGGTAGTTTTGTGGTTTGTTTGTTTTTTGCAACCACATTGCTTTTAATTGAGATTGAATTAATTGTTGACAAAAACTCTCAAAGCTCTTAAGAAACATCAGCTGCCTTTATTTTTTTTAAATTTTTTTAAAGATTCTATTTATCCACTCATGAGACACACACACACACACACACACACACACGGGGGGGGGTGCGGCAGAGACACAGACAGAGAGAGAAGCAGGCTCCACGCAGGGAGCCCAACGTGGGACTCGATCCCAGGACTCCAGGATCACGCCCTGGGCTGAAGGCAGGCGCTAAACTGCTGAACCACCCAGGGATCCCCTGCCTTTATATTGAGTTTCTCCCTCTACACATACTGTAAGAATTTAGGACTCAGTACTAGACTCTTAACATTATCAAATCCAATTATTTTCAGATTTTGCCCCTCATTCCAGCCCCTCCCAAATCTTCTTAGACTCTGATTCTGCTATAAAATAACTACATCGTCACACCAATCTATGTCTCCTGTAGAAGTGGTGAGCAGGCCCCTAGAATGTTCATCTAGCTCACTGATAAAGATATTGAGGCATGCACAAGGCTGTGAACTATTTCTCTGGCAAATCACCAGGACACTAGGAAGCCCTCACCGGTTTTGACATCAATCCATTAATGAGTATTCTTTAAATATGACTCCTGAACAGTTAATAACCCACTAAAATGTTCTAGCATCCAACCCTTTCTTCTCTATCTTAACCAGAAGTATATCATTAGAGACTTCGCCAATTGTTTTGCTGAAGTCCAGATGCCTGAATGGAAATGTGTGTACATTGTCTTTATCTGCCAACCCCCCACTGAGGAATGGAAATGGGCCGGACTAACAGGACTTGTTCTTGTGAGCTCATGCTGGGTCCTATAATCACTTCTTTGTCATTTGGGTGCCTATTATAACATCGCTTTAGTAACACATTCTGGAATCTCGTCTGAGATCCATATCAAGCGCAATCATCCGTAGTTTACAGAATCCATTTTCTACCCGTTTTAGAAAATTGGAAGGATATTTACTCATTTCCAGCCTTCAAAGTTCTCTCAACTTCTTTCCCAAGCAGCATGCCTATCCTGTGTCTGATCTCCAACTGGTCCCAAATACAGCTGAAAGGTATTTTGCTTTTTTTTTTTTTTTTTTTTGGCTTTTTCATTTGTTTGCCAGCCTTAGGTCATTTTGATAAAATTCCATCACTTTTTTACACACTCCTTTGGTTTGCGTGCTGCTCCACATCCTGTCCTTTAAAATTAGAACATCCAGAGCACTGCTTTGCAACCATAATTAAATATTGGGATCACATGGGAAGAGTAAAAAAAAAAAAAAAAAATGACTTAATGCTGATTTTTTGCCCTGGACAAATTGAGTCAAAATTTCAGGGAGTGATGGAAGTATTTGTTTTGTTTTGAAGTCTCCGCAATGGACAGCCAAAGTTTGGAACTGTAATGCAGTGACACATTAGTTTTGTTTCTGTTTTTGTTTGCTGGGTTTTATTATTTATTTTAGATTGTCTGTCTCTTTATCATTGACATCACCTGTGTCTGCATTGTGAGACTTGAATGTTTGAGAAATTCGTGAAGCATTTTGAGTACAATGGAACTTCCTTCCTCATGCCTTGGAATTATGCTTTTCTTTACCTCTGAATTTTATCTCTGAATCATTCTATCTTTGTCTGCTGGCTCACACTGTGTGAACTCAGTGACCTTTTCCCTAAGACTCCTTTCTCATCGTCTTTGATAAACATTACTTTATCCTGGTAGGTCAGAATTCAGTCTAGGACAGTTCTCCATTTGCATGCTTGGTCTTTTTTTTTTTTTTTTTTTTTTTTAATTTAGCATGTTTTACACTGTTCTGCTTTTGTCCAAATGAGGCTTCTAGTAGTTGCATATGAAGTTGAAATCCCCCATGGTTATTAAAGCATGCCTATCTGGCTCCTAAAAATAATGTGTTAGGAACCTACTTCTCTTTATATTCATCTGGCCCAATGACCCAATATGTGTACTAGGGAACAAACTGAACTGATCCTCAGGACTACTTACAGTGTGGTAAGAATACAAATTTTAGGATCCTACCTCAGAATTTATGATTTATGAAGGGCTCAAGAAATTGCATTTTATTTATTTATTTATTTATTTATTTATTTATTTGAAGATTTTATTTATTTATTCATGAGAGACACAGAGAGAGGCAGAGGCAGAGGCAGAGGGAGAAGCAGGCTCCTTGAGGGAACCCCGGGATCAAGCCCTGGGCCAAAGGCAGAGGCTCAACCACTGAGCCACCTAGGACACCCAAGAAATTGCATTTTAAAGGTCCCCTAAACAATTTTGATGATTGGCGAAGCTTAAGAAACCCTGACCTGTACCATAGCAATATCCCTTCTGTTTCTGTTTCCTTATCTCTTTGCTCTTTAGTATGTATCCATCCATAGGACTATGGATTCCCACAAAGATGTCTGTCTTCCTGACAGAGCATTCTAGCCAATCTCTTCCTCCAGCAGGCCTATTTATCTTGAGTAGAGCATATGCTTCCATGAACATATTTCAATTCTGTGTCTCCTCTTTTCCAAGCTTGGTGAAACAAGGTCAGATTTATTGCCCTATCTTGTAAGAATTTCTTTCAAATGATCTCCAATCCATTTTGTTACTCACGCACTGCTGACTGGCATAAAATAAGACTTCCAAGATTATAATAATTTTTTTCTGTCTTCCCTTCTCAATTGCTTTCTGGTAAAAAAATTAATAAATAAATAACTGGACACTACTCATTCTTCTTTGCTATAGCTATGTTATATCTGCTGATTTTCACAACAGTTAGTTTAATGAATTTATCTGGGCATTTTAATTTCTCCTCATCTATCCTTAAAGTTTTAGATGTTCTTTTCTCCCATTTCAATTCTCTTTCCTTAAAAAAAAAAAAAAAAAAAGCCTTTTTTTATTATGAAAATGCTCAAAAATACCCCAAAGTAGAGAGACTGATAAATGAAACATTATGGACATCATGTGGCTTCAACAATGTGTCATTTGGCTCCTCTGGGAAGCAGATGGCATTAGGAGAGCCAAAGCCTTACTGGGGAGTGACATCCATGGAAGGACGTGAGAGGAGGCAGAAATGTCAGATGGTGATGGAGATCCAACAAAGTTTTTCATAATCTAACAAGGAGGACCAGGACTAAGATTGTCTTGAGAGAAGTCTCAGGTTGACAGAAATGGTTGGACCCTTAGACTTCGTCAGTGGCTGGGACCTCCCTGAGAACACTATGACTTCTGGTATACCTGAAGGAATTAACAGCTAGATGTCAGCTGACCACATTCCTCCAAGCTGGGCAAATACACCTTTGTCAAGCCACAGTTGCTACTCTTCCATTTACAATCACAGTTGAGCAAGGCTGGACCAAGAGGCGTCTGGGTGGATCGCTGAGTCTGCTATTCCCTTCTGTCTCAACTGTTAGTATGGCAGCTCTATTTCCTCCTGCTGGCCAAGATCAACTACTGTTGCCAAGGTGTAACTGTTTTGCTTGCCTGCTGGTCCCTGGGAAGTTCAAAGTGCCCAAGCAGTAGTCCTAACTGGTGGTTTAATGGGACCTTTGGAGATCATACCTTTTAACACCGAAAAGCCCAGAATTCCAAGAACAGGGGGCACAAAGATTCCCAGTGGGTCACTGGGAATGATGACGAGGAGTAGCCTACCTGCCAAGAACCAAGAGTTGCATCTCTTGGTTCACAAATTTTTCCTATTTGGGATGCGGCATCGTATACAGTCATATGATTCACTATGTATACCACATCCTAGAGAGTTTTTGCAGATGGCACTCCAGCTGCTTCTTCAGCAAGCCATTCCAAACACTTTCTGCAGGGGTCAAACTGGTGAATGAAGTAGAACTATGGTAGGGACCATCACCCTGCATATCTAGATTTTTAAGAGAGACACTAATCTGTCACTCCCACACAGTGATGATGATGATTATTTTTGATCTCACTGTCTTGGCTGAAGGAGGAAGGGAAGGCAGTTACAGAGCCTTCCACATTTTTAATATTATGCTAGATCTTACTCCAGACCAAAGTTTTAAAGTGAGGATGATCCCAACTTCTGAATATGTCAATTCCAACTACACCTTTGGGGATTGGAGAAATGGCTACAAGGGTGTCCTTGGGCTCAGGAGACTTACTGTCACCTGGACTTTGGCAAGGAGGTTCATTACTTCTCTATGTCAAAGAGTATCTATAACACACAAACTGGATGGGGTAGGCCATCCTGCCAATCAGTTGTGATTGATCCAATACCTAATTCCAATCTCCAAAAAAAAAAAAAGCATTTAACTGCAGCAAAATAGGCATAACACAAAATTCGCCATTTTAATTTTTTTTTGGTATTTTAATTATTTTTAAGTAAATTATTCAGTGGCTTTAAGTACACTCACATTATTGTGCAACCATCACCACCTTCCATCTCCAAAACTCTTTTTACCTTGTAAAACTGAAAGCCTGTCCCCATTAAATAACTCCACATTCCTCTTAGTTCCTGGAAACTACTATTTTACTTTTGTCTTTGTGAATTTGACTACTCTAGGGACCTCATATAAGGAATCATATAGTATTTTTCTTATTGTGACTGGCTTAGTTGACTTAGTATGATATTCTCAAAGTTCATCCATGTTGTAACATGTATCAGAATTTCCTTCATTTTTATGGCTGAATAATATTCCAGTGTATGGATATACCACATGTTATTTATCCATTGATCTGTTGATGGGCATGTGGTCAAACCCCATCTTACCATCTGCCTGCTTGGATTGCTCCTGGAACCACTTCTGGGATGAGGATGCTAAGGTGGAGTTAGAAATGCAACACACCTCTGAAAGGCAAAGAGAAGAAACAGAATTGGGTAGAGGAGCTCTCAGACTTCCATGCACATCTGATAGAGTCTCTACCAGCCCCATGGAGAGGCCTGGGGTAAAGACTACCCATTCAGGAGTCCTGTGTTGGGTTTAAATGGCTGAGCCCTTGGACCACAGTCTTATTTAATCATTGGCATGGCCTTGGCTCAAAAACCGAGGTGAACCTGAAAGAGTTAACATTTGGGGGCTGTTTCCGAGTACCCTTTTGTAATTGAGTCAGGTGTCTTAGAAGTAATCAGCATATTTCTGTGTCTGCCCTAGGAAGATTATCAATGTTTTGCCAGTCTTGAGTTATTAAAATACTCTTGATTGGGATAGTGAGTCTCTGGGCAAATTCTTTCTGTCCTATTCTCATGAAATGTATTCTATCCTCAGCCAAGAGTTCATCATTTTTCCTTAAACCATGGTCCAGCAGTCTAGATCCCACCCACGATACTATCTGCAGAGCCAGCTGCTCACCTCTCCAGCTTCCCTCTCTCCTCTTAAATTCCAGCTAGTAACATGAAGGAACAATGAAAACACCACCTAGGCTTCCAAGTCCTTAGCTTTCTTGTTTCAGATTTTATAACCCTTAAAAATATATTCCTTGTTATTTCAAACGACATTATTAGTACCCTGAAGAACAGTATAGATGGATTTGGTTTGTAAATTTAATAGACCTTCGAGAGATTTCTGTCACATCTCACCTTCTTAATCCAAGAAATTCCATCATGGCCATTTTCCGAGGACTTCCCTCCACTTCTCCACATCGAGTCTTAGCTCCAAAGCTTGCCTCTTTTGTGTTACACAATTAGGGAATTCCCTTGCATTCATCAAGCATGAATTCCCTTGCATTCATCAATTCCTTTGCATTTATCATTGATGCCCTACTGGCCAGACTCCTCATCATTCCAACTTTTCTCCAGAAGTTTGAGCTTCATCTTCACAAGACCAGAGCCTGCAAAGCTCTAATGATGGAGGATTTCTTTCCTCGGCTTTACCTTTCTCTGCCACTTGTCCCTAATCCTTGTCTCTTGACTCCAGTTTTAATTACTCCTCCTACATTTTGAATTTACTACTTTGCTTTTTGTGTTATCCCTTGCATTTTCTCCAAGATTATCCCCAATATGTAGTGTATGAAGAGATGGTTTTGTGCCCTCCACCTGGTTCTGTTTTGAACACTGGTTTGCATTTGCAGTGAATGCTTCCATTTGTAAATATCCCATGCAGTGGTGACAGGGATAATTTCTGCTAGCTTCCACTTTTTCTGGTTCGGGTTGAGAGTCCAAAGACAAGTTTACCCATCCCAGACTTGCTATCAGAGCTGCTTTTTACAGCCACCCCATCATTCTATATCTCTCATGGGTTCCCTGGTCAGAGGGAATCACTTGGCCACTTCACATCATCAAATTACCAACAATGACAAATGTTTGTTTAACGTTTATTGAATTGTCAATAATTAACACCCCTCTGCCAGAGCCACCAGATTATAAAATGCTGAGGAATCAGAGAGAAAAACTCTAAGGATTTTAGTGATTCATTCACCTTCTCCCACATGCCAGCCTCTGCTGCAGTGTCAGATTTAATTTTTGTCTCCCTGGGCCTACGCCGGCAAGAACAATTCTTCTACATTGACTATCTCCACATGCAAAATGGGATCAACATTTTCGTCCAAGTTGAATAATCAATTCTTACAAAAAAGTAAAACAATCAGTTTGACTCTTTTTCTTTCCACTTAGTTGCTGAGCTGGATTGACTGATCCATTAGTGACAGATTCTAAGGTCATGGGAAACACTGTTGGCTCCAGTCACGTCATGTGGTGAGCTCTTCTGCAGGAATCCTGCCAAATTCCTTATTGTCCTGCCTAGTGCAGGATGTTTGAATACTTCCAGTGATGGGGAGAACTCCACTTCACTGACACCCTACTGAATCCATTTATTAATAATTCATCCAGGTCAAGTTGTCCTGGAGTTGGTATGGAGACATTTAATGGACACACATCTTAGTTTCACCAAAAAGTACTCCCTTCCACATAGTGCCCTAGAAAAGAGCCCAGAAATGATCGTTTTGTGCCAATCTGGGACACTTCATTCAGTGTCCACAGTTTTGCTCTGGAGTATGCCTCCTAAGGCCCCACGACCAACCTTACCCCCATCTCAACAATCCCTAGGAGCTTTTCATTGTTTCTTCCAGAACCGTCTGGACTCTATAACTAGTTATAATTCTATAAACTCTTCCTTGTGGGCTAAATATCTGGATAAGGACCTGTTGAATACCCACTAAACCCTCTTATATTCATGATCTTCCTGTGAAAAAGGGGTTCGGGGGGCCACTACCTCTATATTATAAAAGGGAGTGATGAGTCTCCCTGGCATGATTGCATCATTGGGCCACTGTCGCCAACAACCACTGACAGGCATATCTTATTGATTTATTCATCTACCCATTCATTCTCTCTTAGAATTTTAAGGCAACGTATATAATGTATATAGTAAGAAAAAAATTAAAAGTGGTTGTCAACCCCTTGGCTCTTCTCCCCCTGAACTCACATACCACCACCACCACCAAACAACATCAAGAGCAGATGCTAAGGGTGAAAAAAAGATGAGACTAAAACCCAAACAGGGAGATGGCTAAGAAAAAAATACATAGAATAATATCCTATACTTTTGTTTATAATTATACCACAAGTTTTCCTCTGAGCTTTCCAGTAGATGCTCAGTTGGTAATTAACAGGGCCCGTTGATGAGTTCTTACTGCATACTAACTGTTTACTTGGCATAATGTTGGGCAACGAATGACATTTTGAGTTATAAGAGTCAGTTATAAAAACAAGGGTTTCTATTTTTCAACCATTTGATTGGAAAAGATAAGGAAGAGTGGTAACGTCTGGAATGAAGTGTGGGACATAAGCACACACAGGCTCAGCTGTGGGGACAGGAAGTACTGCAGCTTTGCTGGAGGGATGTATGTCATCTTGCATCAAAAATGTACATATCTTGGGGCACTTGGGTGACTCAGTTCTTTGAGCACTTGACTCGATCTCAGCTCAAGTCTTGATCTCAGGGTCATGAGTTCAAGCCTTGTGTTGGCCTGCATATAGTGTTTGGCCAAGAAATTCCATTTCTAAAAACAAATCCTAAAGAAAGAAGTGGACAGATGTACAAAGATACATATCAAATGATATTATCAATGTCTTTTATCTTTTTTTAAGATTTTATTTATTCATTTGAGAGAGAGAGAGGGAGAGCAAGTGAGTGAGTGCGGCGGGAGAGCACAAATCAGAGGAAGGGCAGAGTGAGAGGGAGAAACAGGCTCCCTGCTGAACAGTGATTCCCCACACAGGGCTCCATCCCAGGACTGAGTTAAAGGCAGACGCTTAACCAACTGAGCCACTCAAGCGTCCCTTGATGTCTTATTTTTTCTAGTGAAAATTAAAAAGAAGCTAAATGGATGTGCTGAATAGAAAACTGTGCAATGATTAAAAAAAAATGTAGCAATATCAACACTTACCTGGACAGACATCCATGAGATATATATATATATATATATATATATATATATATATATAATTTGAAAGGCTAACAGATTATGTATAGTGCAATCACAGTTTTGTAAAAAATGAAAGCAACTATTGGCAAAAGTATTTCAAAGAATACACATCTAAAAGTTAAGAGTGGTTACTTCCAGATGGTGAGAACTTAGAAGAATTTTGCTCTTTACTTCATACTTTCCTGTATTGTTGTAATTATTTCACAGTGAGAATCCACATTACTTTTATTATCAGAAACAAAAAGATCCCTTGTTTGTGGCTCTGAGAAATGATAGAGTCTATCTAGTTCAGCTTCTTTAGTTTATAGATGAAGAAAATGTGGAATAGAGAGGTAGTCACAGGTTTTTATAAGATTTCTGTCCGTTGTTATAATTAGTATTCTAACTTCTGTGTAGTACTGTCAAGGTATATATTAAAGGGGTACTTTGGCTTATGCTCATCAGCATTCACATGACCACAGATTACACTTTGGGTTTTGTGCTGGATGAGGGAAGGGGCTCTGGAGATTTGATGGAGTATCATGTTTGTATTTGCACCTTGGTTGACATCCAGTAGCTAATGATCATAGGAATGAAGAGTCCCCAGTGGAGACTTGGCCGCTATCCCTAAGGTGCTATGCATTTCTGGGTTGATGCCGTACCCCCCTCAAACAATAATATATGCTTAAGGGAACCAGACTCTGTTTTGTATCTCTATGTCCTCATTCATATATCAATGCAGGGCAATAGTAAGAGCACAGTGGCCTGAAAATAGATAAACTGAAACAAAAATCCTGTCTCCAGTCATGAATATAAAATAAAAGTTAGCCTGGTGTCCCTGCATAATGTGGTCCGTTGGGAAGGTGGCTTCTAGGAATTGATGTGACCAAGACTTAAGAAACTGTCCTGATTCTCATTCTATAAAAATGTGTTGGGTTGGGGTTAGATGGGGTGGGGGGGGGGTGCGCGGGTAGGGGCAGTCTTTAGGTTTCATAAAGACTTTTTTTACTTTTATAACACTGGTGAATCATTTATTGGGGCAACCTTTTCATTCTTCCCTTTTAAAAAACGTATCTCCATAAAGCATTTAGGAGTAAATAAGCTGTTCTAGATGGGCTGGTACAGGCACCGAACTCTACTGATAGGACACTTCATTCTGCCTGGGTTTGGCCTTGGGAATCCTAAAGTTATAGAGTGTTCAAGAAGGTAATTGGCAAAGATGTCTGCTCATGTTAATTTCCTAAGAAGATGACTGGTTATGTTAGAGCTTATGGGTGGGGCCAGGGGCATGGGCTTCTTGGGCTTAGTCAAGTTAAGACCTGAATATCAGGTCTAGTCCCCAGAGAAATGAGAGAAACCCAGACAGAATGTTGCTTATCTGTGCTCTGAAGGATCCCTGCAAGCTGGACCTATCGATGTGCAATTTCCAGAGTTTGAAAAAAATCTAGAAAAGTCCTTTGAGTTTGTCCTGAGCCTTGTAGACCAAGGCCTTGTAGAACTGACCTTGGAGACCTACTCTTCCCACTTCCAAGAACAGCTGAAGCATGGGGAAGATCCCAGCCAGTTTTGTATCTTCTTTGCCCCCACTGCTCCCATGCCTGAGCTCTGGAGAAGCATGCCATTGCTTTCGCAAATATCCTCATGGATCAACCAGCAGAGATGGAGGTGTAATGAAGCTGTGAGCTGAATGGGTTGGAGGAAGTGGAAGAAAGGACGAAAAGATACCTTCCCCCTTTTCTCTCCAAGTTCCATATAAGAACCAGGATCCTGAGAAAGATCATATTCAAAAATATTTCCTGCCCATACTGGGTGCTAGCACTTGGCATTTCCTTAGTCATGCACTCATTCATCCATTCACCCATTCATTCATTCATGCATGCATGCATCCACTCATTCATTCATTTATTCATCCATTCATTCATTCACTCATTCATGTATGCATTTGTTCATTTTATTCACTCACTTACTCATTCATTCACCCTTTTGTGTGTCAGGCATTACATGGCTGGGGACGTGATAGAAACAAACCTGATCCTAACCCTCATAGAATTTTTACAGGCTAGGGAAGAAGGTAGATAGTAACCAAAGAATTGCAGGATAAGTACATAGTTTTAAAATGCTGTGAGTGTACAGTGGAGAGGTACTTGATGCCATGGTTATAAAATAAGTATATTGACCCTCCCAAGCAGGTCCAGGGAAGGAGTGACCATTAGCATTTGCTCCCTTTAGTTCAAGGAACTTATTCCAGTTGAGATTGACAAGGCCTGGCTCAGGTGACACTCAGAAATGAGGGAGAGACAGGTGTCTGATTTGTTGGGTGCTGTATTTAAAAAGCATAGTTTCTTCCTCCTATGGGTCTTTCTCCTGTATGTTGTCTTTACTACTCCCACAAAACACTCACATTTCTGACACTTCTGGTCACCAAATATGTGGGGTTTTCCCCCACACACCAAGCAATTCTCTGTGACACCAGCTGCATCTGCCACAATTTAAGGCAATTCTTTCACCATCTTCCTGGAGTTAGGGTCAGATTCTGCAGGTTAAGGGCTCAGTCCCCAAGACTGCCCTCCCCCCACTTCTAATACCATTCTCCAGCCAATCAGCTACTAGGGTGAGGTTCCCACGAACCCCTCCTTAGGTTCAATTAATTTGCTAGAGTAGCCCACAGAACTTGGGGAAACATTTACTTATATTATCAGTTTCTTAAAGGATATGATATTGGATACAGATGAATAGCTGGATGAAGATATACAAAGTGGGGCAGCCCGGGTGGCTCAGCAGTTTGGCACCTGCCTTCAGCCCAGGGTGTGATCCTGGAGACCCAGGATCGAGTCCCACATCAGGCTCCCTGTGTGGAACCTGCTTCTCCTTCTGCCTGTGTCTCTGCCTCTCTCTCTCTGTGTCTCTCTCTCATGAATAAATAAAGAAAATCTTAAAAAAAAAAAAAAAAGATACACAAAGTGATTGGCGAGTGCAGGAGCTTCTGTCCCCATGAACTGGGATCTGTCACCTTCCTGTTCGCCCCCTTGGAAGCTCTTTTAAGTTATATATTATTAGGATTTTTTTGGAGGCTCCCTCAAGAACACACTCACTCACTCATTCATTGCCCTCTTTGGAGGGGAGGTGGGCTGAAAACTCTAAGCTTCTTATTGTGGCTTGGTCTTTCTGGTGACCAGCCCCAGCCAGGAGCCATCTAGGAGCCCACCCAGAGTTAGCTAGGTGGAACAGAAGAAGCTTCTAGTGCTCTTATCACTTAGGACACTATAAGAGTTTTAGGATGTCTGCGCCAGGAAACAGGGGGGTGCTCAATTTGAATTTTCTATGATTTCACAGGTGTGTCCTATGTGCCAGGCATTTGTACCCTTGTCCACTTGAGTCCCAGAAGGCCTGTGGGGTTGGGCCCATTATTCCTTTTTTGTTTTTAAGATTTTATTTATTTATTCATGAGAGACACACACACACATAGAGAGGCAGAGACACAGGCAGAGGGAGAAGCAGGCTCACAAGGAGCCTGAAATCGGGACTCAATCCCAGGACCCAAGGATTCCTGGACCACAACCTGAGCCAAAGGCAGATGCCCAACCACTGAGCCACCCAGGTGTCCTGGGTCCATTACTTCTAACTGAAAAATGAAAACTTGAATTAGAACGAAGGGACTTGGCCATGGCTGTGTGCCTTGTGAGTAACAGAGTTAAGGTTTAAGCCCAACACATTCTGTAGCCAGTGGGATTGATTTCTTCCCTAGCGAATAGGAGGCATCTGGGGAATCATTTTTCTTTTGGAGCATTAGGGAGGACGTGGGCACCCGAGGGTGGGAGGAGAGAACAGGATCCCTGAAGAAGGGAGAGGAAGAGGGAGGGTGCAGAATCGGGACTCCTGATGGGTTTAAAGAAAGCATGGACTGCACAGTATGGCCAGCCCTGGCCCGTCCAACTGTCTGAGGGCTGAATGCAACAGCTGAGAGCTCTTGCCACAGGTGGAGCACAGCTGCGACCAACAGAGGGGAGAGTAAACATATTTACCCACCAACAGGGCACCGGCACCAACTCATCAGAAGGGATGGCAGCTCAGAGCCAGAGGGCATTTGGTTCAGAGAACTGAGGAGGTTGTCTGGTCCTGGGGAAGGGGGCAGGCACCAGGATTGGGGACGGGGGTGAGGGCCTGTGTCCCTTGGCCAGATACTTCAACGTTTCCACCACTGTGCTGGGTCACCTGTTGAATAACAACAGCCCTGGCTATTACTGCCTTCATGGCAGCGTAGCCAGAGGTAAAATAAATTAAATCAATCAATCAATCAATCAATCGATCAAAACCATCCAAACAAAAGCCAATATATCAGTGTTTCTTTGATGGAGTCTGGCCTGACATCTTGTTTAATCCATAGAGTAATAAGAAGAAACGTGGGCCAACCTTCAAAGTGGGGAGATTCAAAAGTCTTTTAAAAACAGAAACAGATGCCGAGGGCTGGTGTCCAGGGTCCCTGGGGCCCAGGGTGTCCACCCCTCGCGTTCCGGGCAGGCTCCCAGGTCATCCCTCCGTTTGCCCAGCCCCGAGGCCGAGCATGGGCGGCTGTTCAGCCTGCACGCTTGTCTCATAGAGAGTGATTTCCCCGTGTCTCCATCCAAGTAGAAAGCAAGAAAGCAGGTTATTTCAGGAAATAGAGGTGAGAACGTCTTTCTGGACGAAAAGAAAGCTCTTCCTACACATCGTGGATATTACAAAATTGTGTCTGTGCCAGAACAGCAGGCTCGTTGTACCTCTGCACCTCGTTCCTCGCCTGGCTTCTCCGGGTGCTGAGCTCATGACCCATCCTGGTCTATGTTTCTGAAGCTTCTTTTGATGCCTCCTCTGTGGCCTAACTCGGACAAAGCTGGAGATGTGGATCTGCATTTCTAATTTTTAAATTTTATTTATTTTTTTTTAATTTTTATTTTTAAACGTATTTTATTTTTTAAAATTTTATTTATTTATTAATGAGAAACAGAGAGGCAGAAAGAAAGAGAGAAAGAGGCAGAGGGAGAAGCAGGCTCCATGCAGGGAACCCTACGTGGGACTTGATCCCGGGTGTCCAGGATCACACCCTGGGCCAAAGGTGGCGCTAAACCGCTGAGCCACCGGGGCTGCCCAAGATCTGCATTTTATTTATTTTATTTTATTTTATTTTATTTTATTTTATTTTATTTTATTATTTATTTAAAGATTTTATTTATTTATTCATGAGAGACACAGAGAGAGAGAGGGAGAGAGAGAGGCAGAGACACAGGCAGAGGGAGAAGCAGGCTTCCTGTAGGGAGCCCAACGTGGGACTCGATCCCAGGACTCCAGGATGAGGCCCTGGGCCAAAGGCGGCGCTAAACCACTGAGCCACCCGGGCTGCCCTGCATCTGCATTTTAACTCAGTGATTCTTATGCAGGCTGCCCACGTGTCATCCTTTGAGCAGGGGCTGGCCAAGTCTTTCTGTAAAGGGCCAGATAGCAAATATTTGAGGCCGTGTGGCCCATACTCTCTGCCACAATGACTCAGCCCTGCCAGGGTATTTCGGGAGCCTCTAATACAGAACATAAACGAATGAGGCTGATCGTGTGCCAATAACACTTTATTTACACAACAGAAGGTTTGGGGGGCAGGATTTGGCTCCCGGGTTGCAGTTTGCTGACCTCTCTAGGGGATAAAAATGAGATAGTTTATGACAGTGCTGAGATGTCTTAGCTTCAGCTCCCCCAAAAGCAGAGCCTGAAGCAAAGTCCACCATGCCAAGTGAGTGGCTTAATCAGCAAAAAAATCCCAGGAAACAGGGCTGGGACAGGGTCACCACATAGGGAGGGAGGGATTTGAGGCAAAGATGGCACGAGGACATCTGGGGGCTTACTTCCCAGAGCTGGTGAGAAGCCTGATGGAACCGTCTCAGAACGGCTGGCACAAGAGTCCATGTAACAGATGACTCCCATCCACTGTCCACTGAGGTTTGCCTCATGAGTTCCTGACTCTCCTGCCCTTGCAGGTTGTATGTGTGGGCGCAGAGTGGACTCGGCAGACAGCCTCAAGTCAAGGAAGCCCGTGGAGGGACGTAAGAGGCATGAGATACGTGGCTAGAGTGAGGCATGATGAGGTGGTGCCGGCAGGAGACCTACACAGGTGGGTCATCTGGAGGACGAGGTGAGGCCAGAAGGACTTGAAGCAGTGGTCAAGCAGGGCCTGCTTCAGTGACCAGTCAGTCCTGAAGTCAATCAGCATTTCAGTTCATTGTTCTCAGCAGGAATCTAAGAGGACAGCGATGGCCTCCAGATTGTCATGTTTGAAATGATGCCACACTGGGAGGCCTTCTGGAAACGGCAGCTGCAGAGTTGTCCACTTCGTTAAGGTCACAGCATTAGCTGATTAAAATACAGACATTTTGGGACACCTGAATGGTGCAGTCGGTTAAGCATTGGACTCTTGGTTTCGGCTCAGGTCATGATCTCAGGGTCAGGAGATGGAGCCCCAAGTTGGACTTTGGGCTCAGGGAAGGAGTCTGCTTAAGACACTCTTTTCCTCTCCCTCTACCCCTCCCCCTCCCTTAAATAAATAAAAATTTTAAAAATTGTAGACATTTTTTTACTTTTTCAACTCTATTTAATAATTCACTCACAAATATTTATTAAACATGAATCACCACACAGCAATCCTGTAAAACACTTATTGCCGTCCCCATTCTACAGATAAAACTGGAGCACAGAGAAGTTCCAGAGCTTGTACAATTTTGCAACTATTTTTTGACCCGGTCTGAGCTGAGGTCCCTCAGTGACTGGCAGAGGGAGATCTTAAATCCAGGCCTTCTGACACTGTGGTCCTTGTTCTCTCTCCTGCCGGTTTGAAAGGCATTGGAGAGACCATTTGCTTTGGCTTTTCACTCAGTAAAATAGTGTTGAGGGGAATGATGACTTGCCTGCCAGCTTATTTTTCTTTTCTTTTCTTTTCTTTTCTTTTCTTTTATTTTATTTTTTATCCCCACCCCTTATTTTTCTTTTAAAACGTTCTTAGTGGGTGCCTGGGTGGCTCAGTTGGTTGAGCGTCTGCCTTTGGCTCAGGTCATGATCCCAGGGTCCTGGGATCGAGTTCCGCATCAGGCTTCCTGCTCCACGGGGAGCTCTGCTTCTCCCTCTGCCTCTGCCTGCCACTCCCCCTGCTTGTGCTCTCTCTCACTCTCTAATAAATAAATAAAATCTTAAAAAAAAGAAAATGTTTTTGGTATGCATTTATAGCTTTCATTGACTGCGGATTAGAACCCATCTGGATATAGAAGAGGATATTGAGGTAATTGTCACCTGGCCAAAGGGTGCGCCAGCCAGCCACGTACAGGGCATGCATGCACAGGGTTCTTAGAGACAGGCCAGGGCGTGAAGGAGCCCGGGAAGCTGCAAGAAAGTAGGAGGGTGAGCCCATAGTGAGCAGAGCTGTGCAGGGGCCTCAGAAGATCTGGAGCCCTAGGATAACCATTGTCCCCTTCCAAAGTCACCTCTGTCGGGCTGGGGAAAGTCCCTGAGAAGAGAATTCTGCTGGAGTCACTCCTGCAGAGTCCTCGGAGCCACACTTAAAATTAGATGGAGCGGCAAAAGGGCAGCTCAAGGGGAACAGTATCTGTGCGTAAATTAATGCCGACCTTGTTGGAATAACGTGCAGTCTTCAGCGTTCGCAGCTGTGGAGTCCCTCGGGAGTTGTCTGGCTACATGTGATTTTACATATCTGACAGCTAAATCAGAGATCCAAATGCCAAATCCGGCACTCAGGAACATTATGTGGATTTGTGACACTCCCAAGGGGACTTTGGATCCATAAAGCAATGAATGGATTACAATGAGGCATAAATATAGCATTTTCATCTGTGACATACAATCCCGCTCTATTATTTCTCACATTGTTATGTGAAGGAAATCTATACCCACTCTCTCAAGTCTCTTCTCACAGAAATTAAAAATTTTTTGCAAAGAGAAAAGAAAAGAAAGCTCTTGATGCATCTGGAATAGACTACGAACACAGCGGGGTGAATGTGAGAATCACTGAAGTTATTTACGACATAGGATGGACTCCAGGATCACACACGTCATCAGGGAGCAGAGATCCCGGGCTGGTGTGTCAGCTCTGTCACCAACTAGCTGTGTGGCTTTGAGCAAATCGCTTTGCCTCTCTGGGCCTCAGTTTACCTCATTTGTCCAGGGGATTCTGAAGTTCTGTGTGTGCACTCTTATGGTGTGGTCAGAAGCAGCCACCGTGGGGTATAGGAGGAAAATGTTAGAACTTTCTTTGTATATTTAAAGTGTCTAATTATGAATGTATTTTCATAGTGCATGTTATATATCAGCATAATAGAATACATGGATTGCTTATAAATGAATAAATATGCACCTACAGGGAGGATGCACTGAATAATGCTTTACTGCTAGAAGTATGTGAACAAAATCTTTGGAGGCCACCGATTTAATGGCCACCATCCATGGTCATTCCATAGATTGATGGGAAGGCTGCTTTGGATCTAACAGTCCACGATTCTATGTACTTGAAGAGCACTCTGTTTTTCTAGATTCCTCCCATTAGGGTTGAGTACATCAGCTGTCCAAGGAAAAGAGTTTGTGCCCATTTGGTTTGGGTCTGTAGATATGTGGGTTCAGAAACTACACAATGCAATTAATGGACCCCTGAGAGTGGTGCCTTCCATAGTCAGGCTCAGTGGTGTTCTATCTTTGCAAAGAATTTTATTTCCTCACATTTGTTTCTTACTATAGAGTTCACGGATCGACTTCAAAAGTAATCTTATTTGTACAAACCAAAACAGGGCAGGCATTGTTTTTCTGTTTTACATGTGAGGAAAGATTTCCAGAAAGGCTCAATGACTTCCCCACAGCCACCCAGCCGGTATGTGACGGAGCGGCCACTGAAATTCCCATTCTGATAAGGACTCCAGGGCTCTTTGCACTTATAACCAAGTGCAAATGTGCTCCCTGGATCCCAGGGAGAATTAGGTGACAGTGTAGGAGTGAGCCAGTGTAAATGCAACCCCCAGCTACTTAAAAAACACGCAGAGCTTGGGGCCCACTGTTGGCAGATCAATAGCATCATTCTTGTGTACACAAGACCTCACATTATTCAGGGAGGCCTGGCAGAGAGAGAAAAGCAGATGCATGGGCTCCTCATGCCACCAGCTGTCATGGCTTGCTCTGCTGCAGTTCCTGACAAGTGCTGTTGTGACAGTCTTTCTACACAGTTGCAGGGAGCAGCTTGATAGGAACAGGAGCAAAAAGCCTTGTTTACAGAGGTGTGAGGGAACAAAGAACACACATGTACTTAAGAGAGTGTAATTTTAAGAAGGTCTTTGGTCCTGCCAGGTGTGCTGGCCCTGGAGGATGCCAGGTATGGCCACACCCTTGAACCGACCACCCTGTGCTCCACCACCTGCCACTCAGGAGAGGCGCTTTCCCCATGGCGCTTCTTCACACAATCATGTGATACTGACCAACAGAGACATTTTACCCGTTTCTCCCTGAAATGACACCACTGTTGGTAAGATCCATAATGCTGTTTTGCTAATCATGATGGTGCTGGTGGGGTTGTTATAGAATCTAAATCTTTACTTGTCTGTTTGCCCCTCAAAATTGCAGGTCCCTTGAAGGCTGAGATCTGTCTTGTTCATTTCCCTCTCCTCAGACCTTCCCTCTGCCCCCAGGTCTCATCCACAGAAGACTGGTGATATTTGTCTGTTGAATGATTGAATTGTAATTCACAGGTTGGCCATCCCTCTGGGAAATCTCTCTTTTTGGCCTCCATTAGCCTTAAAACAGGACTCAGAACCTCTTAAATTCACCCTAAAGGATTACTTTAATTAATATTTGCCACAATGCCTATCACCAGCAAAGGATTACTATCAGAATATGTAAATAGTGCCTATAAATTGACAGGAAAAAAAGACAATCTCTTTGAGAGATGGATAGACCTAGGATTGTGACAGGAAATCCACAAGGGGGAAAACCCAAATAGTCCATGAAAATATGAAAAAAGGAAAGCTTTTCCTTACAAATACTCATGGAAATGCAAGTCTGAAACACTGAGATACTCTTGTGTTCCCTTCAGTGTAAAAGCATAAAAAAAACCCAACTGTACGATTTGTTGGCGGTGGCAGGGAGCAGCGGATCCCTCACATTGTTGGTGTGAGTATAAATTGGTACAACCACTTTGAAGAGCAATTTGGCACCATCAAGTAAAATTGAAATTGTACGAACCCAGCAGCAATTCCACTCCTAAGATAGATCCCAGCAGTCTTCAACCATTTATGCAGAGAATTAAGCCCTAATGTCCTGAGGCATCATCGTGTGAAATGAATTAACTTCTCATTTAATGCATCTAGAATGGCGCTAGTTACATACCATCCGTGGGAACTCAAGAAAATAGTCATTGCAATTACCTTCTGTATTCTGTGGTTCAGAGGAGGAACCCTGATTGAGAAAGGCCTCCCACTTGGCAAGGCACGCGAGAAGGCATGAAGAATGTCAGGACTGTGTGGTTTGAAAAAAAAAATCAGAAAAATCTAAATGTCTGTCAAGAAGGGAAAAAAATGAATCGGGGTATATTCCTGCAATGTAATGCTCTGCAACAGTAGCAAGAGTAGATGACCTAGAACCACTTGTATTGATAAGGATGAATAATAATAATAATAATAATAATAATAATAATAATAAAAACTCACAATGAATGAAGAATCAAATTACAGTAAAATACATGCAGTACGATTCCATTTATATGAAATTTTAAAATACAATTTGCAAAAAATAAAATAAAATGGGCAATTCTCTATCTATTGCTCATATAACTTACATGCATAGTAAATAGTATTAAAAAATGTGTTCGGATGACAAACTCCAGAGTCAGATGAATGGTTATCCTTTATATTATTTTTTATGTTATGATATAATATTAACATATCATAATATTTAGCTATGCATTAACACATTCTATTTTATATAATATATAACATTACATTATATAAATATATCTTATAATTATATTGCATTATATAAATATATAATATAAAACATAATATTGTATATCATTAATATTGTATATCACTAATATATTACTCCCTTTCTCAGGATGTTAAAGTAGATGATTTCAAGAATGCGCCATGTTAAAAAAAATAAATGGAGTATACACCGCCCCCCACCTCCACCCCAACCCCTGCCCCAATCCATCTGCACTAAAGCAATTGCGTTGAATTGCTTCTCTTTTGGGAGACAGAGGAAATTTTTCTTGGGATGATTTTAGACAGAATCTGATCATTTCACTCTCCAGTTCAAAAACGTATGCTGGTTTCTGAGTGCTGCTGACAAAATCCAAATTCTGCAGTGTGGTGTTCAAAGCTCTCCACAAGCTGGCTCCAGACCACTTTAGAGGCAGTTCTTCAATTTCTCATCTTTAGGCACTTTACATTCCATTCAGATTGGAGTGCTTGCTATTTTCCAGATATACCCCCATGCTTTTCCATTTCATGTTTTTGCTTATCACATTTTCACTTCCTGAGAACCCCTTCCCTTCTTGTGATTTGATGTTATGTACCAA
Source organism: Canis lupus baileyi (assembly GCF_048164855.1). Taxonomy (NCBI): domain Eukaryota; kingdom Metazoa; phylum Chordata; class Mammalia; order Carnivora; family Canidae; genus Canis; species Canis lupus. The sequence goes on from NC_132874.1 coordinate 12,667,782, forward strand.
AGTCTTAATAACGTGCCTACTCTTGGACAGAATGAGTCTCCGACAAAGAAATAGTTCAAGATGTGCCTGAAGATTTAACTTACGAATGCTTATTGTAGCATTGTCTCTAATGCTAAAATATTAAAAATAACCTTAACGTCCAAGGGATCCATTGCACGTGGGACACACCACATAAAAGCAGAGATTCTGGAGCCAAAGGGCAGACTAGCCAGGTCAACTCCCAGTTCTGGAATATTCTGGCACATTCCACCTCTATAATTTTAGCCTTTCTGTTCCTATGTACTCCAGTCTGTAAAATGGGAATAAACCAGTACCTCCTTCACAGAGTCATTAGGGGGAATCACATACCTTAATATTTGTTAAATTACATAGAACAGTGTCTAGCACATTGTAAATTTGCTTATAAATGGCAAATTCTGGAGATATATCATTTGAAAACTCTTGAGGAGTTTGGAGCATCGGTGTCACAATGTAGTGTCCTAATCTGACCATGATACTTGGTCTTTAAACCTAGCATCATACTTAGCACAGTTAAAGGCTTAACACCTCTGTGTTGAATCCAAGAATCGCTATTATACTAGCTGAGTGTTTTTTAATTTTTGGTTCTCAAGTAGTGAATAGGCTTTGAGGGGTCAAGTAGGAAAACCCCAAGGGTTAAAGAATGAGTCTTATAAGGAAAGAGAAAAGGAGCTAGACTCGGATGGAAAACTAAACAGAGGACTAAAGGAAGAAATCCATTCTGGATTCTGGAGTCACTCACTCTGACTCGGTCACTAACCTGAAGCTGTGGCCTGAGGCCTATATATTCCCCTAACCTCCAATTCAGATTTCCTCTCCCATCAAAGAAGGACAGTAATATCCACCATCATAAGTTCATAGTAAAGTTTAGAAATGATATAATTAGTAGTTGGCATTACTCCGTGCCAGGTACTGGTCGAAGCTCTTCTCACATGTTCCCATTTAATCCCCTCCAACAGACTCATGGGGGTACTGTTGTAGGTTGAATTTTGTCTCTCAAAGAGATACGTTGGCTTCTTAATCCCAAGTATCTGTGAATGTGACTTCATTTAAACAGGGTCTTTGCAGAGGTGATTCGTTAAGATGAGATCATACTGGATTAGGGTGAACCCTAAATCCAATGGCTGGTGTCCTTGTAAAAAGAGGACATGAGGACACAGACACAGAGAGGATGCCACATGGGGACAGGGGTGGAAGCTAGGGTAATGCATCTATGAGCATTAGGAGCCGAGGAACACCAAGGATTGCTGGCAAACACCAGAAGCTGGAAGACAAGGCAGGATCTTGCCCTAGCGCTCAGAGAGAGCATGGCCCTGCTGACGCCTTGGTCTTAGACTCCTAGCTTCCAGAACTTTGAGAGAATACATTTCTGTGGTTCTGAGCCACCAAGCTGGTGGTAGCCTGATGCAGCAGCCCAAGGAAACTAATCCAGATGCCATTTTGACAGATGCAGAGAAGGGGGACCAGGGGTAGCCTGATAGAGCACGCGCACAGCTGGTAAGCTAGCTAGGATTCCAAACCAGGGCTGATTCTGGGGTCTGTGCTCTTCATAATGAGATGATATTCAGCTGAGTTCTGGGTTTACTTGGGGAGCACCAAAGGTTTTATTTTCAACTCTTGCGTTTTAATATACTTCACCATCCACTGTCCCGGGAGGTGTGATTCTGTGGTAGTAGTTTTGTCACATGGTTGTTTGAAGTTTGACCTCATTATCCCAGCTGAGTTTATGTTAAAATTATGCAATTTTCACAAGCTTCACAGAGCAAGGTCCCCAAGCCCAGCTGGGTACCGCAGGCTGGTACCAAGATGCTTGCTCCGTGGCTCCTGGGGAGAATGCTTCAACAGCTATGCTCCCCCCAACCCCCACAACCGGAACCACAGCAGAAGCAAGCTTCTACATGCAGAGCACTTCATAGCCACTTCCGGGGGGCTTCACTGATGTGAAGAGAGAACAAGGAAGTGGATAAGTGAAATCTGAGTTGCCCCGCAAATTCCCTCTTGCCCAGAAAATGTACCTTCTTTTTCCATCAAAGTGATTCCTTGACTTGCAAATATTAGAAGGATTTTTAGGTTTGTGCATCATCTTCATTTATTTCATTCCTTCCCTCTCTCTCCCCTTCTTTCTGTCTCTGAAGATATCAAATGCATGCATGACCAGAGGAGCAGAGGCAGTCCAAGACTGGATTTCCAGCGCTGGTGTGAGCTAGGCTTCGTTTAACTGGTCATACCTTTGAAGACATGAAAGCCTGCCAGGGAGCCACTGGCGACCTCCCTGGTTCTTTTCACTCTATGACCTGTAGATTTACTGAGAGCTTCCCCGACCGGAGTCTGCAGCAAATACAGCAACACGATCTATTTGGAAGCACCGGCTCCTCGTTTTCAGATGCAGGGCCCAGAGAAACCCATTCATCCACCTCTATGGGCTCTGGGCCACCACAGGTTGTTATTCAGGTTGATAAAAGCTTCCATCCCTGGGGGAAACTCCTCCATCCTGGCAACCGTGACCTTGACTCAAGAGTGTAAGCTGAGCCCAGGCACACCTGTACATCTGACAGATGAGCCAGGCACAGAAAAGCCTCTGCTGACAAGCTTATCGGAGAGCAGACACCTGCAAGGGGCGCCCACACCTTTTTTCGTGAAGGCTCCGATGGCAGTTTTGATCCAACAGGTCTGTGCACACGGTCAAAGAGAGATTACTTGGAGATTCACAAAGGAGTTGGATTATGCCAAGCCTGAACGTCACGCTTGGAAGGAAATACAACCACCCATTCATAACACAGGCTCTCTTTGATGGAATCCGTTGTACACTCCTCACTGGTTTTATTCCACGTAAAATACTATCGTTGTCTTGTGAGATGAAAGTGAGGACAAAGGCAATTTAGACATAGTAAGACTACTATGGGCCTACACGGGAGTGCGAGCTGCATATTTAGCATTCTCTTGAATAGGCCTAAAGACCCATCCTGACTTTATAGACAAAAAGACCTAACTTAGAGATGTTGAGTCACTTTGCAACACAGCATATCTCATTAGTGGCCAGGCAGCATTTGAAAAAGAGTTCTTCGAGGGTTTTATGTCTACCAGCAGCTGTTTCCAAGCAAATCAACCCAGAGAATCTGAGGCCCAAGGGTTTGGGAGCAATTAATTCTGTTTTGGGGTCCTTCATTAGTGGGGCTCGTATTGTTACACATTGGCTCTATGGAAAGTCACTGGGCAGGCGTGACCCTGTCATCCAGGACTCTAGGCAGATGTGCAGAACAGCTTGGGATGACCTGAGTCAAAGCCAACGGGTTGTGCCTCCGACTCTGAGCTAGTCTGAACTAGAGGCAAATGGTCCCATGCTATCAATTTCTTTTTTCCCCCAATTCTATCAATTTAGAGGCACATCAGTTCACACTTTGAAACAATGCTCCTCAGCTGGGGGCAATTTTGTCACCCAGAGCACATTGGGTAATGTCTGGAGACATTTTTGGTTGTCATAAATGTGAGTGTGCGCTACCGGCATTTAGTGGGTAGAGGCCAGGGGTGCTGCTGAGCATCTTACTATGAGCAGGACAGCCCCACAAGAAAGAATGATCTGGCACAAAATGGCAGTAGTGCCAAGGTTGAGAAACTGCTTTGAAATCTTATCCACTCCATACATGTGAAGTTCTTGGCACAGGGGCTGGCAACAAATGGTAGCTTATTTATCATCATTCCTCTATTTCCAAGCATTGCTACGTGATGGCTGACTGTGATCCTGAGTAGGTGGTCCCTGGGTCTTAAGGAGGAACTGGATCCTGCCTCTTCTGGGTAGCTGCGCCGGGCACTGGGAGTCAGCACACACCAGAATCTGGCCAACGGGCTGCTTCTCTAATGCCGGTTCTCCTGTTAGCACGTATACTCTTCGTGAATCCTTGCCTTCACTGAAGATTTTTTGTTCTGGTTTTTTCTTTTCTTTCTTTCTTTCTTTCTTTCTTTCTTTCTTTCTTTCTTTCTTTCTTTCTTTCTTTCTTTCTTTCTTTCTTTCTTTCTAATTTTTTAAAAGAGTTTATTTATTTATCCATGAAAGACACATAGAGAGAAGGAGAGACATAGGCAGAGGGAGAAGCAGGTTCCCTGCGGGGAGCCCGATGCAGGACTCAATCCCAGGATCCCAGGATCATGACCCGAGCCATTGGCAGATGCTCAACCACTGAGCCACCCAGGTCTCCCTGTTCTGGTTTGTATGTATGTATATATGTATGTATGTATGTACGTATTTATTTATTTTTGTTCTTTTTTTTTTTTTTTTTAAATAGAGGAGGCAAGGTACGTGACTAGCTATGGAGGCGTGGGCTGATCTCTAAAAAGACATTTACCAACTTCTGAACTCTAAGAGTCTGGGGGCCACAGCGTCTGTAAAGAGCATCATCCTTGGAATCCAAGCTGACTTTTGAATCGTAGCTCAACCCCTTCTCAGAGCTGCCGTTTCCTCATGTGCAAAACAAGAGTGATAATTCTTACCCTCAAGGGTTGGTGTGAGAAGTAATTGAGGTAAAGAGTGTAAAGTGCCTAACCCAGCAGGTGGCATGATAGACACTTACATGTACCCATCTTCCGAAAAGATTAGGACAGGCTGGCCTTCCAGGTTTGCTTGAGCTGAGTGAGGCTCGTCGGTTAAAACAGTGACCCAAAGTCTTTCGGGAGGGCTTGCCCACCTTCCTGCTGGTCCCCATATACCCAGGCACTTGCCTGACATGGTTTGATTGGTACCATGGGTTGGGATGGCCTCTCTAGGGCCCCCCAGGGAGTTCTCAGCAGGGAACTTGAGCCACCCTTTGCTGAGACAGATCTAGATTGAAAACAGATTCCTGGATCACTTGGGGGAGTGTTCCAGAGGATGTGGGCCATGACCCCGTTCTCCCGCTACTTGTCCTAGGGGACGGCTGTGCTGTAGGAGATGGTATGTGACTCTCAGCTCCACCCACACACTGTGCCACCCTAGGCACATACTGTTGGAACCTCCATTTTTTTCCTTGCTACAATGGAGAATATTGACTACTTTGTGATAGTTATGTAAGGTCCATGATGACTGTGAAGACAATGTTGATAAGGATAAATGATCAAAACAAAAGTATCTGGCAATTGTGGGAACCTGATAAAAGTTAATGTATTTGCTTTTGTTCTATTTGTTTATTTTTCTTTCTTAAGGAGTAGCTACATTCCTCATGCAGGTGAGGATCTGCCTCCCTGGTTCTACTTCACCTGCCTAAACATTCCCTCATTACGACCCTTTTGCCCTTCTAGGCAACCTACTCTCTCCACATCCATTCTCACTGCCCACCTCTATGTCTATGCCAGTAGTGGGCTTCCCACACCAGCCTCTCTCTTTCCATCAAACCTCCCCCTCTTGAAACACAGCACAGTCTCTTCTCTCCTGGTCACCCCATCTTCCCCAACAGCTTCTCTCACCAGCCCCTGAGCACCAGAGAGTGACCACCGTGCCAAGGAGGACCACCTCACCTCCTGTGGCTGTCGTGGAGGGCCAAGAAGAAGAATTTATAGCCTTCCCCTTTGTTTCAAATGTTTGCATCCAGGGATTTCTACTACAGAGACAGTTGATGCTCGCTCCTCTCCTACTGTATCCTATAATTCCTTTCTTTCCCGACAAGAAACACTTCTTGCTACAAAATACTACTTAGCAGAATTCAGCATGCCTACGTAGCTCTTTTCCCCTCTAAGCCTCGGGGGCCATGTGATATTTGAGTTTATATCTCTGGGCTTTAACAAACAGTCAGAAATAGGGTCAGCCGACTTAGCAAACACTGAGCAATGACGGAACCAATGCAAGATTTCTGTGATAACAAACTTCCTTCTTGGCCACCAAATTGCCCACTTCAGAAAGGTCTATACAGAGGACCAAAGCTGTGGATGGGCAGACAGCCCCACCTCCTCACAGCGTTCCTGAGAATCACACTCGAACCTCTGACATCTGAGGCCCACCCAGCAGAATCCTGATCACAGACACATCTCCCTGTTTTCACAAGGGCCAGAGAACTGGGGGTTCTTTTTCTTCTCTTCTCCGGAGGGTTCCCTGGGTAGAGAGGTACTCTGCCTTCTAGCCATGCATTTTTTTTTCCACCAGCCAATCTACAGGCTATTGTCCAAATTAAATGTCGCACAATACCTCTGACCTCTAGGAACTCCCTCCAGTCGTCTGGCTCTTACAGTTCAGTCTCTCACCTATTCATTGAGAACTTCATGCCGGCTCTCATTATTCGTCAAGTGGCTTTGTTTATCTAGTCTCTGTTTTGTTTTACTTTTTTGCTCCTATTTTAAATGCATTCTCCCAGACTGAGGCTTCGCTCTCAGAAGGCACGGATGGAACTTGTCACGGTGTCTTTCCGGGCAAAGCACAGGCCAAGGCAAATAGCAGTTGTCAAGTGTTGTGCAATCTGGAGGAATCAAACAAACCCCTCTGTTTCTAACTCATCTTCTTCCAAGGTTACCCTGGTGGCAAAGGCTAGAAGGTAGCAAGGTAACCCTGAGTGGGGTTTTTTAAAAGGAAAAAAAAAATCAGGTGCATCGAAGAGTAGAGGATGGTCGATAGAGGACAGAAGCCCTGCAACCACCCCACCTGCCCCTTCAGCTCCTGATAAAAAGAAACTGATGCCATTCGATTCACTTCAATTGCTCTCCGGGCCTGAAATGGCTCCCTCCCCCAGGCCCGTAGGAAAATTCAATTAAAAGGTCCATCTGCGAGGCAGCAGCTAAAGAGGAATGACTATAGGGAGGCCTACGTTTTCATCAAAAAGAGCCAGTGTCCTTCTAGAAGGCCCCTCCCCTCTGTGCTCGGCTCCCCCTCTTACTTATTAGGCCCACCCCTTACCTCGCCACTGCAATTCTGTCCAATTAGGCCAGCTCAGAGAAGAGGCTTTCATCTGCTCCTTTCAAATGCATGCATGTTAAAGACGTGGTACATCCCACAGACACGGGACTTGCTGGGAGAGAGCAAGAAAACCCACAAAAAAAGCCCGCAGAGGTTGGGGATCGAAAGCCTCCTGGCCCAATTAATCCCATTGCAAAGGCTTGGCTTCATGGCCGGCACAGCGCAGTGCCTGGGTTCTGCAGGCGCCTCCGAACCAAAGGCAGGATGCATTTGAGAAAAGAATCACCATTAGGCAAAGTTTCTGGGCTTCAGTGAGAAGCAAAGAGAAAAGCAGAAAAGGAAGGGTTAAATGGAGTGACCCCTCTCCCCCCAGAACAAGCCTTGGCCTTCCAGAGCCTTCTAACACACAGGGCTTCTTCCTTGCTTTAGTGTTTGGTTTGGATGGAGGGGAGTGGGCCACGCTGCATGCTGCAGGTACGGTGGAGTTTGGTGGCCAATGGGTGGGTAAGAAACCCCCCATCCCCTGGCTGAGTGCTGTTCTGTCAGGGTTTGCTGAGGCTTCCTGGACAGGAAGGATGGTCCTTCAGAGACCCAGTGTCTCCTCCTTCCCACATTGCCTTCAAAAAGAACGACGCTCACATCAGGGTCTGTGGGGCAAGACTAGCATAGACCCCATGAAGGCCTCTCAGCCCCACATCCAGCAGTGTTCCATTGTCCTCCAAAGGACTCCTTGTTTGCCATGGGGTCTTCTTGGGCCTCTGTCCCACCTCCTTCTGCAGCCTCATGATTATTTCTGATTACAGAACACAGGGACAAGGGCAGCTGGCCACCTTTCTCTATCAACTTCAGTGAGAAGATGTGGAGTCGTTCTGGTGAGAGAGAGAGTTGGCTTACTAATGCAGGCCATTATTAGCAAGGTGGGGCTGGTCTCCCTCAAGGCCTCTCTTCTTGGCTTGCAGATGGCCACCTTCTCCCTGTGGTCTTTCCTCTGTGTGTGTCTCTGTCCCAATCTCCTCCTTGTGTAGGGACACCAGTCATATGGGAGTAGGGCCCACCCTACTGACTTTTTTTAACTTAATTACCTCTTTAAAGAACCCGTCTCTTAATACAGTCACATTCTGAGGTGCTGGAGGGTTAGGACTCCAACATAAGAACCTTGGGGTGGTGATGATAGGACATGGTCCATAATATATGCTTTTGTTCTGCCTAAAAATGATTTGTTATTAGCCAGTTTAATCTTTTTTTTTTTTTTTAGCCAGTTTAATCTTTGTTTCATTTCAGGACTTTTAGGACTTTGAGGAGGCATCAACGTTTCAAAGGACCAGAACTTTGTCAGGAAAGGCCCTCAATAGTGGGTATAAGCACACTCCTACTTTGTTAAGTGTAACATAGAGTTAGGGGCACAATTTATGACTATTATGTAAAATTGGATTGGAGAGATTCCATTAATGAACAGCATTAATTGGGTCAGGAAGGGTCTGGAAGATCCGTTTCCCACTCTGAAGTGGTTAAGAAACCTCACAGGCATATATAAGTCGAGCGAGAGCCACCCTGCCTCCAGTTCCGTGTTCATACCCGTCAGGCCCTGTCAATCTCACCAAGACCCCATCTATTCTTCCAATGTGGCCTCACCCAGCGTTCCTGAATCCAGGCCTCTGCAAGGGTCGTTCTCTCTTCCTGAAATGCCCTTTGCCTTCTTGCACTGTAGAGTATGGCGGAAGGAAAAGAGAGAACAAATTAGTTTTATAAACATTCGTTGATTTCCCTACTGGGAGAAACAGTGTTTGTACAAATAGAGCCAGTGGCTCATGTTCCTTCCCCCGTTGGCTGTTCCCTCCTCCCCACTCCCAGTCACGAATGACTCACTCTTGAGTGGAAAGACGTAATGATGCATCACCATGCTGTAGAAACGTGTGCTGCCTTGTGCATATTCTTAGTCACTGTCCCCTGAGCATAGCTCTTCCCAGGGGTCTGAGTGAAGCTCTTCTGCTTCCAACTTCTTTTAAGAGCCAAAACCACACATACCTTAAATCAAATTAAGTACACTTCTCCAGTTGTCGGCTAGATTTTCAGTTAGATGTTGGGCTGGACAGATTTGAACTCTTTTATTCTTCTGGGAGGGTCAGTGTCCTAGGGTTCCAGGGAATGCCTGGCCCATGCTTTCATGTGTGATCTTCTCAGTTCTGGGTGAGGGGGTGTACGTAGGCAGGCCTCGGATGACTGTGGGCTTCAGCGTCTTGCTCATCCTGCTCCTCCTACACTCTGGGCCTCAGGCTCCCTGGAGCTTGGCTCCTTCTGTGAGACGGGCCAGTAAAATAGCTAAAAATTTAGGCTCTCTTTCAGATTGTCTGGGTTCAAACCTGATTCTACGCTTTTTAATTGTATGCTCTGATTCACTCACTTAACCTCCCTGGACCTCACTTACTTGTCTAGAAAATGGAGGAGAATGGGAATCTGCTTCATGGAAGAGCAGAGCATGTGCTCTATGCATTCTTGTCGTTGTTGTTAATGTATAGTAGCACTGGAAACTCCTAGGTCTCAAATGACCTCAAGATCTTTTGAATTTCAACAAATCATAATTTGGAATGTTTGGAGATGGCATCCGGAAAGAAGCGGCATTCAAAACTCTCTGATGTCATGTTCTATTCATTTACCTTCGAGCAAAGCAAGTCAGGAAACCCTTATCTCTCATGAAAGCAGATAACTACCATCTGCTCTGCTTTTAGAAAATAGCCAGGGCCCCAGGTATAGCAAGGGTCCTCACAGTGCTTGCCTGAGACTTAGTCAGGTTATTTGCTGAATCCTTTGGGAATTTGCATGACTGTCATACCAAGTGGCTTTTGGTGGGAGCAAGAGAGACACAGAGAGGACAGTGGGGCTGTATGGTTATATGATTTGTATGAGACCAGGATGCCTGGGGGAGAAGCATGGCATCTGTTCCTTACCATGGCACCAGGCCTGGATTGGGAACTTGATGAGGAGAGGGCCCAGACGCTAAAGGAACCTTATTTATTTATTTATTTATTTATTTATTTATTTATTTTTATTTATTCATGAGAGACACAGAGAGAGAGAGGCAGAGACATAGGCAGAGGGAGAAGCAGGCTCCATGCAGGGAGCCTGATGTGGGACTCGATCCCAGGACCATGGGATCATGCCCTGAGCCGAAGGCAGATGCTCAACCGCTGAGCCACCCAGGCGTCCCTGAAGGAACCATTTTCATACAAGACTGTATGCTTTGGAACAGCTAGAAGTTGGCAGGGAAACCCTTCTTGCCACTTTTGCACATACTCCAGTACTGCTCTGGCTGCTCAAAGGTGATCAGCTATGAGGACAGGAGGATGCCGAAGGCTTGACAGGGACATCAGTCATCTGATGACTGCCATGGTGTGGTGGGTGGGGATGACTCTGAAGACACGAGCCTGGGGGCCAGACAGAGCCTACAGGCTGGCTCATAAGGGACTCCCAGGGGTCTGTGGTGAGCAAGAGGGAGTATCAGATAAAACCCTGTTGGGCTGGACATTCCTGCTTAAGCAGGTCACAGTTTTCAGGGAGTGAAACTTAACATAATTTGAATCCAGGAGCTCTGGCACCCTAGGGACATTTGAGTGACGTGTGTTTCCCGTGACACCATCTTTTTCCTCCAACTTCCCTCTCCCCCCATTAGAGAGGCATGTCCAGGAGGGAACGCTTGTTATGACAGAGTCTAGAATAAGGAGAAAGGAGGAAGGCTGTGCTGGTTGCTGACTTCATTACCCCAAGAATGTGTTCACAAGCACCTCTTTGTGTATCTGTGAGCCTGACCTTCAGTGTCCATCGTCCTGCTCTTCGTTGATCTTCCCTCCTCCCCTCTGGATAATTAGAACAAAAGATGCAGCAGAGATAAGGAGGAGGGGCTCTCACTGCCATGCAGGGCCAACATTTTCCCTGATTGAAAATGAGACACAGATCTCCTATTCCTTTCCCTCTGCCATTTTGGGTTATCTACAAAATGGCTTTACGATGCAGTAGCTGATGATAATATACTTGTAAAGCCCAAACATGCTTGACCTATGGTTCCATAATCTTGTGTTCAACCTCCACCCACTGATTCTAAAGTTTCAAGTTATTCACTTCAGGAAACACAGTGTGTGCGCGCTGGATGCCAGGAACTACGCTAAATGGGGTTTTTAAAGAAGCAACTCATTTAACTAAGTTACTTAACTAAGTTTGTCCATCCGTAGCTGCCTTTGTGTTCTACCCAGCAGAGGCATTAATACATGCAACGTGATGGAGTAGGTACTGAGTTTATAGAATGTATAGAATGTAGAGGAAAAACATCACATGAAACAAGAGATCTGGATTGCCCATGGTAAGTTCATGGGCCCCTGCGTACGTGAGAGTTGATGGCATTTTCTTAATTGAGGTGTAATTTACATAGAGTGAAAGGTAGGGATCTTAAGGGTAGAATGACGTGAGTTTTGACCAATGACACACCTGTGCAGCTCATACCCCTATCAAACTGTAGAACACTACTGTCATCCTAGAAAGTTTCCCTGTGCCCCTTCTCAATCAATACCCAACCCATGTTCATCTTTAAGATTTCTAAGATATCTCTTTACTTAGGTGTACCTCAGAGATATTGTGGGTTTGGTTCTAGGTCATGGCAATAAGGTGAATATTGCAATAAAGTGAATCAAATTTTTTTTAAGGTTTTATTTATTTATTCATGAGAGATACACAGAGAGAGGCAGAGACATAGGCAGAGGGAGAAGCAGGCTCTCCATGGGGAGCCTGATGCAGGACTTGATCCCAGGCCTCTGGGATCAAGACCTGAGGCAAAGGCAGATGCGTAACCACTGAGCCACCCGGGTGCCCCTCAAACGAATTTTTTGGTTCCCAGTGCATAGAAAAGTTATGTTCACACTCTAGTATAATCTAGCAAATGTGCAATAGCATTAAGTCTAAAAAACTTTGTACACATCTTAATTTAAAAATACTTTGTTGCTAAAAAGTGCTAAACATCATCTGAGATTTCAGTGGGTTATAATCACTAATTGCACATCACCATGACAAGTGTAATAATAATGGAAAAGCTTGAAATATTGCAAGAATTACCAAACTGTGACAGAGAGACATAGTAAGCAAATGTTTTTGGAAAAATGGAGCCCATAGGTAGACTTGCTCAACACAGAGTTGCTATAAACCTTCAATTTGTGGGAGAAAAAAAATGCAGTTTCTGCAAAGCACAATAAAGCAAAGTGCAATAAAATGAGGTGTGTCTGTATTTTGGTCAATAAATATCCTGGACACTCATGACACTTTCTAAGTGACCCCAAGATTGTATGTTTGTTTGGTAGTGTTTAGATAGCTGTATAGTACTTGCTTTGGGTATTCTGAATGAGAGCTTCACTGAGTGCTGCTAGCCATTTCTTCTTGGAGAGGGGATTCATAAAATTGAACTATTCAATTAGGAGGAAACCATCTTTCTCCTTTTGGGTTCATCCAGCAATAATCCCGCAGCAGACTTTGATAACTGTATCAACTCGAAGAAATGAATACACTTGGTCACTGCTGAATTCTGACCCTTGGATTTGCTCCTCTTTTATTCATGAAAAAGGTAAAATGTTAACAGGTTGCTCTTGGAAGACAGTTCTCCATAGGTTGCTCATATTTCTGCATGTTTTGCAAACGGAGGCAGGCACAGATTTTGTTCTGAAATTATTTCAAAGATACTTGTAGAGCGGATAGCCAGAGAAGATAGAGATAGTGTCTCATTCCCAAGCAGAAGGAAGATTTGCCCAGTAAAATAAAGATAATGTCTCTGTTCAGGGCAGAGAACAGGATGCTGACAGCCTATTATAAAAGATTCAGACTCCAGAAAGCAGTATCACGCTATATGTTAACTAACTAAACAAGAATTTAAATAAAAACTTGAAACAAAATACAAACCAAAAAGACAGTAAAAGATTCAGATTTTCACAAGTTGAAATCCTCTCCTGCAATGCCAGCGTGTAGGTGTCACCTGGCCTTCTGCAGATTTTCCTATGGAAATTGGGGCTCAGGGACCCTGCCCAAGAAAATGATGATCCCCTGGATATCAGCTGTGCTAGGAGAAAAACCTGCTCTTTACCTGACTCTGAGGTCTCCTGTCTTCTTGCCAGCATCTAGGATTTTGTTGCAGGCTACCTGATTCATTTGCAGGTAGAGTGAAATCTCAGACTCCTTGCAGTTCCTGACAGCTACGAGTCAAAACTGTGTCTCCAGGATGTTCTGTTGTAGTTAAATCATAACTCAATTTTAACAGTTGGCCAGAGGGGATGCTCATGGGCTAAGAACATTCACTTTGAGTTCAAATCTCAGCACAGGTGTATGAATGTTCTTCTTTCTAAAGCAGAAAGAAGCTGAGCACTTGGCTGTAGAGACAAGGCGTAAATGGCCTGGGTGGGGTTAGCTCCAGCTAACTCCAGCTCTGTCTCCCCCTGTCTGATTCGTCTTCTGCAATCTTGCTTTGCTTCTTCTTCTTCTTCTTCTTTTTTTTTTTTTTCTTGTTTTTTCTTGTCTTCTTGCTTTACTTCTGATCAAAACTGACACCACTCTCACTTGGGTTCTCCACCGTTCTTGTTCACTAGGTCTTCTGGGAAAGCAGATCACAGAAGGAGTACTGCACTGAGACCGTGAGTAGAATTTTTAATTTGCACCACAACTTTTGTAGCTTTATTGTTTTGTATACTTGTAAACATAAGACATGGTGATTATAAGAAAGTGAGATTGGGAAAAATCACAGAAAAGTAATATAGAATGCTTGTAATCACGTTCTATAGGAAGCACTGTGAACATTTTGGTTATATCTTTCCAGACATTTTTCTATACATATACATATTACATTTTTCTTTTAGATTTCTTTTCTTCACTTTTCTTGATCTTTTTTTTTGACATAGAACACCTTTTTCCCTTTTAAGAGCACAGTGTGGATGTCTTTTAATAGTTTTTAACTGTTTTTAAAATTTTTAGTATTATATGATATAGATGTATCCTTACTCATTTAATCAGTGTCTTTTCTGTGGATGTGTAGGTTGTTTGTCATTTTTTTTTGTTTGTCATTTTTCAATATCATACACAATGCTTTTATGACCTTCTTTCTGTGTGTGTGTGTCTCTCTGTATTTCTCTGTCTGTCTACCTATCTTTGTACACTAGTTAGAATATTTCCTTAGAATTTATTTTCAGGAATGGAATTACTCAGTCAACTGCATCCAAATTTTTCCTTGACCCAAGCTTGTTTTCCTTCTATTCCAATAATCCTTTTTTCAGATTTTAAGATTGGGATGATTTGTCTAGAGAAAACAAATAGGTATATTTCCTCGTTATTGGGTAGGTTTTGTTCGGTTAAAAGAGTAGAAACAAGCTCATACTAACTTAGGAAATGAAGAAAGCATTAGCAAGATCCCAGTTTATTCTTTTGACCTGACAAAGGGACATGTTTGGGCTTTAGAAACAACCAGGAGGGAGAAGTTCAACGCCATGAGACTCTTGTAAGCTCACATCTCTGTTCATCTTGATTCTGATGAATTGGCTCCTCTGTTTCTACAAGTGGTAAGCAGGGGAACACATGGTATCCAAGTTTTATATCATACAGCCCCAATTTTGAAAATCCTGGCAAAGGAAATCATTGACCTTGCTTGGTTCTACCATCTGTCATTGGTCTGATCAACCTCGGCCATGCGTCAGTCACATTGCTCTAACGCAGCAGATCCCATGGCAACTATAAGGATAGGGGAGGGAGACATTCTTAGAAAAATCATGCTGGGCAGACAGCTCCTTAGGTATCCACTAAATCTTCTATGAACATGTGCAAATCCAAAACGTAGTTGAAGATCTATTTAGATTTCTTTCCCCAACCACCTTTCTCAAATTGGAGGTGGCTTTTCAAGTGAAAAATTTCAAATGAGAAAATTTTTAAAGTCACACTTGAGATTATACCAGAATGTGAGATAAGACAAGGAGAAAGTGTATGGAAGAACATTGTAGTCACACATATGAAATAATATGTGTAGTTACATGTATGAAATACCTCCTTTCTTCCTTTTTTCCAATATGTCACCTGTGAGTCTTCATAAATATCTCATTCCCAGGAAGCACCCTAGTCTGTGAACAAACCTCGTTCATCCTGCCTCTATATCCTTATTTTAGGAAGTAATCCATCCCCTCTCTTCTGGAGACTTCATGAGTTTGGGGATTATAAAGACCTAAACTCTACTCCCAGTTCTATCATTAAACTGGGCACCCTTGGCTGGTGCTTATACTCCCTAATTCGGTTTCATGAACTGAACACATCAAGAGTCTTGCCCCTTCCCTCATTATTCATTCCAGATTGCTCAAAATTTACCTCCCCTCTCCCACCCCGCTGTAATGGTGCTCCTGCCTCCACTGTTTGAGTGTATTCAACACCTGGCATCCCTGTTACTCATTTAGAAGCTAAAGTTTATTGCTTTGCCTCCAGGGTGATGGTAAAAATATTTAACAACCTTCATGGTCACTGACCAATTACAATGGACAGGGTGGTGATGGACAGGGTTCTGGGGGAACCTGCAGTGCAAAGCATTCCTGCTTCCATTGCTGATCCCAGAGTGAGGGAGAGGTCTGGAGCCCAGGGGGAGGAGCCAGGAACACAGTAAGGGAGGAAGACTCTCAGGAGACGGGAGGAAGACTCTCAGGAGACTGGAGGCAGTTCAGAGGGAAGTATTTCGATAATTGGACAACTAGTATGACAATAACTATTTAAACAAACATAAGTTCTATCAATTTTATTATGATATATGCAATATTTCTTTCCATTTAGGTTAGAAATCCCTTGAGGTCTAAAATTATGTCTCAAACTTCTTGGTGGTCTGTGGGATCCAGCCCACAGTCATCCTGAGAGTATGAATGGTATTTCCATGTCACAGCGTTCAGGAGATGTCAGTTTGGGGAAAATCCTTGGTGCTCAGAGATGGGCAGTACTTGACCTTGAAAGTCAGAACTTAAGACTGACCCTTCCCATATGCAACACTTACAAGGATTAAATTTTCTATTTCCTTTGATATCTGGGCCTTTGTGGGACCAACTACCTGAGCAGAACATTGAGAACATCTAAAATATGAAAACCCTGGAAGGATTGCTTCTTTAATGAAGAAGAGGATTGTGAAGAGTTTTTATTTATTACTATTCAGGAAGAAAGTTGAATTGCTAGTGCCCAGAAGCAACTATCACACATTCTACAGCCTACTTTTTCCCACTTGGGGTGGTGGTAATGGTGTCAGAGAGGAAGGGAGAAAGATGCATTTAGAATATAAACCTGTCAGGCAATACTGAGACCCAGAATGCATCCTTTATATAGGGGATGTGTTTTGGGGAAATAGGTAAAAGAATATCCATACCACTTCAGGTATATTATGGATATTATATTATACTTTTATGGAGTTGGCCTGGCAATTTTGCCACTACATAGAACATGACTTTCTCACTTGCCACATCTCTAAAAGTAAGACATTGGACTCTGTTTCAGTTATCTGTTGCTGTGTTGCCAAAACCCCTCAAAAGTCAGTGACTTGCACCAACAACAATTTATTTATTCATAATCCCACAGTTGAGCTGGGATTAGCTGAGTGGTTCTTCTGCTGGTCTCTCTGGTGTTCCCTCATGTAGATGCAATCATCCCAGACAGCCCAAGATGACCTTATTCACATGTCAGCCAGGATGCCTTGGTCTATGCCAGCAGGATATTCTGAGTTTTTAACTATAGTGTAGCACTGTTCCAAAAGGAGCGTGCCCCAATGCATAAGCACTTGTGGGCCTTTTCCTGCTGTGTTTGCTGATGTCCCATTGGCCAAAGAAAGATCTGTGGCTGAGCCCAGTGTCTACATGGGAGGTAACTACACAGGGTATAAGTCATGGAGGCCATTAATGTCACCATCCATCACAGGCTACATCATCTCTAAGGTTCTTTCAGCTCCAACAACCTATGTTTTCCCGGGGATGTGAGCTCTCATTTTTGAATATTCAATTTAGAAACATGCTACCAGAGCACAAGAAGCCTGGAAATTCTCTACTATCACCAAGATGACAAAATGGGGGTTATTTTCCCCCTTTGAAACACATCACTTTCATTCGTATAACCACTTTTAAAAATTTTTAATTTTTGACTCCTTCAGATTGCACTATGCATTCATTTTAGTTCAATGTCACTTGTGCAAAATGGTAGCAGGAAGGGAAGAGTTAAAGAATGAAACTGGAATTTGTGTGTTTAGGAAATGTTTGCACATCATTCTGTACCCAAAGTGTATTAACAAAATCATAGAATCTATTTTCTCATTCATGATAGCAAATTGAACTCATGCATATGCTTGTCCTCTCTCACTAAATCTCCCTGAAATTTAAAAAAATATATGTTTTAAAAGAATAAAGCCCTAAGTGCATTGGGAAACAGGAAAGGGCACACTCCAATAAAAAGTAGATGGGATTAGATCAGGGTTTTTCTAACTCGGCACTATTGACACTTTAGGCTAGATAATTGTTGTGGGGACTGTCCTGTGCATTTCAGGATGTTTCTCAGCCCTTCTGGCCTCTCCCTACTAGATATTAGTGACAACTAAATGTCTCAACTTGCTAATGCTCTTGGAGGGGTACAAAATTGCCCCAAGTTACAAATCACTTCATTAGGTGGATTGGGAGAATTGGAGCCCGGGACACATGCAAGAGGAGGCTGCTTCAGAGAGGTAAGAGATTTCCAGAAACATCAGCCAACTACTGCTAGCACAATTTAAGTGAAGTAACGAAAGGAGGCTTGTCTGCGAAACAGCCAGGACAATCACAGCCTTCTCCCTCCCAGCCCACAGCCACTGGCTAGCCTCCAGGGAATGGCTCCCAAACCAAGGCACCTAGAGATACTATTAAAACAAATTGAAGGATCTGGAAGGGAGAATCTCTAGTTTAGATGTTGAAGCTGGAGAGAGAAGCTGAGACCCAGATGTTTACCACAGCATGGAAGGAAAGAAATGGAAAGGCAGCTCTGTTCAGAAATAAAATAAAGATCTCAGCACAAAGGCTCATTTCCTTGAAAATGGCGGAGCCACTAGTCTTTGTACCAGCTCCCCACCAGGTATTACTCATTTCCACCAAAGCCCCTCCAGTTCAGGGGAAAGACAGAGAAAAGGAAGATGAAATGATGCAGAAGAAATGCAATCCAGCCACTGAATCTGCTGCATTTATTAATTCATTCATAAGTAGGAATGATCAGTATGATTATGAGACATTTGATGACATCAATACATACAAAAGAGAAAAAGATGAGCAAAAATGAATACTAATAGAAAGGTGTTTTTTTTTTTGTTTTTTTTTTTTTTTAAGGGAGTGCCTGGGCTTCTGAGTTGGTTGAACGTCTGACTCTTGATTTCAGCTCAGGTCATGATCACAGGGTTCTGGGGACTAGCCCTCCATCGGGCTCCACACTCAGCAAGAAGTCTGCTTGAGATTCTCTCTCTCTCCTTCTGCCCCTTCCCCAACTTGCACTAAATAAATAAATAGCCTTTTTAAAACGTTTTTTTAAACCTTATTAATAATTATTGCAAATTAAAACAGGGAAATGCAAATGAAAACATCTTTTTTGATCTATCAGAGAGGTAAAAAATAAAAACAGTGATAACATCCAGTGTTGGTAAAGCTATGAAGAAATAGACACTCAGATACTGCCAGTGAGATGACAAAGCCTTTTGAGAAGTTGCTTTGAAAGTACCCATCAAAATTGAAAGTACCCAAACTCTTTGCCCCAGAAATGCTTCATCCAAAGCATTGTTTTTCATACAAAAGTATGCACATACATGCTCCAAGGTGCATGCTCATGGTAGCATTGCACGTATTATAAAAAAATACACAACCTGGGTGGCTTTCAATAGAGGAATAACTATGATACAATGATTATGTAGGATATTATGCAGTCCATTAATAGGATGACACAGATCTGAATGCACTGATAAGGAAAGATGCCAGTTACTAAGTGAAAAGTGTAAAGCTTGAACGGTATATATTATAATGCCATTTATGTATCAAAAAGATTTCTGTGTGTTCACATGTGCACTCGTGTGCACTTACACGGTATATAGAAATACATGAGGGTCTAGCAGGGAGAGGTAATAGAGAGAAGGCCTTTTTTTAATGGGCATATGATACATCTGTAAGCTTAGAAACAACTTTTGCAAAGAAAAGTGAACAGGCAGGTTAAATCTTACAGATTTCATAAAGATCCTATCTGCTCCCTTTCATTTGAGACAAGGAAACTCGAGTCCCAATCTGAATCAGGAACACCAATGTTCTTACACTCTTTGAATTGATCACCTTCCTTTTAAGCTACAAAGTGTTTTATGGTTTATTTTAAGCCATTTCTCACAGCTGTTATCTTAATCGTAGAGTTGCTTATTTAACAACCAGTGCTGCTTATAATGTATTTATTTAATACAGTTTATAGAATCACCGTGCCCTTTACAGAGATTCCAGTATAATCAAAAAATCCTCACATAATTTATTTCTCCAAGCATAGAGTTTCACATGATTTTTAATCACGGTTCTCCTGCAGCAGATCAAAGAGTACGTTGGTTTCGGGGATGAGCGCAAACATGCGGGGAGAGAGGTGGGCAACAGGAGCAAAGTAGAGCAGCTGAGGACAGAATCCTGTTCTGGATGCTCTGGGGAGACTGGGCTGCTCTCAGAGATCACATTCTAGCAAGAGTGGGTTTTGTGTACCCTTGAGAAAAAAATTGCAAATATTCTTATAAACCAAAGGACCATTAAAGACTAACAAATATGATCCTGTCTGAGAGTGTAGGAGATAAGGGTGGACAAGGTGGAGATTTCATTTCAAGGATCTAGGATATATATTCAGAACTGGCTTCCAGGTAGGTAAAAGCTGAGCCAGACTTTGAAGGGAAAGCTACTTCAGGATGGTAGAGGCTCTTCCTCCCCAGGAAGAAAGTCATATACAGGATGGATTTGACTTTTGGACAGGATCTCAGAGCAGGTTTCTTTCGCCTTCACTTGCTCAATAAGGCTGACTCCAGAAACCTTGTGAATTTGAGCAGAAATGAGCAAACAGGAAAACCATAGCTGACCCACTTTGGAGATGTAGAAACTTTAGTAAATGATTTTTTTCCTAAGACATTGACCAAATTTTTTTTCAAGGCTAAAAATGAACTCTCTTTAGCCTTGAGAAAAAGTAACTCAATATTTTAAAGTGGATGCAATTTCACAAAATTACTTAGAATTTGACCAAAATGTCTAATACTCACTTGCCACCTTTGATCTAGCTTGAAAATTACATTTCTATTTTCAAATGCGAGTGAATTCGAAGAACTCAAGGACAGGACAAAATTGGGTATATTTCAGAGACACTCACCTCTTCCAGGGGGGACTTCTGCTCACCTCTGTGCAGAGTCTGGTGTCGATGCTGATGAAATGTGCTCATGCAAACATATATGTTCCATGTCATTATGCTGGAAACTTCTCTAAAGAAGATCAGTACAATCCAGGGCTGTCAAAATAGCATCCAAATGCTCCATGGGGGGACATATCATGTGTTATGGGAGTTTTTTTTCATTTTCTCCTTTATTTTCTTTACATTACATGGAATGCTATCAAGACACACTCTTCAAAGGAGTGAGGCTTCTGCTTCCCTGAAAGCATCCTGTTTATTTGGGGGTACGGAGTCTTTGCTAGCTGGTGCTTGTTGCCCTCAGAAGTGCTTTCTGGGTTCACAGGCAGAGAGGAAGTAGATGGCTGTGCAGATGTCACTAGCTGATAAAACCAGGCAACAGCCCAAACCTGCAGATCAATAGGGATGCAGATGGCTGCACCAGGCTGTCTTCCCTGATTTTATATCCTCCCTGGTCACAGCCCATCACTACGTCATGCAGGTCAAAGGAGAGAGCATGCCTAGGTTTCTCTTGTCCTTGCAGAGCTGACTATGATGAATTTCTAATGAACAAATGAAAACTGTGGGTCTCCACCCCAATCCAGACAACCTCTTCATCAGAGCGTGCACCCAATAGCCTTGCTTTAGTCAGGGTTGGGGATATCTACAGGCCAGCTCCATGGGTGTGAGACCCCACTGGCACACTTGGATTCCTGACTCTGGCTGGACAGGGAGGGCTACTGGTGGTGGTGGTGGTGGGATATCTTGGGAGGGTTTTGGATGCTTTATCAGAGCTTTCTCGGGGCATTAATGGAAAAGGACAAGGCTCTTATTCTCCCACCATGGCTCTTCACGTTAAATGAGAATTCCCCAGACAGGCCTTTTTGTAGTGCTTCTACCAATGAACAGTATTTAACAGGACCTTCAGAGTGTAGGCTCAGAGGTTCACAGAAGTCTTGGAAGTAAGGGCTTGTCTGAGTTCTGGACCTCTGTCTTCCTCAGGTGGATGCTGCCAAAACCCCAGACTTAGAAGCATCCAATCATCCTGGAGCCTACTAGACATTTTATTTCCCAAATAAGTGATTTCCACCAATCTGAACAATTTGGACTATTTAATTGAATTTTGGATTTATAAACTGGAATTAAAATAAACAAGACTCAAATCTCTCATCTTTTGGTCTACAAAGATATCCTTACTATATAAACTCTCTACTATTCAGTCAAGTAGATGAGAAACAGGACATTGAGAAGGCTGTGACCTGCTCTCATTCACTATTTAACATTGCTTGCTTGGAAGCTTAATTAAGACCTTTTATCTACCAATAGTGTTCCCTTTCCTGGTTACAGGGTGGAGACTTGTCAGTCCCTGAGCCATTCTAAAACATCAAGACATGGGCTACCAGAGCCAGCTGGTGGGCAGAGCTGAGATAGTCCTTAAATTAAAAAAAAAGGATACTCAAAACTTCCCTTAAAAAGATTTGATCATAATTTTAACTTTTATCGACTTAATATATGTACATAAATTATAAGGTCAAAGAGTACTACAAGGCACATAAAGAGAAAAGTATTCCAAACCTCTAAAATCATCCCCGTCCCTCCACCCCAAGCAACCAATTTTTAATTCTTTTAGTGTTTAGCACTTCCTGTACTTAGTTCTACTTTTCGAATTGCCATGCTTAGTATTTCTTTATTTTTCCAATCTAGATGGTACCTATTGACTTACTGTATAAAAGGATATGGGGAATCTTATATGGAAAATCTTACAGATACTTGCAGACCCACATATTGGTACATGTTCTCCCCACATCCTCTTCCTATGGTAGTACATGGACACTTTACAATTAGCTGTTTACATCACTATGACCATAGAAATTCTGTTCACAATGGAGATGCATAGACATAGCATGTTTTCTTTCTCCTACTCCCCTTCTCCTTCCCCACTTCTTCTTTTCATCCTTCCTTCCTCCTCTTTCTTTTCCTCCCCTGATTTTTTCTTCTCCTCCCATTCTCATTCTGCCTCTGCTTCTTCTCATTCCTTCCTTCCTTCCCTTCCTTCTTCCTTCTACAACTTTCCTGGAGTTCATAATTGTCTGGTTTCCTTACTGTTTACTTTTCGATGTTCTATAAGTAATATTTCTACTAGATTTCTCAACAAAAAAGATCCTTTGATTTTCTTGAAAGTGTCCCACCTAGAGCTCCAGCTTCTCTAGAATTGATACATCATTATTATCTTGCTGTCTTTAACAACCTTCTAGAAAATTTCATTTGCCATCCTCATTTTGGGGAAACCCCTGTTCCTCCACTTCCACATCTTCTTTTCTTAGTTTATTCTCTTGTTTTTTGTTTTTTAAGATTTTATTTATTTATTTGTGAGAGACATGGAGAGAGAGAGAGAGGCAGAGAGACAGGCAGAGGGAGAAGCAGGCTCCATGCAGGGAGCCCGACATGGGACTCGATCCCGGGTCTCTAGGATCACACCGGGGGCCGAAGGTGGCGCTAAACCGCTGAGCCATCTGAGCTGCCCCTTCTCTTGTTTTGGTGGAGCAGAGGCGCCAAGCCATTGAAAGAAGGTACAGTTTCAGGCACTGCGTATTTGAAAATGTCTTGATCGTTCAGCTCAAACAGAACTTTTGGCTAGAAAAATTCACTCTCAAAATTTCAAAGGCATTGTTACACTGTCTTCCAGCTTCCAGCTCTGCTGTTGAGAATCCACTAGTGATCCTGGTTCTTGATCCTTTGTAACTTGCTTTGAAAGCTTTGGGGACTTCAGGGTTGTCTGATTCCTCTGTTTTTGTGTAGCATCTCATCTTACCCTCCTTTGTGTCTGCTATCCTTAAGCTCAAGGCTACTTTGCTTGAATTTCTCCAGAAACTAAACCTTCTCTTTCCTTTTCTGCAGGAGTGGGGCAGTGAAATCATCTGGCGCTGTAAGACTTGCCGTCAGCCTTCCTGCTGGCACCTTGATCACAGACTATTGTCCCCAGAACTGTGAGACCATAAATTTTGGCTATTGAAGCTACTCTGTTTTTGCTACTTTGTTATAGCAATCCCAGGAAACCAGTGTACCGTCTGAAATTTGACCTACTCCAGAAAGGCTTATCAATAAGAATTATGTCTGTGCTCATAATCAGTTTGACCAAATTCAGTTTAAAAAAATAACCATCGATTAGGGCATACCAGTGAGGGTTCCTGGGCATGCACTTCTGCCTGTTAACCCAGCATTGTCACCAGACCCTGGTGCAACAATTCTGTCCCATTGAAGGGAAGAACATTGTCCTTCCCACTCTGACCAGTTCCTCTGATACAGGAACCACTGAGTAATCAAAGCTCCCACCTCCTGGAATCGGGCAATGTGTTACAGTGTGCACTGTTCACTGAGCCCAAGGGCTTGGCAGCAGGGGAAAGCAAGGCACAGTGAGAAGCTCAGGTGGCTAAGCCATGGTTTTCTTAGGATGGACATGAGCACATCAGGCTATGATGGCACAGTAGGACTGGGTGTCTAGTAGGAGAAGTCAAGATCACATGCAAGCACACACATGCAAGAATGGACAGAAGAAGAGGAGCCAGCAATGGAGGCTGAGAAGCAGTTGGCAGAAGGGTGGCAGGAAAATTAGGGAGAAGAAGTCTCAGAAGCCTAGGAAAAGGGAGCTCATGAGGAAAGCATCCCATGCCCCAGACAGTTCACAAGATAAAGACCAAAACAAAGACTGAATTTGCAGACTGGTAGCCACTGGCCTTTAGATAAGCCATCTCTGTGCCATGGAAGCTAGGTAGGCATAGAACAAGAGGTGAACCAGAGGTGGTGGAGAGGACACAGTAAGAGTGGAGATGTTGAAGGGATCTCACGGTACCAGGAATGAAAGAGATAAGGTGGCAGTTTAAACAGGAGGCTGCATTATAAGGAGGATTGTTCTCATGGCTTATTTTATTTTTAAGGTTGAGGAAAGAATGAAATGTTTGTATTATGAGAAGAGAGGAGAGATTGAAGCAGCAAAAGAGAAGAGATCATTTAGAAAGAACAGCAAGGAGGTTGCCTGGGTAGCTCAGTCAGCTAAGTTGATTTTGGCTCAGGTCATGATCTCAGGGTCATGAGATGGGGCCCTACATTGACCTCCATTCTCAGTGGGGAGTACACTTGAGATTCTCTCTCTCTCTACCTTCCCCCCACTCATGTTCTCTCTTTCTCTCTCTCTCAAATAAATAAATAAATAATTTTAAAAAAAATCACTTAAACAAAAAGCTCCAAGTAAACTCATGGGTTGAAGACTTTGCAGTGAGAAATTTAAAAAATACAAAGGACTTCCTGATAATGAAAACACTGAATATTAACACTTGTGTAATGCAATGAGGGTGGGACCACAGTCAATTCAAAGCATTAAATGCTTTCAGGAGAAAAGAGGAGAGTCTGGGAAAGGATGCCCTGTTGTTTAGCTTAAAAATTTAGAACCAAAGAGTAAGCCCAAGGAAAGTAGAAGGAACAAGATTATAAGAAATGACAGTGGAAAGCAATGAAGTGGAGGCCATGATTCAATAGAGAAGACCAATAAAGCTTAAAGACGATTCTCTGGAAAGATGAACAAAATAATCTCTGGAAATCGTCATCAAGAGCAAGAGAAGGCAGGAGCATTAGCACTGTGAGTAGAAAGGGACCAGGACAGATGAGCAGGATCCAAACGCTGAGCAGTGAATACATGAAGTTTATGCCAACAGATTGAAAATGTAGACAAAGTGGGCAAAACAATATATTTTGGGGGCATCTAGATAAATGGGATAAACCACTTTACTTTTAAAAAGTAAAGCCATGAGAGGTGTCTGGGTGGCTCAGTCAGTTAACTGTCCGACTCTTGACTTCGGCTCAGGTCGTGATCTCAGGGTCATGAGATCGAGCCCCATGTCATCAGACTCTGAGCTCAGCAAGGAATCTACTTAGGATTCTCTCTCCTCTGTCCTTCCTCACCCACTGCTTGCATGCATGTGCACCGTCTCTCCCTCCATCCCCTTCCTCTCTCTCTTAAAAAAAAAAAAAAAGAAAGAAAGAAAAAGCAATGATAAACCCCAGCTACAGTTTAGCAGTTACCTCTGGTAAGGGGATAGGATGGGAAAGAAGGATATAAATCAATGTAAATTATTGTCAGTGTTTTGGTTCTCATGTTGGATGAGAGGTACAGGGGAGTTTATTAATATTATGATTAGTTATTTAATTCTTTGGTAAGAGGGCCACATGTGGGCCAATGATCAGAGTGTTTCAATCACCAAGAATTATAATGCATCCAAATCTGTACCCTTGACGCCTGAAAAGAAAATTCAAGAAAGAAAGTAGGGTCATTTCCATCAGACCAGGGAGGGTGGTAAGGGGCTGTAGAGCTGTAGTGAGGAAGGAAAATTAAAGTATAGGGTAAACTCAGAGAAGAAAATGGAAGGTGTCAAGTGGCTAGTACGTGACATGTAGTACAAGACGTGTTTCATGGTGTAGAAGGATGCTGTGTTGGACGGTAAGCTGGTATTTCCCCCTCTGTTCAGCTTAAGTGATGGTTCGGGAAGTTACCATCATGGCTGTGCAGAAGGCAAGTTATCACTGGCACAGTGAATGGAACTGCCTGCGGGCAGCTCACTACTGCCCTGCAAAGGGTGTGTATTAAGGATCCTCTATTAGCCTGCGAGGACAGCCATAACACAGTTCCACAGACACAGGGCCTTGAGCAACAGAGATTTATTATCTCACAGCTTTGGAGGCTCCAAGTCCAAGATCAAGGTGTCGATAGAGTTGGTTTCTCGTGAGGCCCCTCCTTGGCTTGAAATGAGCACATTCTCCCTGTGTCCGCACACACAGTCTTCCCTCTGTGTCCGCATGCTCCCAATGCCTGTCATCTTTTCACAGACCCCATCTCCAAAAGCAGTCACATTCTGAGGTGCTATGTTGAGGTTTGCAACACAGCAGTTTGGGAGAGACAAGATTTAACTCATAACCAATCCAACGGAGAAGCTTCCAGACTCCAGGAGGAGACTGGGAAGAATGAAGATTTTGAGGGTCTGGCATCTGTGAGTTGCCAGATTGTTCTGATCAAGTATTCCAGGATGAGCATGCACCTCAGAAGGTGAGCAAGAATGAGGGAATACATAAATGAGAAGAAGCTGGAATGGAGATGCTGACCAACTGTATCAGTCCTCCAGGGCACTAGCGCATTCCCACCAATGCTCTCATCATAGCCACAGTAGCAGAGAACAGACCCTAATTCCCCAGGCCCCACATGGATGGGGGCTGCTGGTTCTAGCACTAGGCACTTCTATGGGATGGGACATACTGGTTACATGGGGAACCACACAAGTGACAAACACAATGCACTGAGCGGATAGTGATTGTCCACAGGGGGCCATTAAAATAACTTATATCTCAATGAGGTCATGTAAATTTCCAGAGTCCCAGACCTAGTAAGTGAAGGAACCAAAATTCAGTGTAGACCTAACTCCAAACCCATAGACTTTCCAGGGCATTCATAGAGACAGTGCTTTCAATATTTCAGAAGATAATCTTAGATTGTGTGATAGTAGATTTTTTTATGTCAACCTGGATGGGCCATGGGGGCCCAGATATTTGGTTAAACATTATCCTGGGTGTGTCTGGGAGGGTATATATGCATGAGTTGGTAGACTGAGTAAAGCAGATTGCCATCCCTTTGTGGGAAGGCCTTATCTAATCCCCTGATTGCCTGACAGGACAAAAAGGCTGAGTAAAGGAGAATTCTCTCTCTGCCTGACTGGGAGTGGGTACATCAGTCTCCTGCCTTTGGACTCAGACGGATCGAAATGACATCATTGGCTTTCCTTGACATTCATCTCTCCAACTATGGGTTGTGGGCCTTCTCAGCTTCCATAAGCACATGAGCTTATAATACTTATAATAAATCATAAATATAAATATCTCCTGTTGGTCATGTTTCTAGGGAGAATAGAGACCAGTACAGAATTCTAAACACCTTATAAAGGTGTTTCCACATTATCAATGGGTTGATAAGCTCTTTACAAATTATTCCTGTTAGCACAATAAAAAATAAGCAAGATGTCATTTGATGAAGTATTTCTGCTTTTTAAAAGATTTTATTTATTTATTTGAGAGATAAAGCAAGAAAGAAAGAGTGAGAACAAGTGGAGGGAGGGGTAGAGGCAGAGGGAGAAGCAGACTCCCCACTGAGCAGGGACCCCCATCACCCCGATGTGGGACTCGATCCCAGGACCCTGGGATCATGACCTGAGCTAAAGGCAGACGCTTAACCGACTGAGCCACCCAGACACCCTCAATGAGCTGTTCCTAATTATAATATCTAATTGAAAATACTGCTGCCCTTAAAAACTGTTCTTTCTTCCAGACTTTCATGGCTTAAGACTGGCTTTTCCCTAAACAAAGGTGAATGCAGGAGCTTTTTCCTTTTTCTTTTGATTCCTGATACTAAATACGTGCTGATCAGGTAAGAGAATGAGACAGATATTGGCTGAGCAGCTATTTGGTGCCAGCAGTTGATGAAGTCCTATCACACATGATCCTCACAAGCATCACCTAATTTACTGTCTCTCTGGTGCCCACCTACAGAGGAGGGGGGTGGATGGCATCCATGGAAGGGGGGCAGTTACAGAGGGAAGCAGCTCCTTTGCCAGGAGCTTGCTCCAGTTGGTCAGGATTTTATAACTCTGCGGAGTATCTTTAGCAACCATAGGGCTAGATTCCAAATAGGGCTGGATCCGGATGAACTTCTCAGGGTTTTAACAATCAGACACGTGGGAGACAGCAGCATACCTCGTGCAAAGAATCCCAGCAGAGCCATTTCTCCCAGATGCTCCCCTCTCCATCCTGCTGCGATATCTGGTTTGGAAAGCGACGCACGTGTTAAGGACCTCCGACGTAGGACGACATCCCTGTAACTGCCCCAGCCCTGTGGTTGTCAAGACCCTGAGGTGTGCATGCCGCCTCGATCATGGCCCTCTTCGGCAGCACTTACAAATGTAGTTGATGAATTTAACAAGAAACACATGTTTTCATTTAAATTACAATTAGCAATTAGAGAGTTGAGTGTGCCCTAGATAGAATATATAATCGTTGTCGAATTTGTGGCATAGCTACTTTACCGTTGCCATTCTCCTTTTATGCTTTGCTTTATGATTTTATAGTAAATTTATGCAGAACCGAGAGAAGCCCAAGCTAAATAAAGCTGCTGGTTTGGAGATATTTGGTTTTTAAAAAAAGGTCACCAGGCTAGGCCCACTGCAGACTCATTGCCTGGTGTGATTCTTTTTGTTTTAGGGTATGTGAGAAGAGGAGGCATTTTATTTACCCTCTTGGCAATTTAAGTTGGACTATTTGGTGGTGAGGGTTCCCGTGTCACTGGTGTACCTCTTTTTTTTTCTTTTAATTTTATTTTATTTATTCATGAGAAACACACACAGAGAGGCAGGGACATAGGCAGAGGGAGAAGCAGGCTCCCTGCGGGGAACCCAATGCAGGACTCAATTCCAGGACCTGGGGATCACGACCTGAGCCGAAGGCAGACGCTCAAGCACTGAGCCACCCAGGGGCCCCCACTGGTATACTGAGTCATGACAGATTGACTCTATCTGCCTACTGCTTGGGATGAGTTCCTGAAAATCCAGAAAGGGAGAAGCAAGTGCTCTTCTTCTGGGCTTCAGGAATGCTTCAATGAGAAATTAATATTCACTTCTGCTTTTCAGTTGAAATTATTTAAAAAAAAAAAAAAACAGGCCATGAAAAGGTGCCAATACATACAACTGGGTGGGGGTGGCGGGACACATCAGGTGCGTTCCAGATGGTGGGGAACCGGCTAATGGAATTGCCAGGGGGGAAATCCATAGGGCTGTAGAGCCACAGCATAGCCACTCCTAAATCACAAAGGGTTTCTCCAGCAGGGCAAGTTGGCAGTCTTAACGAAGCCGTCTAATGAGAAAGTAATTTCTGGTGAGGAGCCCCTCCCTCCAAATAAAATAAAATAGAAGGCGAGAGGCATGGTTTATGGTGAACTTACCACTGGGGCTGAGTCCAGTATAGCTCATACCCAAGACACACAATTGTAGGTGGCTGGGAGACCTGAATATATAACTCCTTGGCACCATCTAAGGAACCACAGTTTTGAAATATTAGCAAACCAGACACAGAGGTGAGGGGAGATTGCTGCTCAGGGATACTGTTAGGAATCTAAGATTTTGGCAGCCTTCGCTGTAGCTGGCGACGAGGAGATGGCCACTGGTCGACACTGGGGAGAATCATTTCTGGATTTCTTTGAAGGGGGAGGCAAGTCATATGGGGGTGAGGGGGATGCAAACAATCTCTGGTTTCTACAAAGCAACCTGTGCTTTTATTTGCACTTCTCTTGTAGACACATAGACCTAGTCGCTCAAAATGTCCCAAATGGAGAGTCTCTCCTTGTTTCCCGGGGTTCAATAAGTGCTTCCAGGTGGAAATACTAGACAAAACAAAACAAAACAAAACAAAACAAAACACCTCGAGTTTCCCTGTCTGTCGGTGAAGGAAGCAAGTGGTTCGTTGGGCACTATGGTTACCCAACTGCGCTGCTGCGTACGTAGAATAAAACTTGCTGGGGACCACACCGAGCCAGGCTCTACCTTCTGCTTCCGTGCTGTTTTTCATCCCGTGGAATTGTTTGTCTTGAGCATCAGAGACAGGGAGTAAATTTTCCTCCACGCACTGACAGCCCTCGTGGAACATGTGCATAACGATGGAATTTATTTTGTTCATTATGACTGCTGCATCGCGCCGGGCTTTATTTCACTCCTACAGACTAGTTCTGCTTCCATAAATTATCCGGCTTGCTCTCTGCGTAAATGGCCAGCGGTCCTGGGAGAACTGGCAAGTAATCTCTGAGTTGTCTCCGCTTCTTCATTTTGGTTATTTCTGTGTCATAAAAGTTATGACATATCAGACAGAAGAAGGCTCAAGAAGGCCTCTAATAAATACTTTTCAACAAGCTTGAGACAAATCTAATAACTGAGCCACTGAAGCTTCAAAGAGAGCTCTGAAGACTTCCCCGGCCCCGACTGCTCAAAGGCAGCTGCGTCTTTCTGGGGGAAATCGGTGCCCATTTCTGCTCCAAGCACTTTATTTTGTGTGTAGTGGTGGAAACTTTATCTTGCTCTCTTGAAACACTATCCAGTTCTCCGGTAATCTTTCTGTTCCTGACCACAGATCTCCCCCCTTTTGAGTTTTTGAAAATGTATGGGCCATGAGTCGAAGCAGTCCATAAGTACAAAAACCAACAGGGACTGCCAAGTTTCTGGACAAAAGTGTGACCCAGGCAGGAGCTCCTTCAGGTGTTCCACATGGATCAAGGCCTCACATGGCATTTTCTTCCCCATTTACCTTTTTTTCTTAGGATCTGGCACAAAGCCCACAAGCCCGGGGGAGAGGTGATATGTTAGTCAAGGTTCTCCAGAGCCGCAGAACCAGAGAGAGAGATCGATAGACAGAGACCCTAGGACCCTAGCATCAGAGGCAGAGAGGGAGAGGGAGGGGAGGGGATTTATTAGAAGGAAATGGCTCAAGAAGCTACAGAGGTAGACAAGCCCCAAGGTCTGCAGGGTGAGTTGGCATCCCAGAAGAGCTGACGGATGAGTTCCAGTCCCAGGCCAGTAGGCTCAAGACCCAGAGAGAGACAATGTTTTCACTGGAGTCTGAAAGCAAAAAAGAGCCAGTCTCAAGGCAGTCAGGCAAGAATTTTCTCTAACTCAGGCTACGGTTCACTTTTTGTTCTACTCAGGCCTTCAGTGATTGGGTGAGGCCCACCCACGCCCAGGAAGGCAATCTGCTTTACCCCATCGACCAATTCAAAATGTAGTCTCAGCCCAAAACAGTCTCACAGAAACATCCAGAGAAATGTTTTACCAAAGTATCTGGGCACCCTGTGGCCCAGTCACCTAAAATATAAAATTAACCACTCCGGGAAGGAAGGGTGACATGAAATTAGGCCCTAGGGAGTATGTTCTGTGTCTCGTTTACCTGAGACTTCCTGGGAACAGAACCAATGGCAGGATAAACTGGGGAGATAGTTGTCTATCTAAAGAGATATTACGGGATCTCTGGGTGACTCAGCGGTTCAGCCCCTGGGGTCCCGGGATCGAGTTCCGCGTCAGGCTCCCGGCATGGAGCCTACTTCTCCCTCTGCCCGTGTCTCTGCCTCTCTCTCTCTCTCATGAATAAATAAAAATAAACAAATAAAGAAATATTAGCAAGAAATCATGCTGCTCACCCCCTAGCTCCACGTCGGCCAGAAATAGCAAAATGCTTCTATCGTGAAAGGCTCATTTTATTGTGGAAGTTTTTGGACTACTGGATTATTGGTTCTTATGGTCTCAGCATTCCAGGATGGAGTAGGGATGGATTGAAAGAGAAGGCAGGGAACAGGGGGGCTCTTCTTTGTCTATGGGGATCATTGTCTTCATGGCTATTTTTCTACTGTGTGATGTTGCTGCTTTGTATCTATTGGGCAATACTGCGATAGCATAGAGACCTCCACTGAGGCACTCCGAGCCATGAAGCATAACAGTGGGTTCTCCTGGGTAGCCACCCGGCTGGAGCCATGGAAGAGCTTGCTGCCTCCCAGGTGTAGCCTAAGGTCCAAGCTCTAGTCTCCCATTATTGACATGACTTCGGTCCTCTGCTTCCTCTCCCCATTTTCCTCCTGTCCTCTAGATATTTATCTTTAAGGTCAGACTTGTCTGCTTATTCAACATGAAGACTCATTCCCCTAGCTGAGCCTTGACTTGCAAAAGAAAAGTCTGGCTGTCAGTTTTCTTTAAATGTAGCCCCTGAAACATGACAATCTACTAACTCTCTATGGGGCAAGCATGTCCAGAACTCAAGATCTCAAAGACTCACAGAGATTCCCAAAGACGTGTAAGTAGGGGTAGGGGGTGGGGTGGAGGAGAATGGAGAGCAGAAATCAAAGAGGCAGAGATCAACAGCAATAATTATACAAATATTATGTGGTTATTACTACCATTTCTCAAGCTCATCCTGTTAAACCTTCCATATATCAGATATGACACACAATGCTTTTAGTTATTTTTTTGTTGAATCGGTGTAATTTTATGAGGCAAATATTTCCCTCGTGCTATAGATCAGGCTAGGGGAGAAGTTACATTTTTCATTCTAGCCACTGTGCTGGGTACTTTAGATATCTTTTCATGAGTATTTACAGCCCTTTCACACAGGTCAAATTATATCCACTTTACAGATGAGAAAGTTGAGGCAGCAGTCCTCTGTTCAGGCATAATGCAAAAAGTTTATAGCTACCAATTTGGTCAACACTAGTGGGAAGGGCTCCTAAATATTGGACTTTAGGCTAAGGTGCCCTGGGTAGTCCAGTCTCCTCCTGGGGATTCTTCTGGAATTTTCTATGAATCCGTGTCCCTGGTATCTTCCAATGTGAGCCCTCAAACCTCTGGGGGTTGTCTGGAAGTTAGGAAGGACAGTAAGAGGGGAGAGAGGATCAACTTCCCTGTAACTCACAGACCCCATGATACATATTGAAGGCAAATGAATGCTAAATGAGAAATTTTATTTTTCATTCTCACTTTTGTCTGCTGGACTGCGTTGCTCTCCCTATGGTGTAGCAATGATATTATATAAAAAAGACTGCATAATTTCCTTTCATCATCACTGAACACTATTTATTGAGTGTCTATGCGGATGTGCTAGTTGCCGTGGAAAATCATGATATCTACTGATTGACACGTTCATAACGTGCGCATGAAGCTAGGGCCTCTGGGTGCCTGGATGCAAAGCTGCAAGTTTTGAAATAATAAGTATTTAGGAATTCCTTTCCCAGAGCACCAAACCAAGTCATCTGTCCCTTGCCAACCCAAAAGTCAGAATAAACAGGGCATATTCCCCTCCCTTCCCCCACTTCAGATCTAAGGTGAAACACTAGGCTATTTGTTTCCCCAAAACCACCACGTGAGCTTTTCCAGCAATGGCAGGAAAAGGTTTTTCGCTCCCTGCCTCCTCTATCCCATCCCCCCCTCCAATTAATACCAGAGGTTTCAATTATACTGGAAACCTGAGCTCTGGTATGTTATTAGAATCCTGTTTCAGGAAAACACACCTCCTAAGCCCCCAGGTCCTATGGAGATTTTTTCATTCTCTAGAAGCTGCTGGGTTAGGACTGTTATCTGAGATACTTCTCAGGAGTTGGTTTGTTTTTCCTCTTTTCCTAGGAAGGAGCAGGATTCTGAGATGATGGGGCCTGGGCTACCTGGTGCTTAGGAACTTTGGGGAGTTTGAGATTACCCTCCTGGTGCTTGAAGCCATGAACCTCAGCGGACCTGCTTTCCCTGGGTGCACCTGACACTCTTCACCCCCAACCAGTAAGTGTGATGCTCTTGAGATGCATCTTTGCAAAATTAGACTTTTCTCTTTGTTTTTGTTTTTCTCTTCTAATCTATAGTATAATGTTTCTTAAAGGAGAGATCAAATACAGAGGCACCTGGGTGGCTCAGTCAGTTGAGCATCTGCCTTTGGCTCAGGTCATGATCTTGGGGTCCTAGGATCCAGCCCCACATTAGGTTCCTTGCTCAGTAGGGAGCCTGCTTCTCTTTCTCCCTCTGCCCCTCCTCCTGCTTGTGCTCTCTTTCTCTCTCTCTCTCATTCTCTCTCTGTCAAATAAATAAATAAAATCTTTCAAAAAACAAATCAAATATTTTATCCATTTTTTAAGAAGAGTAATCAGGAGCTAAGCCAAAGAGATATGAACCAAAAGAAACCACAAACTCCAAACTAGAAAGAACTACACTCATTTGTGAAAAATATTTCATTTAACTTGAGTAAACACCTGCAACAGGATTGCTTAAATAATCAAAACTCAGCACTGGACACACATAATTTCTTTTATTTTCTAAATAATTAATATCAACTTTGCTTCTTAAGACCCATTGTTATGGACAGACCAGGAAAAAAAATGGAAAATTTCCTAGTTAAAAATACAATAGTCTCTTCATATGAACTTCAGAGCCCTCCAGGAACTTTCCAGTTTCTTCTGGTTCAGTCAATCACTTTTCTGGTGATTTTTCAGTCAATTCACAAATAAACTCATCACTCAGCCTTCAAGATGGCCCCCAAGGATCCTCAGCTTCTGGTGGTCACACTCGTATGTTATTCCCCTTCCACATCACATCAGGGTTGTTCTCGCCGTCGACAAAATATAGTAGAAGTCCTGGTGTGTGACATCTGAGATTAAGCCTCTTAAAACATTGGTGTTTCCTCCTTGATGTTTGAGATCACCTTCTCTGGAGGAAGCCAGCAGCTGTATCAGGAAGATACCTAAGCAGCCCAATAAAGTGTGACTCCCTCTCAACCACCAGCAGTGACTTGCCAGATGAGCGGAGGGCCTGTCTTCAAAGTGGATTCTCCAATCCCGGTCAAGCTCCCAGATGACTGTCATTCTGGCCCACATCTTGACTGCAGCCACACCAGAGAGCCTAAGCCAGGACCCTCAGCTAAGCCACCCTAGAATTCCTGACTTATAGCAACAGTGCGAGATAACAAAGATTTATCATTTTTTAAGCAACTAAAGTTTGGAGTAATTTGCTACACAACAATAGGTAACTAGTATAACACTGGGGACACTCCTACCTCTCCTCCTTGTCTGGCTAGAGACACGGGTTTAGAGCTGAGTGAATGCCAGTGTTGTCTGGTGGGTCAGGCCAGGAGTTTTAGGACCACATTGGTGAAGGCGAGGGTTCTTGGGTCTGTGTGGTAGCCCTAAGATACTCCAAATCAGTTAGATGATCTAAGCAGGGCTGGGGTACTGGTTGGATCTGATCTCTGCCGATGGAGATTCTCTAAATGATTTCTGTGATCCATTCTCTCAGCTCAGGCAAAGCTGGTGGTTCACCATGACTGGTTCAGCCCACTTAGCTCCTGCCAGCACTGTAGATCCTTCCTTAGGATCAGGTTGTCCTTCCTAGTCAACCCCTGGCCTAAAAGTTCTGCAGCATTAGAGGTTACTGGTCACTTTGCTGTGGCAATGGCCACCTCCCTGGCAGATTGTCAGCCAGCTCTTTTGGCTCCCTTTCTTGTTTCTCACAGGGTAGGAGACCCTTCTGGATCCTACCATGACCCATATGCACTAAAGGAGGGCTCAGGAGTGCTACCTCAGACTTTCACTCTGACAGTACCACACCATCTTTTTAGTTTTCGTTCAGCAGGTTCATGTTACCACAGCCTCCTATTGTGGAACATTCCTCTTGTGGAGTTCCAAAGAGGGAGCAGGGAGCTGGATCCTCTGCTTTGGGCCTCGCCATTGGCTCTGGCTTGCTGGAAGGTCAGAACACAGATTCTCGATCATTTGTCCCAGTGCCTCTTGCTACACTCCACAAGGGGATAGGACAGGCTCTATTCTGTTACACCTCGCTTTTTTCCCAGCGTAGCAAGCCTCCCAGCCTGGCAGTCATAGACAGGAATAACTTCTCTATGTCACAGAAGAAACCTAAGTGAGCCTGTCAGACTCTGCTCTTCATTTGGGAGCTGCAGTGTGGCAAGGAACAAGGCTGCTGAAGATGAGAATGAACGATTTAATATGCTCAAATTATTATCCTAATTGTCCACTTATTTTTATTGCATTAAAGTATAATCCATTTTCCCTCAATAAACAAACTCCACACACACATTCACACACGCATGCATACACACGCACACATGCATAGTTCAAGGTGGAACTATTCCATATTTCCTTTTGACAAGTTCTCCCAAAACAACTAAATCTAGAGGATTAACATCACCTCCAGATTGAACCTGAACTTTGCTGTAATTCATGCAGTTCCAGACCTTGGTCCCACATCAGACTGGTGTGGGGACAAGCAGTGTCATGATGCATATGGACCTTAGACCCTGGGTTGCCAGGAAAGTGAGTAAACTATGAAGGGAACATTACAGCCTCAGTGAAAACCTCATACAGCATGGATTTTGAGGTCTGCTTGTGAAATCCTGTGCATGGTCAGATGCACCTAAATCAAATTTGTGGAATCCTCCGAAATAGCTTCCCCCCCACCCCCGCCACACACACACATCTACTAGGGTTCATTAGAACTGATCTGAGCAGAACAGAAGAAGTAATCCACTCTCCAAGCATAATGCAGTTCTCTGCTTTTTCTCTGCCTTTCTGAGTAATCAAAACACAGTGTCCTTTACCCGAGTCATAAATAATTTTCTATTTCTGTTACTCCAAGCCTTTGAAAGATGTCATCAGGAGAGTGACATAGGGACAGCCTAACTCATGAAAGTTAGTATTGATCTGGATGCTCAACAGGAGCCGAACCGAGGGCCCATGTTTCCTCAGGCTTCAGCAACACTTGTGTGTGGATGAGGTCCCAGCAACAGCAGCACCTAGGATTCTACAGGCAGGTTACGACTGCCCAGATGATGTCCGCAAGACCTCCAACCTCTCCAGCTACATCCGCATGGCTCTAGGAGCCTGATGTACAGACCTGAGAACAGTCTTCCTAGATTCCTTGTCCAGGTAAATAGCTCCCTACGTCCTTACAGCTATAAACCTGTCCCATTAATGTAAGACAGCGTTCCCTTCGGTTCTGCTACAGCAAAGAGGGGCAGAAAGCCCCCTCCCTTGTTGTCTGCCATTTTGTCACTGAGGCTCTGAAGCAGAGTCCCTCGGTGAAACCTGCCTTTTTGCCAATCCCTCTTTCTTCAAGGACCTCAATGAGTCTCATGTCAAACTCTGCCCTTCCTGTGTTTTTTTTTCTCTCTTTCCACAAAAACCCATGCACAAATTCTCCTCTGCATGGGACTCCTTTCCCTCAAGACAATCTAATACTCGAAAAGCTTCTCACAGTCTACTGGCCCATCAGGCCAAATCATCCCACAGGATACTTTTGATCTCATTCCAGGCTCACTGGAAACCATAGCTAAATTCAGAGAAACAGTAGTTTGGATACGCCTAGAGTCTTTTAAGTTGGCCATCCTCTTCCCCAACAGCAAATCCCTCTATGAGAGATTCTAATAGGTTCTAGATTTTTTTCTTCCTCCACACCTTTTTTGTGCCTGCAAATTTTAATTTGATTGTTTGCAAACGTCTAGTTGTATCTGATAAAATCAATTAGAAGGAGCTGGTGGTGGGGAAGGGTGAGAAGAGGGTGTGAAGAGTAGGGGCACCCTGGTTGTATTAGTCATCCTGGGCTACCAAAACAGATACCTCAGACTGGGGACCTTAAACAGCAGATGTTTTTTGTCCCACTGTCTGGAGGCTGAAAGTCCAAGATCGGGGTGTCAGCAGGGTTGGTTTTTTTCTGAGGCCTCTCTCTTTGGCTCATATATGGCTGTCTTCTCTCTGGGTCCTCAAATGGTCTTCCCTCTGTGTGTATGTGTGTGTCCTAATCCTCTTCTAAGATGCCTAATAAGGGCATCAGCTATATTGGACTGGGGCAAACCTATTTGACTTCATTTTGATCTAAAGGTCCTGTCTTCAAATACTATCATATTTTGAGGAATTGGGGTTAGAACTTGAATGTATGAACTTTGGGGAACACAATCCAGTCTGTAACACTGGTTGTGGGGGAAGTCAAAGGATGGTGAACACAGTGAAGCAGGGTCTGAGGCCTACTGGGCTGAAGAAATCTCTGTGGGTCAAGAGGCTGCCTTGGTGAAGTGTGTACCATCTTCCCCTATGACCAACTACCAGGTTATTATGGGTAGAATTGTCTGTTTCAAGGAAGGTTTTGGAAAATCCCCTGTGAAATCTTATGCTTTTATTAAGTAAAGTCTTCCCAAAGATTCATGTTCCTTAATCAAACAGATGACTCTCTTTGTGACCACAGTGAGCCCTGAGGGATAGGAACTGATTGGTGGACATTCATAGCCTCAAAACTCAAGATCAGAAAGATAAGGTGTTGGGAAAGATGCGGAACATGCAAACCTCTTCATGGTAACAGTATCATTAAAACCATGGGATGTGAACATTCTATAGGGTTCAGAGTAAGTGAGGAACAGCAGATGGAAATATGCCTGGACCATATTCTCATTTAAGGACTGGTAAATGTCAACCACAACCTATTGATTTATTCTTCCATCTTTATTGCTTTACGTTACTAAACCTCTGTATGAAATGTAATAGATTGACTTGAGAACTTTGTGCCCAAACCCTAAACTCTGTTTTCTCTAAGAAGACTTCAAAACGGCACCTGCTCACGTGTAGCTGTGGATGGGAGAGGCCTGGGTGGTACATTTTGAGATCCAAGGCCAAGATTCTGTTTTGGAAGGGAGGAAGTTGCAGGCTTAAGACATAGGGTATTACTTGTGGTTTATGGCTCAGACCTTAAGATATACATATTTCATTTTAATTTCAGAATCAATGTAAAAACATTTTTCAAGCACATTGAGTACTTAGGATAGACTGCAGTATTACTATTAGGAGCAGTGAAATACTCGTAATGGTATGTACATCTCACGGCCCCAGTGCATGCCGATCCAGTCTTCACTCATTCATTCCATAAATTTTTATTAAGTACTTTCTATATACCAGGCACTGTGTCCCAAGACATGAACACAACAGATAGGCTCCTACACCTGGGGATTTATAGAGTGTTAAGTGTCCAGGGTGACATCATAGAGAGCCACGGAGGGGAAGCAGCAAGGAGGACTGTTTGAAGTAGAATGGATAGGTAAGCAGAAGCTGAATCATGCTATGGGAGGCCCCAGAATGATTTAATACATGGGAGAGGTTCCAATTCATATTTTTAAAAGATCATTTGGACTACTGTGTGGAAAATTATTGTGTGAGGTCGATTTTGAGGAAAAGAATGAGCTAGGAGGTAGCAGTGATCCAGGTGAGAGATGACAGAGTCTGGGAATAGGGTGGTAGAGGTGGTGGGCTTGCACAGGGTTGGTGCCAAAGTGAGAATTTTGCCCACAGGTGGGAAGGACTACTTGGAAAAGAGAAAACTGAAATTCACAGAAATGGGTAAAATTTAATTTAGGCTATGAAGGATCTCTTCATGGCAAGGGCTACTTGGTTCTGAAACAAGCTACAGTGGAAAAATGGGTGTATCCTTCGTGAGGGACCCAGGAAAGGGGCTAAAAAATCAGCCACATGTTGAATGATGGAGGGTGGCTCTGTGCAAAGACAGGTACTGGACTGGGAACTTGAAGTTCCTCCAGGCATAGATCCCAATCTGCCTTATTTCATGTGTGCATTGGCCCAGCTCCTTCCTCTTCTGATCATGTTGCCCAGATGATAGTCACTAGCCATAGGTGGCCCTTTAAGTTTAAATTTAAAATTATTAAATTAAATTTAAAATTCAGTCCTTCTGATACACTAGGGACATTGGAAGCCCTTCAATACCACCTGTGGCTAGTGGCTACCTCATTGGTTAGCACAACTATGGAACATTCTGTCACAGGATGTTCTCTTGGACAGTGCTATTATAGAAAGTTCTCACTCCCCAGGTTAAATATCTCTGGGGATATTTCTAGGTCAGACCTGCTAATCTCAGTTCCATCTTGCCAGTTCTCTGTTGCTGATCCTTTTGTTTTGGGTATTAATATGACTTAAATGCCTATGTCCAGCCCTCACCTTCCTCCAATTCACAGGTTAAAATTCTAACCCCTGTGATGAAGATATTAGGAGATGGGGCATTTGGGAGGTGATTAGGTCATGAGTGTGGAGCCCTCAGGAATGAGATTTGTGCCTTTTATCAAAGACCTGAGAGCACTCCCTTGCCCCTTCTACCCTGAGGACATAGTGAGAAGATGGCTATCTATGAACTAGGAAGTGGGATCTCAGTAGATACCAAATTTGCTGGGGCCTTGATCTTGGGCTTCTAGCCACCAGAACTGTGAGAAATAAATCTCTGTTGCTTATAAGTCACTCATGCCTTGGTATTTTTTTATAGCAGTGCGAACAGACTCAGACAGGTGCCCTGTCTGCTCTTCAACTGCCCCCCTAGACCATCCTCAGTGTCTGGCTTGCCCTCCCCCAGGGTGTGGATCCCAGGTTCTCTCTAGTCTACGTCCCATGGCCACACACCAGAGTCCTATCCACTCTTAGGCCAAGAACCAGCTCTTAGACCACCTTGGGCTTGGTCTTGAACCCCATTTGCTAAGTTGAGTAAGTTGCATATTCCAGGAGAGGCTGTGACCCAGGAAGCAGAGCACCTGGGCTGAGGGTGGGAGTCACATACTTCTGCTCAGTCTCCAAGGAGATTGACTGGATGTCTTAAAGAAGAGTGTTGATGTGTTGTTCAGAGACAGCATCCCAGAGGGGAAAATGGTCAGAGAAGCAATGTTATTTCTTGTGCAGCAAAGAAGTTGGGGCTTCAGAAGAGGAACAATAAATAGAAGAGTAGGTGCAAGGATTTTGTGCTTTCCCTGTCCTTTAGAAAGCAGGTTTCATATATATTTCAACACCCGGCATGCTCAAGAATGGAGCAGACATTCACGTGCCTGCAGAACCAAAACACAGCTGGTAGGTCTAATTTTAGGTCCCTAAGCATTGACAGTGTAGCTAGACTCAGCTGAACTCACTGGCAGTCCTGTCTAAACCATGGGACAGCACCTTTCTGAGCCTGGGCTCCCAGGAGGGGACAATGGGGTGTGCTTGCTCAGGTGTGACATCTTTGGATCAGGGGATTGGGCAGCCCTTCTCACTGGTCTGCTTCTGGGCCTCAAATTGCTTTGGACCCTTTTGAAAAAGAGCCTTGGAAAGGAAAATATCGTAATACCAGATTTGTCTGGTGGGCTGAATGGCAACATTCTGGAAGATAATGTTTGCCTGGAATAATGGTTCTGTGGAATATGATTCTCCATTTTGCCCAGAATGATCCAAGAAATAGGAGTCCCAGCTGACAGAAGCTTCTTGAACCATGTGGCTTGGGTTTGAATCTGTCGTGTCATCTATTAGTTGTATGACTTCGGGTGAGTCATTGAACCTGTGTCTTGGTTTCCTCATCTGTAAAATGATGCTTCTCATAGTGTCTACCTCATAGCCCAAGCCTGAAGCGTTGTCATAAAGGTAGCTGAGATGATGTATGCAAAGTTAGAATGACTCCCAGCACACAACAAACATTTAGTAACTGTAACTATTTTAATTAACTGATTATTCTGATCTGAGGCACTTAGCATTCATTGATAATATAACAAGGCAGCAAAGGGTAATGGAGAAATGTATTTTCTGGAATCGACGCCCCATTCTACCACTAACCAGCTCTGAAAGCGTGGGCAAGTCAGTTAAGCTCTCCATGTCTCAGTATTTTCATTGATAAAATGAAGTTAATAATCTGGGCATATTAATAGTATCTTTTCCAGATGATAGTTATGAGGATTAAAGGAGCTAATATATATGAAACATTCAGAAGAATGCCTGGTGTTACAGAGTAAGAACTTGGTAAGAGCTAGCTGCTATTATTATTATTATTATTATATTATTATTATTATGTGATTATTATTGTATAAAGGCAAAGAGTGCCGTAAAGTTCACTGAAGGTTGAAATGAGACTAAGCCTCGTTTACTCTTGCTCTGAAGAAATCAGAGGGAACTGTGAGATCTTACAGCCACTAATTCAGTTAATCGGCAAATATTTGTAACACGTGTACAATGTGTCCAGAACCGGTCATTGTTGTCAACATCTGATAGCATTGTGCTGGTGAGCTCTTGGGTAATGAGAGTTTGGGTGTTGGTGCCAAACACAGGGGTCAGTCAAGTCCTGTCTGGTTGGTCAAGGCAAAGCATGCCCAACGCTACAGGTATCATGGCGCCTCTAACACATTGCCAGTCTCAAACTCAAGAAGAACAAAGAAAG
Organism: Canis lupus baileyi; assembly: GCF_048164855.1. NCBI lineage: Eukaryota > Metazoa > Chordata > Mammalia > Carnivora > Canidae > Canis > Canis lupus. The sequence goes on from NC_132874.1 coordinate 12,709,893, forward strand.
AAGACCTTGTCTTAGACCCTTAAACATCCCTAGCATGATTCTAAGTGAAGTCAAGGCTCAGACCAAGGAGGCAGAAGCAAGTTCTCTCCCACACCTGCGCCTTTCCCTGTCACCCACCTCCCCTTTGCGGGCCTGTGGTATGGGTAGAGGGGACAAAAGAAAGACAGGAGACTGATAATGCCAACCCCTTACCCTCCTGTGTCACCTTTAAGGGTCGTTGGACACCTTTGTCTCTGTGTACCCTTAGGAAGCCTCACTGGTGGCAGGTAAAGCAGCAGTGAGACAGAGGAGGCCATGAAGGGCCCTTCCTCACTCAGAATGCACAGTTCTCCCACTTGGCGCCATGTCACCTCTGAGCCTGGCTGAGGCCGAGGAGTCGTTCATGGGTCATGATTCGGCCTCACTCTGCGGGGTAGGCCTATGACACCCACTCTGTGAACATGGTTGTGTATATTCTCTGCTGGGTCCTGGTCTGCTTCTCTGGAAACAGGGCCCTGGAGAACCCTCTCCTCTCTGCCTTTTTGTCACCCTTGTGAGAGAAGTCAGCCTCTCTCGCCAGTGAGGCCAGCCTCCCTTTCCAGGGCCAGTGATGCCTCCACCTTTCCCAGGGCTTAGAGCCTTGGTTCTAAAAAGCCAGGCTGAACAGCCAGAAAGCGGTTGGCAGACATAGAGACCTGTTAGATTCCTGAGCCCATCCTCTGCAGAAGTTAGGGAAAACAGGGGAACGCGTTTAGGATTTCTCTTTCCGACGCAGAGTGGAAGAAAAAGGTCACTTTGCAGGCTCGGGAATGGCCCAGAAACAGCCTTCCTCTCGCTCTCTTTTTCTGGTTGCTTTCAGTTTAAGTCAATTAGACAGAAAACGAGATCCCAAAACCTACAGCCGAACATGCCTGGGGTTCTTATTTATCTATTTATTTATTTATTTGCCTTTTTTTTTTTTTTTTTTCCTTTCTTTCTCCCTCCAGCACCTTGTTCTTGAAACTTGTCTGGTTCAACATTTCACCGGCTTGGTTAAGTATCTTGTAAGGAAATCATTTATAATAAAGCTGGTATGCTTGGGTTTATCATTTCTAAGTGTGGGTCAGGGTTTGGTTCGCTATGTTAAACTCTCCATGCTGCATGTGATTTGTCAAGCTTTGTCAGGAACAAAAAGTTCCGGGATGTGCAAAGCAGGACTGCTTGGTTTCCATGGAGATACTGCTAGTTAGGCTATGGAAATCCTGAAAAGGCCAGAGGATGAGTGACAATACAAGGATTTAGCGGCTGATCTGAAGAGCCAGACTGAATTAATGAGATTTTTCACAGAGCGTTATTAGCCAGGCTAGCACCGTATGGCTCTTAGGCCCTCAATTTCTCAGCTGCAGTCTTGGAAAACAGAAATGGAAAGATTTAATTGCTGTTTTTTTAAACCCTTTTAGATTATTTTAACCTATAACATTTTAAGGTTGTAATAAAAAAAAAGGGGTTCATTTTTTTTTCTTCCATCACTCCGTTACTGTTATTACCATGTTTTTGGAGGCAGTTGCCCTTTATCTGTGTGGAGATGGGAAATTCAATAGTACTTATTATATTGAGCAGTTAATTCCCACATACTGTGAACACATTACTGTTCAAAGTAGGTTATCTGGAGTTCCATTTAGAGCCAAGGGAGAGATACCATGTCACTGGCTTTATATCTCCTAGGGCCATATTAATTATTTATTATAGACTGCTGATGTAAACTGTTAACTCTGGCAGGTCATAGTTTGTACACGTATCTATCCAGTGTTGTAGCTTTTTGGAGTTTGGATGCCGATTTCTGAAAACTAGCAATCGGTGCGGTGGGTTTGCGTGTTTAATTCCACAGCGGCTGCTGGTGTCCTTAACGCTGGTAGGAAAAGAAGCTCAGGACTCTTCTCGATCATCATCAAGGAGCAATTCCACCCCCCCGCCCCAGTTTGGGAGGCATGCCGTCAGAAGGCCTTCTTCTCCTCCCTCTTTCTTTGGAAGGACTGAGGCCAGAACTCCTGATTCCAGCTCCTTGTCTATACCCTGCCATCCCCACCACTATCCTGACCCAGGCCCTGGGTCTTCTCCTCCCTCTTTCTTTGGAAGGACTGAGGCCAGCTCCTTGTCTATACCTGATTCCAGCTCCTTGTCTATACCCTGCCATCCCCACCACCATCCTGACCCAGGCCCTGGGTACAGAAATTATAGAAATTAGGAGTGTGATTAGCCTGGTTGCATTTTCATTTTCAACGTGTTCCCTGCACAAACTCTTGGGGAAATGTCAGTATCCTTGCTCGTCCAGAATCCCACCAGTGGGGTGCAGAGAGAGCCGCGGGCCAGGCGCTGCTCTTTCTTGCTGGTTTGCAGAAGGGCACATGCCCATATGTTTCTGGGAGATGTAAAACCGTCATGTTGCTGCTGGGTAATCCACAACAAAATCACATGCAGCCGCATTCCCCAGATTCCTGTACAGTAGACTAATCCACTTAATCTCACTGTTAGCTTCCCCGGGCGGGAATTTCACACTCTCTTTTGATTTAGTGGTTTGTAAAATCTCTGATTAAGTGCCTTTGCCCTCCTGTTATTGTCTCCCTATTCCCTAAATGATTTTGTGAAGAAGAAATCAGGGAAGTTGAAATAGGGGTCAACCTGCCCTCATCCTTCCCTATCTGGTTTTTCTTCATTATTGTTATTTTTAAATTCTAAAGTCTTTTTCTTTTCCCCTTGATGCTACTACCACCTGACAGTATTTTATTGTTTAAATTATTGAATGCTCCGTCTACCTTGCCAATTTATGCTGGGTCTTCCCAGTTAAGCTGATCCTGAATTTATTCCTGCTGTGGATTTGTGTGTTACCACTTCCGCCCGGCAGGTAAGACTCTACTGTTCTGCATCTCTTTAAAAGGGCAAGGGTAAGATTTCACAGAGCTAGAACAAACAATTCTAAAATTTGTATGGAAACACACTGAATAGCCAAAGCAACCTTGAAAAAAGAAAGACAGGGCTAAGAGCAGGTTGTAATCGGGTCAGACAGACTGGGCCTTGAGACCTGGTTCTGTTACCTATTAACTGTGTGGTTGCAAGCAAAGTCACTTAACTTCTCTGGTCTTTGTTTCCTCATCTGAAATTGAAGATCTTTTTTAAAAGATTTTATTTATTTATTCATGAGAGACACACAGAAAGAGGCAAAGACATAAGCAGAGGGAGAAGCACCCCAATGCGGGACTTGATCCCAGGACCCCGGGATCATGACCTGAGTCGAATGCAGATACTCAACCACTAAACCACCCAGGTGCCCCTGAAATTGAAGATTAAATGCAATAATATATACTGTATAAAATACTTATGTGCTACGCATAGTACATACTCAATAAATTATGATAATCATAGCTCTCATTCATATGAACATACATATTTTGCACAGCAATGATTTGTTTGTGGGCATTTTGTTAGGCCCTTTGATATGTGTTTTTCTGGTATCTCTGCTTAGATTAAGCCTCTTGAAGTTTAGAGCCCAAGTTTTAAAATTCATTTTGTAATTGCTAATTGCATTTAGTTTGTGCTATCATCTGCCTGATTCTCTGACTCTTAAAAATGCTGATCAAAATATTTGGGGAAATGTACCTTGGGTCAAGTAGTCCCCCAGCCTCCTTACCCATGGTTTCAGTTACCAAAGGTCAACCACGGTCCAGGAGCGGATGATCCTCCTAACAGATGGTGAGAAGGACAGTAGCAGCCTAACTCTGTGTCACAATGCCCACATCGTTTGCCTCACTTTACCGCATCACACATTTTATCCTCTCACATCATAACAAGAAGAAGGGTGAGGACAATAAGATACTTTGAGATAAGCCACATTCACATAACTTTTATTACAGTATTGCGTTATAATTATTCTGCTTCATTATTAGTTATTGCTGTTAATCTCTTACTGAGCCTAATTTATAAGTTAAACTTCATCACAGGTCTGCACAGATAGGGAGAAAAGCATATATAGGGTTTAGTTCTATCTGCAGTTTCAGAAATCCACTGAGGCCTTAGAACACATCCCCTATAGATAAGGAGAGACCATTGGAATAGGTACTCAGCTGAAAAGCTGCCATTTATATTAAGTTTCTGAGCTAAATTTAATGAGGAGCAAAGCAGTTGAATTCATGTTCATCCAAAAGGAGAGGTTCACATTGCCATGCAAAAAAAGCCAAATAAAATTTTTTAAATTAAGATATTTTGGATGTTGTTGCTATTTGTTTTTTGGTTTTCTTTTTTCACTCATGGAATTCTCGTTAAGACCCATTAGCCTACGGAAAACATTTTTTCTGCCCTTTCTCCGTATCTTCCAAGAAAGGGATATTTGGAGATATTTTTTTTCTATAGACACTTCTGAGTATAAACAGTCCTACCGTCATGATAGGTTTCCTGGAATTCACTCCAATTGTTCAAATAAAGCCCTAGCCTCTCCTCAGGGCTGGTTGGTGCAGAAGGTAAAACTTTGATTTGGTATCTGGAATAGGAAGCATAGCAGTTTTTCTTTATTTATTTTTAAATCAAATCACATGTGGCTCCGAGCTCCCACCATCTGATTGGAGGGAGGTCTGGAACCAGCCAATGCTGGCCTGCTGGGCTCTGGGCTCTGCTGCCAGGCTCTGGGCTTCATTGCTCAAACACTGCCTTATCTTGGCAAGTTACATAACCATTCTGTGCCTCAGTCTTCTCATTAGTGAAACGCAGATATTAGTTCCTGTTGTGTCTATGGTAGGTGGTTGTGGAAGATTAAATGAAACTGTATGTGTAAGTGCTTAGAACAAAGCCTGTTCCATACCAAGTGGACAAAAAAAAGTCAGTGTGATCATAACTTTGATGATTATTAGCATGAGTTGAAAAACTTATGTGATACCAGTAAAATGGGACACTTGGGTGATCCTTCATCTGTAACTATGACCATATATTGTCATTTGACTCTTGTGTTCCTTAATGCTTTACCCAACACTAATCCTCTGCCTGTCCCCTCTGCCACCCTTGGACACCTGTGTGTGCTCTGGGAATGTTAAGAAGCGGTCATTTAAGGCAAATTCATTACTGGCAGCTCCTCACCTAAGTTGTGCTCCCAGAAAAGAGTCCCCTGAAATGCACAGGTCATCCCCACCAGAAGACTGTTATTCCTCATAGCAAAATGGGGAAAACATCTCTTCTACCCACCCAACTACCCAGTTTCAGAGTCTGTCTCTTTGTTCCGTCTCTGTTTGTCTCTCTTTCTCTCTACTAATGGGCTCATGGCTTCCCAGAAAATCCAGTTCTGTGGCTTTAAGACTATTCAAACAAAAGTCTGTGAATTTTCCCCTGGAGCAAAAGATGTTCCACCTGCAGAATGGAAGACTCCTTCCATTTCCTATTCTCTTAAAGGTATAAGGTGGTGTGAGGGTAGGATTGGGCTAATTTGTTCTTTTGTGACTGTGCTTGAGTCCATTGCAGAAATCAGAACACAGCTCGGTTCTTATTCAGATTTTGTGCTGACTTGATGGCAAATTTTGGACTGTGTGGGTTTGGCACTTCCACCCCTTGGTAGTCTGAGCCAGGAGTGTTCTGGGATGAAGAAGTTGAGGCACTGGCAGTTTGAATAGATGTCTGAAACAGAATCTTCGGGAGTTGATGAGATAGAACTGAATATCTAGACCAAAGCCAGTCTATGAAATCTAGAGAAGCTGAAACAGGAGAGGAAGCCAATGGATTAATGGGCCTGGAGGAGCCAGTGTATGAGACAATTTCAAAAGGGAGGAAAGAAGGAAGGTGTATATGGAAGTATTTCTAGTTGGTGGCAGTGACTTTCTTTATTTGGCATATATGTCACTTGTTTCCATTCTCCTCTGTGATTACTATCCTCTAGCAGCCTATACATTTCCTTCTTTTTCCTCCCTTATCCCTTGCATGCTTGTCACAGTGTCTCAGGCCAGTTAGTGCAGCCAGCCTGTTAACTGTAGACCCCTTGAAGATTATCCCAACACCTACTTCTTTATTCAGTCCTCCTGCCCCTAGCATTAGATTTTGAAGAAAAGATAACTAGTCTCTATTGTTCATTCTTATAGAACAGTCCACATCTCCATGTATCATTGAATTTAGAATCAGGTTCTAACACCAGCTCTTCCATTCCAAGCTGCATGATGTTAGGCAAGTTATTTAATGTCTGAAGGATATGCCTCACCTGTAAAAAGAATCCCTTCAAACAATGATTCTTTGAGACACTATCAAGCTTTGGTCCTTATCTTCATTGTCTTGTCAGGATCTAATTTTCTGAGTCTATAATTTTACTTCTTCCATTTGGGGGGTTCTGAGAGACAAGAAAATAAATGGAAAACCAATTTTTAGATAAACTAATCAGTGCTGATGAATATTCATGATTTAAGAAGTGTTACCTCTCAAAGGAATTTGAGTTTTTAAAGGTAAGTTCCATTTCTTAGCTCAAAAAAATACTGTCTATCAGATTCTGTTATTACTATAGATTGAATGCTTTAACTTACAATTTCCCAAAGTATGCATAAGAAAGAGTCCCACAGTCAAAATTTTAAAATTTAGTGCATTCATTTCTTCTTCTGCCCAAGGTGGGGGAAAGGGCCCTGGATTTATTTTCTTTCTGAAATAACAACAGAAAATACACAAAATATACAAAAGAACAATTTTCAAGACTGCGCATAAGGTTGCACAGAAGAGACAGAAAGCAAAAGGTGTTCTGTGAGTGCCCTATCTTACTATCTCATGAGGACTTCCAGGCAGCAGTGCAGGAGGGGAAACCCAAGCCAAACTGAGGACATGGAGCTGAGGTTGAGAAGGTTATTGTGGCCAGAGCTCACAGGACAGTATGCTAGAAAGGAGAAGGTTGCACAGGGAGAAAACCCTGGGGATCTGAAAAGGTCCCTCCCTGAGTATACAGCAGAGTATACATCAACATATGCAAAATATCTAAAAATGGAGGAGGAAACAAAAGAATAAGAAAACAATACCTAGCACTCAAAAAAGCTGGGAATAACTGTTACTTAACTATTCCCATCAGTCATACTGGAAAATCTCCTAATTCATGAGACCTTTGGGTAGAACACTCAGGAATGGTGTCTCTCCTGTGGAGGAGAATAATTAGCTTTAGATAGAACATAGTTATAGACCTGCCTAACAATTCATACAAATTACGTGTGAAAGAATCAAATTGCTTCCAAATAACTGCATCCCAGAATAAAGGTAAAGGTTATTTACATAAACACAAAAATATCCAACACCTAGTAAGGCAAAATTCATAATGTCTAGCACCCAAACAGAGATTACCAGGCATTTAAAAAACAGTAAAAAATAAAACAAACAACAACAACAGAAAAAAACACACAGTAAAATATCACCCATTGTGAGGAAAATAACCAATTGAAACCAATCCAGAACTGATACAAATGTTAGAATTAGTAGAGGAAGACATTAAAATAATTCTTAGAACTATATTATATATGTTCAAATGGGAAAGTAGATTTATGGAAGATATTTTTTAAAGACCCAAATCAAATCTGTGAAGGTAAAAACTACCATCTCTAAGATGAAATAATACATTAGATGGGATTAGCATCAGATTATACACAGCTAAATAACGAATTAGTGAACTTGAAGAAAAGAACAGGAACTATCTAACATGAAGCTGAGAAAAAATAATGCAAACAGATGTAAAAGCATCAGTGAGCTCCAGAACAATTTTACATAGCCTAATATATGTGTAATCATAAAGATATTTAAAGAATATCTTTCTTCTTTCTAAGAATATTCTCAGAACATTTATTCTTATTTCATTGAAGTATAGTTGGCATACAATATTAGTTTCAGGTGCACAACATTGTGATCACCATGATACATCTAGCTACCATCTGTCATCATACAAAGTTGCTATATATCACAATATTTATCCTGGCTGAAAGTTTTTCAAAATGATTTTTCAAGAAGGGATAAAAACAGAAGACAAAGAACAGAAAAACAACCCCTCCCCCTCCAACTACATTAGAATATCATGATGGATCTGTTGAAAATCAAAGATGTTCAAAGTAGCCAGAAAAAAAAGAAAGACACAATACCACTAGCTGAGCCTAGTCATAGTACTGACAGTAGAAATTGAGAAGCCAGAGGAATAATATCATTAAAATATTAAACATAAACTAATAAGTAAATAGTTTCCCCCTTAGAATTTTATACCCAATGCAATATCCTTCAAAATGAAGGCACAATAAAAACATTTTCAGATAATTCACTGTTGGCAGGACCATGAGAATAAGATACCAAAGAGAGATCATCAGATAGATGCAAAATAACTCTAGAAGGGAGCAGTGTAAAGCAGAAAAGGGGTAGAGATCACTGGGAAGGGGATCCCTGGGTGGCGCAGCGGTTTGGCGCCTGCCTTTGGCCCAGGGCGCGATCCTGGAGACCCGGGATCGAATCCCACGTCAGGCTCCCGGTGCATGGAGCCTGCTTCTCTCTCTGCCTGTGTCTCTGCCTCTCTCTCTCTCTGTGTGACTATCATAAATAAATAAAAATTAAAAAAAAAAAAGATCATTGGGAAGGATAAATGTGTGGGTACATCTACATCCACATTGCCTGATTAAAACAAAAATAATGTCTTGGGGTATTTAAAACACATGTGGAATTAGCATGAAAACAATAGTGCGAAAGACTGGAAAGGAGTAAATATAGTGAGTACTCGACATCCAGAAAATGACAAAAACACAAGTTGAGATTGACTAATAAATCAAACTTACTTATTACAATCTCTAAGGTAACCACCTGAGTCATAATATAAAAAGATGTAACTAAAACTCTAATAGAAAGAAAATGGAGGGATGGCTGTGTGGCTCAGAGGTTGAGATTTGCCTTTGGCTCAGGGAGTGATCCTGGAGTCTCAGGATCGAGTCTCACATCGGGCTCCCTGCATGGAGTCTGCTTCTCTCTCTGCCTATGTCTCTGTCTCTCTCTCTCTGTGTCTTTCATGGATAAATAAAATCTTGAAAGAAAAAGAAGAAAGAAGAAAGAAAAGAAAGAAAGAAAGAAAGAAAGAAAGAAAGAAAGAAAGAAAGAAAGAAAGAAAGAAAAAGAAAGAAAGAAAGAAAATAGAATGGAGTACACTCAATAAACGCTAAAGAAGCATAGAAAGCAGAGAAAATGAGAACATAGAGCAGAAAGGACAAATAGAAAGCAAATAGTTGCAAGTAATTATAAGCCTACATTTATCAATAATTATACTAAATATCAATAGACAAAACATTCTAATTAAAACAAAAAATTTCAGACTATAAAAAAATTTGCTGCTTACAAAATCATAATTTAAATATAAGAAAATGGAAAATTTGGAAGTATATATCATACCACCACTAACTAGGTAAAGCTCTAAAATCAGTAGAAAAAAAGACATTTTGTATGGCCAGAAATTTTACTGGAGATAAAAATGAAATTTTGCTGATGAGGCAAACAAATTCAGCTACTGAAAAGAGGGTCAATTCAACAGGAAGATGTAATAATCTTAAATTTATATGCACCTAACACATAACTTTAAAATATATAAATCAAAAGTTGTCAGAACCCAAAAGAAAATTGAACAAGTGTACAAATATAGTGGAACACCTTACTACTTCTTAGTAATAGATAAAATAAGTGAATGTATATTTGACTGACCCTTCTAAAGAACTTGATCTAATTGACATGTGTTGAAAATTACACCTTCAAAAAAAAAAAAAAGAAAGAAAGAAAATTACACCTTCAAATTACAGAATATACAACTGTTTTAAGGAATAATTCACTAAAGGAATATTTCACCCAGGGAATATTTCGCTAAAACTAAATAAATAGTGGGCCATAAAGAAACATTACACTAAAGGAATATTTTACCCAAGGAGTATTTCCCTAAAACTAAATAAATACTGGGCCATAAAGAAAGTCTTGATGAATTTCAAAGAAGAGAAATCAGAGTATATCCTCATAGCACAGCAGAATTAAGTTAGAAACCAGTCACAGAATCATATCTAAGAATATCCTCAAATGTTTGAAAATTAAGCAATAAACTTCTAAGTAATTAAAGATTCAATAAAGAAAGCATATTGGAAATTAGAAAGTATTTTGAATGAAACAAAGACAAAAATACTTTACATCAAAACTTGTGGCATGTTGTTAAGATAGTGCTAGGATGGAAATCTGTAGTTTTGAATGCATATATAGGAAAATAAGATTTGCAATAATTCCAAACGTAAAACAAATGCCTATCAAAAGTAGAATGGATATATTTATATGGCATATTTACTACAATGAAATATTCATATTATACAGCAACAAAAAAAGGGCAAATTCTTCTGTATGCATGAATCTCATAGACAAAATATTGAACAAAAGAAATAAGACACGGAGAAGTACTTCTATATGATAGCATTTATATAAAGTTCAAAAATAAGAAAGATGGATCTATGATGATTCAAGTCAGAAGAATCATTACCATAAGGAGAAAGGTGGCTCATAACTAAGAGTCGTTAGAAGGTTCTGGCATGATAATAATGTTCTACGTCTGTCTAGGTGGTGAATCTGTGGGTAGGTTCACTTTATAAAAATTCACCCAATAGTAATAAAAAAAAGGTTGGGAAGCCAATTCAGGTAGGTATTTTGCTTATGGACCTGATGTTCATGCTTGGCAAAATGGCTAAAAAGGTGGATACCACCCAACTATTTATTACACGTTCCTCCACATGTAAGACAATGTTAATCTGAGACAGCACCTGCGAGCTTTAAATTCTTTTGCCGTGTGTGGCTCTGTTTAAACTACTTTTCACCATCTCCCTTGGCTGCACACTAGTCAAGTTTTTGTATTAATTTTGGTCCCTAGCATTCTTTTGCCCAGCCTCATTGCTTGAGGCTGCCAACCAACACTGATAAAGCACAGCATGAAGACCAGCTTAGAAGTGCTACTTCTTGGGACACCTGGGTGGCTCAGCAGTTAAGCGGCTGCCTTTGGCTCGGGGCGTAATCCTGGAGTCCTGGGATCGAGTCCCACAACGGGCTCCCTGCAGGGAGCCTGCTTCTGTCTCTGCTTTTCTCTCTGTGTATCCCTCATGAATAAATAAATAAAATCTTAAAAAATAAAAAAAAGAAGTGCTACTTCTTTATTACACAAATCTACAGTGGGGAAGAGGTGCCACCTTCACCAGAAGGGGAAGGTGAGGGGAAAAAGAAGTCACCAGAATTTCTGGCTTTCAGGGAAGCTTCTACCAAGTTATACAAGTAAAAGCTAATCATTGTTGTATGCAACTATGCTCTAGACACCATTCTAAGTACTAGAAATGTATTAACTTATTTGATAACATACCAACTGCCTGGGGTAGTGTTATGAGCTGCATGCTTGTATTGCCACCAAATTCATATTTTGAAACCTTAATCCTCAATGAGATGGCATTAGGAGGTGGGGCCTTTGGGAGGTGCTTAGGTCATGAGGGTGTAGCCCTCATAGTGAGATTAGTGCCCTTTCAGAAGAGACAAGAGACGGCTTGCTTCCTTTCTCTCTGCTCTCTGCCATGTGAGGTCAGCAGCAAGGTTACTGCCTGCAAACCAGGGAGAGGCTCTCACCAGAGTGCAGCCACACTGGGGCCCTGATCATGGACCTCGAGCCTCCAGAATCATGAGAAATAGGCCACACAGTTTGTGGCATTCTGTTAAGACAGCCTAAAGTAAGACCAGGAGGTCTATTTCCAGGAGGAAATAGTATCAATCCCATGTTACCAGGGAGGCGTAGAGCAGTTGAGTAACGTGTCAAAGATCACAGCTAAAAGAGGGCAAGTCAGATAGCGGGGTTCTTTTGAGAGCCCTTGTTCTTTACACACCCACCATGCAAGACACAAATAGTCACCTTCCTATTGCACAAGGCCTTGCCATCTTCACTGTCAGAAGCTCCAGGAGGAGGCCCACAGTGGGAAGAGTTCTCTACAGGACCCAGCTCTTTGTGAGAGGTTGCTTGCGCAACATGAGGAAGCCTCTGGGGATCAGTGTTCAGGCCCAAGGAAGATGAGAGACCATGAGGAATGTTCCTGCTCTCTCTTGGGGTGGAGGTGGATGGTGAGCAGGGTTGAGGATTTTGTTTGCATAGAAACTAAACACATCACAGGGAAATGTCAACATCGGTAAATTCAGGTTCTGAGTAACAATGACAAACACTTTTTTTTAAAGGGAAGCTTGGCTTTTCTTTAGTGCCGGATGCTGCTCCTGCTCCCACCCTGTGCTTGGCTCCAGAGCCGCCATTTTCTGAGCTCTCAGCAGTAAACTTAATAAAGATTGATATCGGCGACAAATTCTGTCAACTTCCATGCTGCAAAAGTTAGTCACTGTGCAAAATGGACCAAGGAAAATAAATAACCCGAGGAATGATGGAGTGTGTAAATATTGATGTGGATGCTGGCTGCAGGGAAGTTGGATGAAGCAAAAACGAGCTTAGTGAAGGTGAGTCCCCTTACCCTGACTGAATGCAGAGAGGTCTTTCCACGCTGACTTGAACTCTCCGGCATTATTTCCAGAGTAGGAGTGTGTGAAGTTTGTTGTGGGCGAAATTGTAAAACCATGAGTTCCAAAACAATCATTCTAGAAAAAGAAGTTTTTAAAAAATTAGATACAAAATTACTATTATAAACATAGTACTGTATCCAGAAAAAAATAGAGAATATGTATGGGAAAAATGGACTGATCAAGAATCCCCATGATTCCATCACCCAAAATACTAGCTAGGAGTATCTTCCAGACTTTTTTCCATGCTTATGTATGCATTTCCTAATTAATAAGATGCAAGTGTTTTAAAGTTTGGTATTTCTGAAATCAAGTTCAATCTATGGGTACATACACTGTGGCAGCATTTTCTTCTCTCCGAAAAGGCTTCAACAACATTAAGCTAATGTTGTTTCCTACACACGATGACATCTTAAAGCCAAAAATACATATTATATGTTTGTATTTCTTATTTTAAATTGAGATATAATTGACATAACATTATATTAGTTCCAGGTGCACAATGCGATGATTCAATTCAGGTACATATTGCAAAATGATCACCACAGTAAGTGCAGTTAATATCTGTCACCATACAGGGTTAGAAATTTCTTTTTCTTGAGACGAGAACTTTCTGGATCTACTCTCCTAGCTACTCAATAACTATGCAATACGGTATTATTAGCTGTAGTCACCATGCTGTGCTCTGCATCCCCATAACCTGTTCATTTTGTAACTGGAAATTTGTATCTTTTGTATCTTTACTCATTTTGCCTGCCTCCACTCCCTTTTCTCTTTTCATAAAGTATGCATAACACCAAATTGACATTGCACAAAATCATCTAACACAAAGTGTTGAATAGCTCATGTACTGGATCAGTGGCATTAAGAATATTTTTCAGTGGCATTAAGAATATTCCCAATGTTATGTGATGGGCACCACTATCTATTTTCTAAACTCCTTCATTGTCCCAAGCAGAAACTCTCTACCCAAGGCTTGAGAACTCCATTCTCCACTCCTCCCAGTGCCTGATAACCACCAATCTACTTCCTGTCTCTACGCATTTGCCTACTCATCACAGAAGTGGAATCATACCTCACATAAGTGAAATCATACAATATTTGTCTTTTTGTGTCTGGTTTATTTTATGTAGCATAGTGTTTTCAAGGTTTGTCTGTGTTGTAGCATGGATTAGAATTTTCATTCCTTTTTATGGATGAATAACATACCACATTTTGTTTATCTGTTGGTGGACACGTGGACTGTTTCCACTTTTTGGCTATTGTGAATTATGCCGCTATGAGTATGGGTATATGGTATCTAAGTGAAACCCTGTTTCCCATTCTTTGGAACTGAATACCTCAGGAGTGGAATTGCTAGATTCTGTGATAATTCTGTTTAACTTTTTGAGGAACTGCCTAACTGATTTCCACAGTGGCTGTACCATTATATGGATGGCCCCTGACTTAGGATTTTTTGACTTTATGATGGTGTGAAAACACCACACATTCAATAGGCACTGTGCTTCAAATTTTGACTTTTGATCCTTCCCTGGGCTAGTGATAGGCGAGCGGCATGATCGTCTCCCATGATGCAGCCAATCTCACCCTGGTCAGTGAGACAACACAAGAATGAACAAGCAATTCGCTGACAACCAATTTGTCCCACATAATCATTCTATTTTTCACTTTCAGTACAGTATTTAATCCAGTACATGAGCTATTCAACACTTTGTGTTAGATGATTTTGTGCAATGTAAGTGTTCTAAGGCTAATGTAAGTGTTCTAGGCTAATGTAAGTGTCCTAAGCATGTTTAAAGAAGGTCAGGCTGAGCTATGATGTTTGGGAGGTCGGGTGTGTTAAATGTATTTTTGATTTAAGTTATTTTCAAATTATGATGACTTTATCAGTGTTGGCTGATAAATCGCTTTAACCCCACTGTAAGTCAAGGAAGATCTGTGTATTCCAACCAGTGATGCCTATGAGTTCTGGGTTTTCCACATCCTCACCAAGACTTGTTACTTTCTGTCTTTAAATATATATAGTAGCCGTCCTAATGGGTGTGAAGTAGCTGTACACACTATTTTGAAATATGGTTTTTCCTGTTAGCAATATATCCTGAACATCTTTCCAAGTCAGTTAATATTCTTCTATAATCCATATCCATTATTTTAATGGCTGTGTTTATTCAATTATATGTCTGCACATACATACTTTTAAAAACAATCCTCTGTGGCTAAATATTTAGGTTGTTCTCACTTTATTCCCATTATCAATTATGACAAAATGAATACTTTATGGCTATTTTTTGTATACATTCTCAATTATTTACTGGCAGAAATTCTTAGATATGCTATTGTTGAATCAAAGATACAAATGTGGAAGGCTTTTAATTTCATAATTCTAAATTGCCTTCCCTTTGTTTCAAAAGGAAAAAAAAATCAACAGTGAAGAACTGCCCATACCACCCCACTGCCAACCCCTCAAATTTAACTGGAAAATATTTACATTTACGAGGACAAGAGGAAATAGATATGAGAATCTGGTCAATAAAATAGAAATTATATCCGTCAGCTCTTTTGCCAGATGGCTTGACAATTCTGGAAAGATGAAATTCTTTACAATATTCATCTTGGGTCTGGGGATAAACTTTTTTCAAAGAAGTATGATTACTTTCTGACTCGATTTTCAGAGTTCTCATCTACCATTCTTGCCTGAGATGTAGTAGGGAAATGAAAAGGAGCAAAGGTAGATACTTCACCAAAGTTCCTTTAGCAGTTACTTAAACTTGAAGTTCTGAGCATCTGCTTGAAATTTTCAAACAAGAGGAATAAAAAGAACCTCTTGATAGGTATGTCTAAATTTGTACATATGTCAAATCTACACCATGGAAAATTCTCCAGAGAATTTTCTTACCTCTGAAAAATTGTGTGATTTTACCAAAAGCATAAGATTTCATCCTCCATTGCTCATTAGGGTAGATGCTGCACATTGACCAGAGGGTAGGTAGGTGAGGAGTCATCCTACACAGCAGCCCCCCCACCCCTTATCTATGGATTCAGTTACCCGAGGTCAACCACTATCCCAAAACAGATGATCCTCCTTCTGACGTATGGTCAGAAAGTCAACAGTAGCCTAATGCTATGTCGCAATGCCTGCGTCATTCAGTTCATTCCACCTCAGCATGTAGGCATTTTATCATCTCATATCATCACGAGGAAGGTGAGTACAGAACAATAAGACATTTTGAAAGAGAGAGAGAGAAACCATAGTCACATACTTTTGTTACAGTGTATGGTTATAATTACTCCATTTTATTAATAAGTTACTACTGTTAATCTCTTACTCTGTGTAATTCGTAAATTATCATAGGTATGTATATGTAGGAAAAAACATGGTATATGGAGGGTTTAGTACTGTCCATAGTTTCAGGCATCCACTAGGGTCTTGGAATGCATCCCTCATGGATAATGGGACACCACTGTAATTAGAATTACCTGCTGTTAGTAAGTCACTTGTCTCAGTCCATTTGGGTTGCTGTAACGGAATACCATAGACATCTTTCAGTTCTGGAGCCTGGAAAATCCAAAATTATGGTGTTGGCAGATTTGGTATCTAGCGAACACCTGCTTCCTAGTTCCTAGATGGCTGTCTTATTACTGTAACTTCACATTGTGGAAGGGACGAGGGGGTTCTCTGGGGTCTCTTTTACAAGGTCCCTAATCCCATTTGCAAAGGTCCTACTCTTCTGACTGAATCACCTCCCAAAAGTCCCATCCCCAAATACCATCATACTGGGGATTGTTAGGTTTCAACACATTAATTCAGAGGGAACACAGTCCATAGCATCACCACATTAAAAACAATTGTGGTCCTTAAAGCAGTGGTTCTCAGACTTAAGTGTGCATCAGAATCACTGAGGGCTGTTAAAACACATATTGCCTGGGCCTGCCTCCAGTTTCTTCTGCATGTCTAACAACTTCCAAGGTGCTGCTGGTTAAGGCCCACACTGAGAGAATACTGTTTTAGGTGATGTTACCTGTCACTCACATCCCTCAGAGTAGCTTTGGATGATCATTTAGGTGAGTGATTAAGAGCAAGGATGCTACATGATAAACAAAACAACTATATAGATGGTGATAATCATGATGAACAGCTACAACTATGTTTTATTCATGGGCATTTTTTTCTTAAGAGAATTATTGGAGTCGTCATCCTCAGAATTGGCATCAACAAAAAACAAACTTCTATACACACACCTCCCCCTCCCCACGCATACACACACACATAAAAAACTGTCAGTCACGGGGTAACCTGGGTGGCTCAGTGGCTGAGGGTCTGCCTTTGGCTCAAGTCATGATCCTGAGGTCCTGGGATCAAATCCCACATAAGGATCCCCACAGGGAGCCTGCTTCTCCCTCTGTCTATGTCTCTGCCTCTTTCTCTGTGTCTCTCATGAATAAATAAATAAATAAAACCTTTTTTTAAAAAAAAGTGTCAATCTGGATCATATATTGACTTTGATAATTGGGTTTTTCACTGTGCTGACTTTGGTGGTTTTAGCAACTAACATTTTTATTTTATGTGTAAATAACACTGGCTTACGGCTTAAAATATATTCAGAGTTATATCTTGTAGGTCCCCAAATAAAAATATATAGTTCTTGAGGCAAGGATCCTATTTCCTATCACTCCAGGGTACTTGGCATCTAGTCAATGTTCAATACAAGTTGTTGACCAACTCAGGATAAGGGAATCAATCTACAAGGTGCATTGAACCATCAGCATATGAAACAAGGAAATATTCAGGAAGGAAGGGAGCTACATGCTCTTGTGTGCTCCCTTCCCCATTGGTTCTGGACTTGGCCACATGACTTGCTTTGGCCAGTAGGACCACAGCAGATGTGATGGAAAAGCCCTGATTAGCACTTGCACTTCAGGGCTTGTCCTTTTGAAACACTTCCTTTTCAAACCCATCTGCCATGCTGTAAAAAAGATTGGGCTAAATCAATGAGTTATGAGTATCCCAATGGAGAAAGACCCCAGGGGAAAAGAGGCCATCCAGAAATTTCCAGCCCCGGCTCCCAGGTGAATGCAGTCTCATGAGTAACCCTAGCTCCTGCACTTGGTGCTGAAGAACCAGAAACTGATCCCTATTAAGTACAGACTCCTAAGAAATCAGAGGATTTTGTGGTTACAAAATAATAGGCAGGATATTTTTAAAAGCAGTGTATTTTAAAATCTAAACAATAATTCAGTAATCACATGAGACTTCCCTTAGGTCATTTCTGCTTTCCTGATACTTTACGACAGTCTTTTGTTGCAATCTGGGAGAAACTACTGATGTCAGGAAATTTTCACTCATTTATTTATTCACTCAATAGTCTCCTGTTGACCTTCTATTATAAGCCAGGCTTGGTGTGAGTAGAGAGATAGGGAGGTAGGGAGACACCAGGAAGCCAATGATCCCAGGGGGTGTGTAGAAAGTGCTCCAAAGGGCAGCATGAATGATGTGGGCAGGATAGAAAGGAAGGGAGTTTTGAGTCAATTTCCCAAGACAGGTCATCCCAGAGGGAAAGATTTTGCTGGCTAGTGACTTCTACAGAACCCTGACTTGGGGTGATTTAATTCCAGGTAGCTTTATAAAATTCAGAATAGAAGGTAGACATTAAAATAAAACAAAACTGTAAGAGTAGACAGGAAGAAGGTACAAGCTTTTGTTATTTATTTCAAGATTTCAAATACAGCTCCTCACCAGATCTGAACCATCCTTCCTGGCTTCCTCAGAGCACATCCTGGACATGTGGCCAAGAAACTGTTTCCTTCCATCACCGTGACAGAATGCCTCCTGTGACAATACAGTGCACCCCCCCACCCCCCACGCTCACGCTGAACGTCGGGGCTCAGGCTCACACATCCTCGTCCCTGCCCCTGTCACTAACAACCTGGAAATTGCTGGGAGAGAAGCCTGGCATGTGTGGGAGCCACCGTAAGAGAAACCGTCCCAGAAGAGAGGCGCTAACTAGGTGAAGACATATGACTCTGAGCACTCTTTCCTAATTCTAATGGAGGGAGAGCCTGGCACTGAGCCAGGAAACAGAAAAGGCATGAAAGGAAGAACTAATTTGGAGCTGGCGAAGTGAGTGTTTTCTGGCTTATTTAAACACATAGATATAGAATTCAAACAGGGAGGAGGAATCTGACTACCAGATGGAGCTGCTGCGTGAGGCGGGATGTCAGCAATGGAATCGACAATGCCCAGGCATGAAAGGAGACATTTTGACAGCAGGGAAGCCATAGAAAGAATGAGGCTTGGTGGACTGGGTGGGTTCACCTTATACTCAGTACTTTATTTCCATCTAAATCCCTAGGAGGCAGAGGTGGGGGTTATTGGGTTGGTCCTATATTAAAGAAAAACCATCGCAATCCAACCCATCAAAGACCTTTGGGGGCTACTAGGAAGCAAGTCAAGTGGACAGCTAATAGGCAGATATCAAGACCCACACCAAACATGGATTTCTTGGATGTCCATTATGAGGCAGGCACGGCGTTGGCATCCAGGAATCTATCAAGGAGCATGACTCAGATGCCCTACTCTCAGGGAACAACCATTCTTTTTGTCATTTAGTTGGTCAAACACATGGAGGTTCATGGAGCACAGGGGAGGTCAGAAGGAAAGCTTCCAGTGTGGTGGGGTGCTCCTGCAGACCCGGCTCAGAGTGCTCTCTGTAGTTCACTCACTCTGTGACCATAGGCACATCTCTGACCCTCTCTTTTTCCCATTTCTAAATTGGCAATGGCAATATATACCTTATAGGGTCATGTTGAGGAGTCATTGGGGCAATGTTAGGTGGCAACTAGTTGTTGGAGGGTAGAGGAAGGGCAAGGCTGTGTAGAGGACACAGGCTTTGAACTTATGCTATTGGCCAAGTGGAGATAGAGATTCCTGTGTATGACAGCTCAGAGGGAACGTGGTTGCCCATGGATAAAAATGTGAGAATTAGAAAGGCAGGAAAAGTCAACCAGAAAACTCAGAGGGAAGAGTCAGAGAGACCAAGGATGCCATCCACCTGCAGGATAGTTTTGTAGAGTCTGGAACTCATTGCCTTTCCCTCAATGTGATTTCATGATTCATGCTTCTCTTGATGTGATGTCACACGCTCTGTGATGTTTATTACACTGCATTCCAGGGATGGTATACAGAGCCATGTCCAATGTCAGGAAGCTTGGAAAACAGTTCTTGGTTTCTTTTTAACTCTTTCCAAAAACCTAGTGACCTAGTTTGATGAAGGCTCAGTCTGGCCAGACCCCAGCCCCTGCATCTCTTCCTTCTCTTCACGACTTCCCCCCTGCCCTCAGGCAAACTGTCTTGCCTTTATCTCACACATGGACTGTGCAAAGAAGTGCAGGATGATTTCTGTGCTCAGCTAACTTGAGAAGAGAAAAAGCGTGTCAGCAAAGTGAAACACTCCAGCCAAGTCAGGAATCTCCGCAGGCGGGAGCCACCTCCTCTCTTCTCCTTGTGAACTGTCATCTCAGCAGGGGGAATGGAGGTCCAGGCAAAGGCCATGATTGCAATGCCAACAAATGATTGTCCAGAAGAGAGCCCCCTCTTTCTCTCCCAGTCCCAACTCCAGCTGGATTTTCCCCCTTGAGCTGTAGGTCAAGCTCTCTCTCTATTCTTTGCATAAATTAAATGGGCTACTGAGAGCTACTTGCAGCTGAGGGAACTACTCTCTGGTTGTTTATGGCTTTTTCCTCCTGTAATCCACCCACCATCAGTGAGGCTGAGTCCTGCTTGAATTTATAGATTGGCAGCAACTTGAGAACACCGGAAAATAAAACCTCTCTTAATTGCCCAGGTACAAACGAAGGGGATCCCAGTTACTTGGCCCAGGGATGGGTGGGAATGGGTCAGGGGAGAGGGGAATGGAAGAAACATGTGTGACTATGGTGGGATGAAGGGGTAGTGGGACGAGCCAGGGTTGAAATGTCCTGCCAGGTTTTGAGAGGGTCAGCAAACTTTTACTGTAAAAGGCCATAGTAAATAATTTGTTCTTCTCATGAACCATCTGATTTCTGTTGCAACCTCTCAAGTCTGCCTTGTAGGGCATAGTCAGCCATAGACAATTGGGAAATATTTGGAAATGACCATGTTCTAAATAAAAGATGGTTACAACAACAGGTGGCCGGCTGGATTTGGCCCATGGGCTATATTCTTCTGACCCTTGATCTAAAGCACGTGCTTTGCCTATTGCCCCTTCCAAAGTTCTAGTTAACTAGCTATGTCCTGGACGGAGACCAATGTGCCTCCCTGCTCCTAAACCTTTGTGTAACTGTGCCTTCTCCACCTGCCTGGGCCCTTTTACAAACCCCAAGTGTTGGAATTGGCCATTCACCTTGACAAGGTATGGCAAAAGTCAATGTGGATCATGACTACAGGCATCATGATTTTGTGGATAAATACCCACCGCTGGCAGGAATGGGACAGGTGGTTAATGTAGGTGCCAAAACTCACCTCCTCTTGTCCGTTAAGGGGGGTGTAAGGGCACCACGTAAGCAACTTGGTTTAGAATCATACAATTCTCCTATTTTCCATCTCTTTCCTGCAATTGGAATGTTGACACTTTGACTTTATCATCTGTATTTCTTAGCTTTCCTTTTACATTTTCCATCACAGTATATATTCCTTGTGCTTTCAAGGAGAGTTCCTTGGCCTAAGTCCAACCCGTACATGCCTTCTTTGGCTGTATCCATGCTGCCATTTTCTTCCATGGGGACCTTTTGTCAAGCATGGGAGTGGGATATGGTTAAGGCTGGACTTGGAGATAGACCAAGTTCAATTCAACCTCTGCTTGTAATCACAGGCAAGCTGCTAACCCTCTCTACCTCAGTGCCCTCAGCTGAAAAATGGGCTTAATAAAATCACCTGTCCCATAGTGTGAGAAATACATGAATACCTTGTGTGGGGTATTTGGTTCAGTGGCATATATGAACCCATGGTGTTTCCATATCTAGAGCTCCATCTTCCTTATTTTTCCTCACAAGATTTTATATTGATAATACCTTCCGTGTTTCTTCACTTATATATACCGTAGTCAGTTTAAGCCCCAACTATTCTAATCCTTCTGCATCAGAAAGTATTTTTCATGCAGTTTGCAGCCCTTTTCAGCCATAGCAGCTTTCGTGGGTCTGGTTGTGCCCAGGTGAGCTCACAGTCCCTTGAGAACACCTGCTACAGTTTGGGAGTGCTGTGTATGTATTTTTAGAGGAGGTGGTGAGTTTAGGAAGGAGGCAAGGTATAAGTCCCTAATAGGAGCCCCAATCTCCCTAAGATCACTGTCCATCATTCCATCAGAAATCTCTCTGGTTAAGTTTAACTTTAATGCCTCACAGTGAACCTGCACAGGGAGGCGGCATTCTCCAGGGTGGCTACCCCCTAGCCTAAAAGGAGCTGCTCTGACCTAACTCCAATTTCAATTAGGGCTTCTTCTACCCAGATATTAGCGCAACTCACACCTTGAGCCCTTAGATATCTGGACACCAGTGTTGAGCCATTGCTGTGACCTTGGGGTCCTCAGGGTTATCCTCAGGCTACCAGGAATGGGTATGGGGGCAAGAAGAATTTACAAAGCTTTCTCCAACCTCTTC
This sequence comes from Canis lupus baileyi, assembly GCF_048164855.1. Lineage (NCBI taxonomy): Eukaryota > Metazoa > Chordata > Mammalia > Carnivora > Canidae > Canis > Canis lupus. The sequence continues at coordinate 12,732,051 of NC_132874.1, forward strand.
TCTCACTGCCACTTTTACCCACTTCACAGCCCCCAGATTTGAGCTGCTTATCTCCCACATTCACACCAAGAGATAAGCTTCTGTCACCCAATGACCACTCCAGGTTTTATGTCATTATCATTGTTCTCCTTGAACAAAGTCTTTGTTCTCTCGTGTCTGCCATTTCACTAGTGTTGGTAGCAGGAGAACACATGCTATGCTAATTCCCTATCTTAGGGAGAAGCAGAAAATAGAATCATAAAGTCCAAAGAAACTGAAATGCTGTCCAGCTTTCTGTGCTAGGTATGAATCTTCTGTGACTTCCCAAAGAAGACATCATCTGGGCTCTACCTCAACAGCTCCACAACAGGAAACACAAACATGAGACGAACCTGTTCATTTTTTCAACACTTCTTACTAAAAAAAAAAAATACATGCTGAGAAATTCACAAGTTGTAAGTGTACAGCTCTATAAACTTTCACACACAAAAAACACACATCCAAATAATAGACATCCCAATTTTAGCTTTGATAAGTTAGCCATTTGAGTCATTCTGCAGGCTCAATTTCCAGGAGTATTTACTGGAGCAAGTAACCTAAGTTATTTTTGCCTGGGCCCAGCATTGTTCAGCTCGAAACCAGGAAATTAGGCTTTATCCCAGAATTGTTTAGCACAGCAATGGGAAAATATGTTAGTTTTGGTTCTTATGGGTTTGCAAAATTTGTTTATACTACAATTTAAACATGCAGAGGAAATATGGTTTTAATATTTTGCCTATAACTGATCTGCTCTTCAGGGTGAGCTGGTTAGTGGGGAAATAATAATGAAGTCAGAGAAGCAGCCCTATTAGCTAATACTTAGCCTCTCTGAGTAAAAATGCCTAATCTAGACAATTTTTCATACTTCTATTTCTCTCTTCAGGTCCTCCCCGCGATGGTGTCTAGGTGTATAAAGGAAAGAACATAACTTGTATATCTTCTTGGTGGAGGGGAAAAGGGACAGCTCAAGGTTTTCTGGTTACCGTGGTCTCCAGAGCAATGATCCTTGGCCACCTGCTTGCTACCTACCCTGTTGGATTATACAACTAATGTTGATGATTATCACTTGGTTTAGGACTAGTGGTTCTCTGTGGATGAACTGATCTTTCCTCAGCATTAGCCATTTGTAACACAACTCTGATCCCCCATTTTATTCCTCAGGGCAGGTGGGCTATATTTTGTGTGTGTTCATTATGTTTGGGCTGCTGTAACAAAGTATCACAGACTGGGTGCCTGATAAACAACAGAAATTCATCTCTCACCATTCTGGAAAAATGGAAGTCCAAAATCAAAGTGTGAGCATGATTGGATTCTGGTGAAAACCCTTTCCTGGATTGCTGGCTATTAACTTTTTAATGTGTCTTCACATGGTAGAAGGTGTAAAAGGATTTTGTGTGGGGTTCTTTTTAGAAAGGCACTAATCAATCCCATTTATGATGTTCCACTCTCATGACCTAAGCACCTCCCAAAGGTGCTACCTCCTAATACCATCATATTGGGCATTAGGGTTTCAACAGGTGAATTTTGGCAGTCACAAACACACAAGTGGAAGCACTGCCATGCCATAGGGGCCACCAGCTTAGACCAGTTGGTTCCATTCTGAGCTTCTCTACTGTCAAACAAAGACTGCCTATATGAGAAAAGCAAAGTTATTTATTCCAAGCTTGCTATAGCACGGGAGTCAGCCATTATGCATTTTGGCAGACGGAAAGGCAGGCACAGAGTGGGAAAGTTTTATAGCCGGTGGGCGAGGGGGAGGCACAGGGGAAAGGGGAAGTCTTCACCTATGATCTGATTGGAGGCTGCAAGCAAGCTAACTAGTGGTGGGGAATCCTATGTGATTGGTTAGGGGTGCATACTTACTTAGCTTTCTTTGCTCGGTTGTAAGTTGGAAGCAGGGATGAAAATTTGGGAAGTTGTCAGTAATTAATCAAGTCTTGCCATTCAGGACCAATTGTTACGGAAAGTATTGTTCAGCTTCCTGGATTATCACTGGAGATAGCAATCTGGCTTCCTGGAAGGTAGATTTATAGCAGGCTGCCTTCCTAGGCTGATTATTGTAGATAAGGGGTTGGTTTTCTAGGCAGATTGCTGCAGATTTGGGGTTAGGGTTCTCTTTTTAAGTATGGTCTGGCCATTTTCCATTTGTATATTTTGCCTCTCACTGTCAGGCAGGAACTGACAAAACCTCCCAGAAGTGGGCTAGATCCTGTCTCCACCTACACCTTATCCACCTACCAATGCTGGGCTCCTCTATTTTATCTTAGTGCTCTTGCAGTTTGCATCAATTCCTTCTAGATATTCCTAAATTAAATCCTCCCTTCTATTCTCTTCATTCTTCCTCTCATCAACTCCCAGGACAGGAAGGGCAGGGCATTCCTACCCTCTCCTGTGGCATCTCCTCCTCACAGAGAGGAGCAAACATCAAGGTATCAAGGCCTCATAGTACCTCCAGGTCACAAACTTTTCTTTCTTATTTCTCTTTCTTTCTTTCTTTCTTTCTTTCTTTCTTTCTTTCTTTCTTTCTTTCATTTTATTTATTTATTTGAGAGAGAGAGAGAGAGAGGACAGAGACAGCACAGCAGGGGGGGGGGGCAGAAGGAGAGGGAGAAGCAGACATCACCTTCCCGCTCCCTACTGAGTAGGGAGCCCTACACGGGGCCTGATCATGGGGTCCTGGGATCATGATCTGAGCAGAAGGCAGACGTTTAATTGACTGAGCCACCTAGGTGCTCTGGGGACAAACTTTTCTACCTGCAGGAGAACTCTAACATCCTGGGTGCCTCTAGCTGGTGCTTAGTAAGCCCAAGGAGAAGATAAAGCAATTCAGAAGGGTTTAAAAAAAAATCCGTCTTCTTACAAGACTATTATCTTGCTTCAAATCGGATTTTGAATATCAAAAGCTGAATATCAATTCTTTCCTTCTTTTTGCATACCACATGTGACCTACCCCACAGACCTCTGGGCAAATGACCCTGAAACCAATTAGGAAGAAGGACCTATACTTGCAAAGTGAAAGAGAAAATTACATTAATATTTTTTTTCAAAATATGGCTCCCATTACAGAAGGTATTCTTCTTTATGTTCACACAGAATTCTTTTGTCCCGTTTGCTTCCACTGGCTTTCTTTGGGGGAACAGAGGTTAATAGGGAGAAATGAAGCTATTTCTTGTGCCCTGTTTGGAAATGATCTCTTCCTCTTCATTTTAAGTGCTGGAGTATAAAGTCTCTTTTATCCTTTTAGTACAGGGCTCCATCTTCTCAAAAGGGTCTCCACTGGCTTTTCTATTTCTTCCCTATAATTTGAGTTCCCCACCCCCACTTGCTTGAATCTTAATGGGAAATAGATCTGCAATCCATCACTTTTAAGGATCTTGTTCACAGGGCTCCCCACTCACCTCCCCCTTTATAGCAAGCTCTCTTTAAAGTTTGTGTGCGTGTGTGCACGTGTAATAATAGGCCCTCTATCCCTTCCCTGTCTTGATCGCTCTTACAGACTGCATGTAATAATAATTTTATATCTGACTTTGGCTGTTACTTCATTCCCTCTAGTTCTAACCCATTATTTTACATTTTCAGAGGCTCATTATGACTCATTGGGTAGCCGAAGAAACATAATGAGTCCAAGATGATTGCACATGGCGGTGCTCCACAAATAGATATTAAACAGCTCATGAAATCTATAAATGTCCTTACTATCCTGGGTGCATTATAAAGCTATGAATCAATAATTCAGGCAAGTTTTTTTATGTCTCTAAAAATCTAGCTTTCTGGACTTTTTTCTCATGGAAATGGAAGCTAAATACATATGGAGAAAAGAAAGCTAAAAGAGAGAAGGGGAGGTGGATAGAGGAAAAGATGAAGAAGAATACAAAGAAAAAAGAAGAAAGCAGAAATTATTTTAGTACTATACACCCTTCCTCACAGTTTCTTGACGGTTGTCCACGTAAGGAATAAGCAATGGTAGGCACAGAGTATCTGCCCAAGAAGCATTTGTTGAGTGAGCAAATAAGTTTTATGACTGTTTTGGATTGAGTTTATACATTGGCTTTGATAATAATCTTTACTGAATATTTATTCTGTACCTGGAACAATGAAATTTATCCACTCATTAATCCTTGATATGAGGAGGAAACAGGAAACTAATATTATACCCAGAAGCTAATGATGGAAGAGCTATATACAAGCTGAATATTTGATAAAAGCTAAGAAAGGGAAATCATTAGTACACTGGGGGAAAAAAAAGTGAATGAAGAGTAAATTGAATAAGATCCCCCTTTAGGAGTTCCTCTGTTGACAGATGATCCCACCATCTACCAACTTGCCAAACCCAGAACTGTGGGAATGATTCTAGAATGTTCCACCACAAAAAGTTCCCCATCAAGTTCTCAATCTTTTGGCATAGTTCTCATATACACTCACTTCTATCCCACCACTGTGGACAAGGTCCAAATTGTCATTGATTCTTGCCTTGATCATTATATACAAACTTGCCAACCAATCTTGATGCTTTCTTCCAAACTGCTGACCAGAGTAATCCTCCAAATATAAACCTTATTATGTCATCCTTTAGTTTAAAAATCTTTCAGTTATTCCCTATTATCTGCAAGATAACATCCAAGCTCATTAACAGGACATATAGAACCATCTGTGAGCTTGCCCTTCCCTGGCCTTCCAGCCCCATCCGTTACTGGCCCCTCTCCTCCCTGGTCTTCCCTCCAGTCATCTTGAACATCGCACTTTCCCTGGGACACTCTCATGTCTCTGAACATCCAAATTTTGCTCTCTGAAGTTATCTCTCCCTTCTTATCCTTTCTTTAAGCTGGCTACCTACAACACATCTTTCAAGATTTAACTTTGTTTTTCTCTGGCACACTTTCCTGTTCTCCTGTCTTACCCTTCCCTGTCTTCATCTCACTAGCCTGAGACTATTTCCAATACACACATCTCAAAAAGGGATTTCATGCCTCTATCAGTCAGGGTTCCAGCAGGAAACAGATGGCACCCTCTGATCCACCTAAATTCAAGGAGGATCTATTTACAAGGCACTAATTACAAAACTGTGGGTAGGGTTACATGGAACCCCAGGAACTGATGTAAAAGCTGGGCTGGCTGACAATGCAGAGCTGCCAACCTCACTGGGTCAGGAAGGAAAAGCAGAGAGAGAGAGAGAGAGAGAGAGAGAGAGAAGAGAGAAAGAGAGAGAGAGAGTAGGTCAGCTGAAGATGAGTAGTGATTTTCTATTGTGTCATCCTCCCAGGAAGGGAAATAAATACCCCTGACCTCCCTTTCTCTCTTCCTCTGATCTGAAATGGTCTCCAACAATGGAAGCCAACAAGAAGCCAGAGAACCCTGGAGCCTTGCTGCTCTGGCCCATGGAAGCCAGCCTCCAGGGAAGAACAAAAGGCAGTAGAGAAGAGGAAAGATTTTTCCTCTATCCTCTTAAGTTCTGTGGCTGGGCCTGGGAATTAAACTGACAAAAGACAGATTAACAGAGAAAAGCAAACAAATTTTATTTGATAATAATATATTTACAGAACACAGGAGCCTTCATAGAAAAGAAATGGAGAGCCAAAGAAGAGGATAGGTCTGAAAGCTTTTATACCATTTCCACAAAGAAAAATACATTGTGGAGATGTGCCAAGATGAAGAGAAAAGAGGTCTGGGCTGGGGTGGTAAATAATGAGAAATTGACTAAGAGAACATATGGGGGAAACTAATGGATGATAATGGTTATTTTTGTAGGTTTGTTTGATTCATGTCAACTCTCCACCTCAGGTGATAGAATATTCACCTCTTTTGGTACCGAGAGGCACCACCCTCATGGGAAATATGTCCTACTTTTAAGGTTGAAAGGGAAGATAGGCGAGCCCTTCCTACACCTTCTATTTCTCAAGTGCTTTCAGCTCAAAACAATCAATATTTCAAAGAGACATATTTCAGGGTAGCCTGTTTGGATCCTCTTCCGTGGGGGGAAGTGTCGGGAATAGATCTGAAAGGACATAGTACCCATCTTTGGTGCCCTACAACATCCCCTGTACATTCTGTAACCCTGTCCCTCCTGCTGGACTCCAATCTTAACTGCTCGATTCTCCAACAAGTTTGTCTGTCTCACATCTCTACCCCAGCACCTGCCACATAGACTCAGTAGGTGTTCTCTAAAATGAAGTAACAACATCTCAATGTATTCGGTGCCAGAATTGTTAGAAACAAAACTTAGAGGTAATTTATCCACTCTTCTTATTTCCAAAATGGAAAAAGAAAAGTAGGAAAAGAGAATAAATAAAATAATAAAATAAAATAAATTTGGACCAAAAATGAAAGAAAAAAAAAAGCCTAGAGGTAAATGGACTTGCCCAACGGTTGTGATTAGATAAGTAGTACATTCAGCACCAAATATCACGTCCGCTGATTCCCAGGCTCCCTCTACTTCCTTCTACTGTTCCCTCTACTACTCAATTTTAATTTTCAAGTTATTGACTGGAAGGAGAATTCACACGAGTTTCCCATAAAACCAAGAGTCTTATGTTTTGGCAACATGAGAGAGACAGAGAGAAGGTTGGATCTGCCTCCTTTGAGTCCTCTGCCAAAAGCCGACTCTGAGTTCTCTGGATAAGCAACGCTTTCAAAGCCAGCGAAGTGCCAGGCGCTGGAGTCCTGAAACGAAGCGCCGGGCTCGCGAATAACGCATTTACACAAACTACCCCTGGTGGTGGGTGGTGAGGGTGGTTTTGCTTTAACATCCTATTAGCACATGATCTTCAGTTTCCAAAGCCTTTCTTGGTTCCAAACCTACAGGTGGTGACGGTGGGTGGGAAGGAGGTTGGGTAAGATGCTCCTCAGTTGGGAGGCAAAGCTGTTGGCGCCTCCTCACTTGATGATTTTGCGATTGGCTGTTGTTGCTGCCCCTGCTGTTCCCTCCTTGGGAAAAGCAAGCATTGCTTGGGAAGTGACTGTGAGCCAGGAGCACAAGACACACAGAGCATCTACTGTAGAGGATTGGAATCATGCAGTTATGTATCTGTCTGTAGGGAACCGCATGCTCTTTGAGGGCAGAAGTTGTGTCTTTTGTTTAGGTAACCCCAGATCCTAGTCAAGTGTCTGACACATAGTTGGTGCCACCCCACAGAATGGCGAAAACACCGGGAAGACTGAGGACAAATATTTGATGGTGAAGGACTTGACTCTAAGGTCTGGTACAAGTCTTAGCAATGCATCGTCCCCTCATCTCTCTAGGAGAGGTGCATCTATCCCTGTCGTGTGGCTGGTGTGATGATCCAGCAAGATCTGGTGCTGGAAATTTCAGGTGACACCAGCTGTTAAGGTTGAATACAGCTGAATTTTCTAGAAGCCATTGGTTGGTTGTAGGATTTTGGGCAAATTAGACCATACACATGAGCCTTAGAGTCAAATAAGAAGGTTGGCAACTGATGTATCCAGTCCTTTACCTTTTTGAAATTCTCTAAAATTTCCCTGCTGTCAAACACCTCAATTTTTGTCTTCCGGAGGGTAGAAGCCAATCCATGAAACTGCCACTAAAAAGGGTAAGGTGGGGGCACTATGTGGATTTGTGATCATAACCAGTCTTGCCACTGGCCAAAGAAAAACAGCATTGAATTGGGGAGTTTCTCAGAGGAGTTGCAATATTGAAAACCATCCTTCCTTCTCGCATTTTTGAAAAAGAAAGAGGAAGGTAGAGGAGCCATTACATTCTGTGCATCACTTCTCTACTTGCAGACAGAATTTCTAATGCATTTTTTTTCTTTCCTGGAGGTTTAAGGGAGAATTCCCACAGCTGGAGGAGTGTGGAAGTCAGGGGCTGTGCAGGAATGCAGGCGCGATGGCGAGACTGCGCTTAATTCATTAAAATGTGTGGTTTGTGAAAAACGTTTTGCCAAAAGTGAGCTTTGTGGGAAGGAAAAGGCAGTGGGGATATGCATGTGGGGGGGGGGATGGGAGGAGTGAGAAGAGCCAAGAGAGAAGGAAGTCTTATTTGTTGCTAAAGGTTGAATCCCACATAAGAACACGTGGTGAGCCAAAGCAAGGAAATTAAAATGCAAATCGGGGGAGTGGAAATATATTAGGCACAGATATTATGTACTGGCATTGTTATTGTCCTGCTTTTACACTAATTGTGAATATTCTCCAAAGACTTGAAGTTTCAGGAAGCTTCTTTTGAGTTACCCTCCTTTCTCATTTTTAAATCTCTTCTCAAATGAAATGGCAGTAACATAAAAACATTGTATTTTTATTCCTTTCTGTCAATACTGTGAATTATTTAAGAAACCAGCTGCATTAGTTAGGGTAACACTGGCTACTATAACAAAGAAACCCAAACTTTAGGGGTACCTGGGTAGCTCAGTGGGTTAAGCATCCAGCTCTTGATGTCAGGGCGGGTCATGATCTCGGGGTCATGAGATTGAGCCCTTGGTCAGGCTCTGGGCTGGATGTGGAGCCTGCTTAAGATTCTTTCTGTCTCAAAAAAAAAAAAAAAAAAAAGATTCTCTCTCTCTCTCTCTTTCTCCCTCTGCCCCCCACCTCCAAGTTCTCTTTTTCTAAAAAAATAAAAATAAACCCAAATTTTAGTCACCTAACACAACATGAATTTATTTCTCATTCCAGAATAGTCCAGTGTAGTTATTCCTAAGGGAGAACACAATTTTGTGCTCTGTGAGATAACTCAAGGATTGAGGGTCTTGTGGCTGTTATCTCATAAGAACCAGGAGTCTTTAGGGTGTCCTCATGGAAAGAGAAAGTGAGAGTGGAGAAGCTAACCCTTCCTCTTGATTGCTTGGCTCAGAATGACAAATACTATGTCTATATATATTCTATTGGCCCAACCCAGATGTAACAGGGTGCTGGAAATAGAGTCCCTGACAGCTTAGAGGTACCCCACCAGCACCATTTTCCTAGGTAAAGAGGAGCATGAATTTTGACAGCCTTTACTGCTCTGCCCATTTATCTTCATCACTCTTAGATTCTAAGAAAAATAACAGCACTTCCTTGTTCATTGAGTGTAACTTTTCCTCTCAAGATTTCTAAAGCAGAACCCTAATCCATCTCTCCTGTGAAACCCATGATTCAAAGGAAGTTCCCACACAGTCACTACCAGCTTCATTACACATCTGCCTCTAGGCTTTTCCCGATCCTTCTCCACCCCTGCTTGGAATCCATTTCCTCTCATGAACCTGTGCCCAGACCCTGTGGTTTCTTCTGCATTCATTATGCCTCCACTTGTTTTTTACCTTGAGGGGGTCTCCTCCTTCTTTGAAAAGCTTTGTCTCTATCAAAGGCATTCCAACCATTCCCAAACCAGTGGGAAGACAGTTCCCTTAAGAAATCTCTTGACATTCAGAGCCCCCAGATCACACCCTGAACATCTCTGACTATAGCCACCGGTAACCAAAGGGTCCCCTTTCCTCACTTTTAAGTCAGAGTCAACTTACTTTTTAGACATTCAGAAACTGAGGTCCAGAGAGGTTAACGACTTACCTAAATTTTCACAACTAGTTTATGAAGAACCAGGCCTCAGATCCAGGAGTTTTGATGCTCCACTAGCATTGTTTTCATGCTATCTTGTAGTCTTAGAGCACACAGCATGTGAGTCAATGTCCCAGACATCCAAAACCCATGGAAGAGAGCCTGAAGTGAACACATACGTGTGCTACATGTGATTGTGTCAGCCTTGCATTTTTCTTCACCCATCCAAATCTCTTTATTTCTTGAGACATGGATATCATTTTAGGTTCCCACAATATTTTCATTAGGGCATGGTTGGTAAGTGACTAGTCAGTAGTTGATCCCCTGTCTTTCTTCTCTCTTTCTTTCTTTCTTTCTTTCTTTCTTTCTTTCTTTCTTTCTTTCTTTTTTTTTTTACATAAAAGCTAGTACTGACATAAATTTGTAATAGTGTCCAAAGTACCTAGAAATAACCCTATCAGATACATACAAGATATCAGTAAGAAAACCTACATATTACTGAAAGAAATGAAAGAAGGGCTACATAAATTTAAAAAATACACCACGTTCATGAATTGTAAGGCTCATCATTGTAAATAAATAAAACCTCTCCAAACTGATCTGTCGAGGCAATGTAAGACCAATTCAAGCCCCAGGAAGTTGTTTTGAGGAAATTGTCAAATTGATGGTAAAATTTATATGGAGACTCAAAGTTCCAAGAACGGTAGAAATTTTGATGAAAAACAAATGTGAGGATATCATAACTCACTATAAAAATGCACCAACTTAAACAGAGTGGCATTGGTCGTAGGCTAGAAAAATGGACCAAGGGACAAGATAGAAAATCCAAAAATATATTCATGCATGCAAGGTATTCTTGATATATGACACCATAGAGCTGTGGGTGGGGAAAAGATAATCTTTGTGACCTTGCTTTAACTGGATATACATATAGAAAATAACAAATCTTGATTTCTCCCACATACTGTACACAAATGTCGATACCGAATGTGAAAGGCAAAATAATAAAATTTCTCAAACAATTTGGCAATTTTTTTTCATGAAGAGCCAGATAGTAAACATTTGGGGCATTGAGGGTCATATAATCTGCCACTATAGAAAGAAAATAGTCATAGAAAATATGTAAATGAATGAGAGTGACTCTGTCCCATCAAAAGTTTGTTTACAGAAACGGATGGAGGAATAGATTGGACCACAGTCTGTAGTTTGCCAACCCCGGTCCAAAGATAATAATGCAGAGTATTTTTATGATCTTGGGGTAGGAAGAGAAGATTCTTAAGTGGGCAGAGGAAGTACTAATAAAGGAAGGGATACATTGGATTCCTTTACATTTAAGACCCATTCATTAAGAAAAATGATATTAAAAGATATTAAAAGAAGAGACAATCTGTAGAGTAGAGAAAGTTATTTGCCATGCTGGGACTCATATCCAGAATATATAAGAGATGTAAATCTATAAGGAAAAGACAACCCAATCACATGACCAGATACTTCACAGAAGGTAGCCAAACTGACGATAAACATTTTAAAAGGTACTCCACCTTATTAGTCATCAGGAAAATGAAAATTAAAACCACAATAAGGTACCACCACACCCCTACCAGAACGACCACACAGGCAGTCCCCAGCTTACAGTGGTTCGACCTGTGATTTTTCGACTTTACCATGGTGCGAAAGTGATATGCATTCAGTATAAACCATTCTTCAAATTCTGAATTTGGATCTTTCTCTGGGCTAGCAACATGCAGTGTGATCCTCTCCATGTTGTGGGGCAGGGGTGACCACAGTCAGCCCCGAGATCGCTAGGGTGAACAACTGACACACTGACAAGCACTCTGCACCCACACAACCATTCTGTTTTTCACTTTCAGTACAGTGTCCAAGCAATTACATGACATAGTCAACACTTTATTATCAAATAGGCTTTGTGTTAGATGAGTTTGCCTGACTGAAGGCTAATCACATAAGTGTTCTGAGCACATCTAAGGTAGGCTAGGCTGAGCTATGATGTCAGTAGGTTAGGTGTATTAAATGCATTTTTGACTTCACTGTATTTTCAATGTATCATGGGTTTATTGGGATGTTAAGTCGAGGAAGATCTATAATTTAAAACACTGACTATACCATCGTTAGAAAGGATTTTGAGCATATACACTGCTGGTGGAAGTGTTGGAAAAACTTTTGGCAAATTTCCCTGACATGAATGTATACATACTCTCTGACTTAGTGGTTCCACTGTTGGCATATGGCACCCTCCTCCATCCCAAAATTTGTACCAAATGACATGCACAGGAATGTTCATAGCAGAATTATTCATAATACCTTCAAACTATAAGCAACCTAAAAGTTCACCAAATGGACAGTAGAATAGATTAATATATTATGGCATATTTATAGAATGGAATGGAATACAGAGGATTGAAAATAAATGAACTCCTATTATACACAAATACATGGAAACTTCCAAATTTGATGTTAAGTAAAATTATATTTTGTGAAATCTCACTGAGCTATATATTTATGATCTGTGTACTTTTCTGTATGCATGCAAAAATAATGCATTCAAGGATTAAAAATCTATTGGATGAAAAACAAACAACCCCTTTCCCCTGCCAAAAAACCCCCACCACTCCTCTTCTAACTACATCTTTCAACCCCCAGAGGAGAGCAAGATAAAGTAGTTACCTAGACACTCAGGTAAGACTGGAAAGCAGCTGGACGAAGAAACATGACTTGGAAACACCCACACAATGAAAGAGCCTGATGGCTCCAATATATTAAACTTAAAAGGACATCTTTTAAGAAAGAATAGTGTCTGGGGACACCAGAGGGGTTCATCGCAGAATTACCAGGTCAAGAGAATGAGGTCATGAAGTCAGCCGAACTGTAATGCTGTTCTATTCTAGCAACTGCCCCACATTGGTCTCTCTCTTTCCTGTCATTATGCAATGAAATTTCATAGAAGGCGATTCTATTCACAGGACTAGTGGCTTTCCATACCAGGTGGTTTAGAGTGAATTTTCCCTAAAGTCAGGATCCATTGATTGGATGTATTTGGGTCTCAATTGTCTTTTAATATGCAGTAGCTGAGAACTGTATTCCTGAGTTCTGGAGTTTTTATCTTCCTAAGATAAATAAAGGGAATTCTGATCTCCCCAATCAAAGTAGGAGAATAATTAGTCTATCTCCTTCATATTTGCCTCTTCTAATCCTTGAAATCTTAGGAGGTCCATAATTAAGAACTCCTAAATTCAGTTACTCTAAAGTATTCCACAGTAGCTAGAACCATTATTGGTCCTGAGAACATTCTTTGGCAGAAGTACAATTGTTCTTCTTCGGTGTCCAGGGGACGCTGACTTTAGTGCCATGTTTTCATAAGCTTTGGTGGTTGAGAGGATGCCGGCAGGATGGCAAGCAGAGGAAGTTTCAAACATGTCATCTTGAATGTAGCTTAACAGAAAAAGCACAGGCTTTGGAGGCAGACAGATCTCGGCTCAAATACAAAGTCCGACAATTAGTAGATGCTTGACCATGCACAAATAACTTAATCTCTCTTAGATTCCATTTCCTCAATTATAAAGTAGATAAGATGGTGTTTATTTTACAGAAATGGTGTATGTGAGACCTAAGACAATCTATTTTGATTATTGTCTGACTCAGTCATGATCCTTAGAACCATGACTGACTCAGACAATAATCAAAATTAATAACCATGGTAGTAATTTGTCAATGGCACTTCCTATGTACCGGGCACTGTTGCATGTGCTCTCTATATGTCAACTCATTTATTGTCACAACAATCCTATGAGATAGGTCCTGTTAATATTACCAATTTATAAATGAGAAGTCGAAGCCCAAAGAAGTTAAGTAACTTGCCCCAGATTAGACAACTATGAAATGGCAGAGTAAGGACATGGACACAGTCTGGCAGCAGAGTCTGTGTTCTTGTCCCTAGCATCAAACTGGTTTCTTGACTCTTTTTTTTCTTTTAATTAATTAATTAATTAATTAATTAATTTATTTATGAGAGTGAGAGAGAGAGAGAGAGAGTATGAGAGGGAGGAGGGGCAGAGGGAGACGCAGACTCCCCCCTGAGCAAGGAGCACAATGTGGGAGTCAATCCGAGGATCCTAAGATCATGACCTAAAGCCAAAGGCAGACAGTTAACCAACTAAGCCACCGAGGCACCCCTGGTTTCTTGCTTCTAAAGTTGAGGCAATAAGGCACGCCCTCCTTGCTTAAAGAAACTCTCTTTTTGTGCTCTTTCTCACAAATCTTGATGGCATCTCTACTTTTCAGTCCAAAAAGAGAAATAAATGAGGTCCCTGTGTGTTTTTCTCCATTTTGCAACTCCCTCTGGATCTTGTTTTCACCTCCGCAGTGAAAAGCTATAGAGAACAGGACTGCTTTGATCCGCTTCCATGTCACTGGTAAGCACACACTGAGCACCTACCTGTGGCATTCCAAGCCCTGTGCTAGGTGTGACTCCTGGGAGTCACACTCCACATACGAGCACTGGGGAATCAAGACTGGAGAACACGCTTTGGACAATCAGTGGGCCCTGCCCCTTCCATCATTTTAGGAGAGGCTTGTATGAATCCAGAACCAAACCCAACCCTGAGTTGTGCCAAGACACCCTCGCCAGCCTGGATTTGCTTTGCTGGTTTGCTCCCCAAACAGCAAGTACATTGTTCCGAACTCTTGGACACACTTGCCAGCAGCGGCTCATGACCTTCCAGAAATTGCTTTGCTTTTATATAGCAGGCTTTAATTTTAACTCCTTTCCCTTTTTTCTTAATCAAAAAATAATTAAAACACCATAGTGAGCTTAGAATTCACTCACTCTGATTGGCGAGAAAGGAAAGAGAAGAGAAAAAACACATTTCATCGTTTGCTGCACCTGGGTTGGCGGTGTCCTCAAGAGCTGTGCCGAGGTTGGGATTCAAGACCATCTCTCCTCCAGCCCAAACACTTTTTTCTTTTAAATTTAAATTCAATTTAGCTAATATATAGTGTGTTATTAATTTCAGGGGTAGAATTTAGTGATTCATCAGTTGCATATAACTCCCAGTGCTCATTACATCCTGTGCCCTCCTTAATGTCCATCGTCCATTTACGCCATCTCCCTACCCCTGCCCCCTCAGCAACCCTCAGTTTGTTTCCTGTTGTTAAGGGTCTCTTATGGTTTGTCTCCCTCTCTGTTTTCATCGAATTTTACTTTTTCCTCACTTCCCCCATGATCCTCTGTTTTGTTTCTTAAATTCTGCATATGAGTGAGATCCTATGGATCTCGTATTTGTCTTTCTCTGACTTACTTCACTTACCATCATACCTTCCAGTTCTATCCATATCATTGCAAATGGCAAGATTTCGTTCTTTTTGATGACTCAGTAATATTCCATTGTATATCTAGACCACAACTTCTTTATCCATTCATCTATTGATGGACATCTGGGCTCTTTCCATATTTTGGCTGCTGTGGACATTGCTTCCATAACTATTTCTGCTGAGCATGGATGTACCTCACTGGGCCCTCCTCAGAGCTGAGGGGAAAGGCCAGGTCCTGAGGGACACACCTGAAGGATTTGCTACAAACACAAGGCAAATTCTGTTCAAAGCCCTCCTCTTCCTCACTCTACCACTCTCCTTCCTTTGCAGTTTCTCCTTCCCTTACAGATTCAGACAGTATCCTCTCTAGGAATAGAGCTTTGCATGGGTAGCCATGTCCCAAGCCACCATTAGGAGTCACAGCTAAAACCAAGTGCAAGATGCAAGAACTGGGATTTGGAGAGCTTTTTTGACACTCCTCTTCTGTTTCTTATTTCTCCCACAAGTCCTGATATCAGTAGTGTGTACTGAGACAGAATTACCCATAGGACTTCTGAGTGTTTGCCTGTAGGTTTCTAGGCCAAGCTTGTATCTTCAGAATTTTTCCAAGGTTGGGCCAAGAGCAACAGTGATTACAGCAAACCTAACCTCTTAGAGATCTGGAGGGAGTTTCCTGGCTTGCATGTCAGGCTGAAACAAATGCTGATGCTTCTTCTACATGAGGCATGCTTGGAGTTTTTATAAAAGGCAGGAAGGATAAGCTTGAGGAACTGTAGTTCTAATTTGCACCGTTTGCTGCCCTCCCTGTACCTGGTCCTCTGATGCCCACTCTGTGGAATGGTAAGAGTTAATTCCAAGGCTGGCAGGGCTGGGAGGGAGGACAGAGCTGGAAGCCGTGGGGTTTCCATACAGCTTTCTCAAGCTACAAGATTGATTTTCTGCTGGACTTCCCAAGTGTCAATGAATCTACAGTTCTCCTTCCAGGAATTATTAGACTCTGGGGAGACAATAAGAAAGGAACTAAAAGTATTTTTGAAAAGTTTTCCAGAGTTGGTGAATGCCATATAAGGTCCCCATTGGCTTTGATTCTTTGCTAGGCTAGAGGGAGGAGGAAATACGAGGTGGTTGTGTGGTTGGAAGCTTTGGCCAGGGCCCATGTTTCTCTGAATTAAGACTGAGGAAGCAGAATTTCCCCCAGGGCCCTGGAGCTGACTTTGAGTTGAGATCTTCCAGAAGATTCTGTGGAGTAGGAAAACAGTTGCCTGTTATGCTAGTGCAGCAGGATGATAGTCTTTCACTCCAAGCGTCTTAATGAGACAGCCTAGGAAGGCTGAACTTTGAAAGGACGAGAAGCCATCTGAGCTGAGGGGAAGCTGTGCCGTTGATTTGGGGGTCTCAGAGCAAGCATTACGTCTCGTGCCTTACCTAGCGTCTTAGGTTAGATTCCCCAGAAGCAGACCCAGGGGATTCATTTAAGGAATGTTCCCAGGAAAAACCAGCAGGCAGTCTGAGAAATGGCCGCAGAAAGCAAGGATGCCAGGTAAAGGTGCACCATCATGAAAAGCTCCAGGGAGGGAAGTGGTGACTGAGAGTCTCTCCAGAGCATTCCTGTGCCCCGTGCTGTGGTCCTGACCAAAGGCCAGGAAAGCTTCAGTGTTACTGTCCCCTCCCATCTGTCATTCACTGGTTAAGGGCTGACATCCCTGAAAAGATGCAAGTTCTCATCATTGCTCTTTCTATAAGCAGACAGAGTAGTTTCAGGACCCGGAGGGTAGCGTTCCAACAGAGACACAGGCGTGTTTGGCACACTTGAGCTGATGTGCATGGAGATGATAAACACTCCTAAGCAGTATGGGCAGAGCACTGACTGCAATGCTGTATCCTGTCCAAACTCCATAGCCCTCGGCCAGCAGATCACCACTTGAGGTCAGGGGTATCCAGAGCAGATACAATTATCTGTAAGAGGAACTCTACCAAAGCAATCTGTGGTGGCACAGGCACAGCAGGATCTAGATGGTCACTGTGGATTTGTGAGTGCCCAGACTCTGTCACTGATCCCAGAGTTACCATCAACCAGTGGTCCTCTGGGGTTGTGCCCTTCATCTTGCCTTAACTTGTTCTGGCTCACGTTCTCCTCCCCCTTGGCTGTGTGGAGGCCAGGTGGCGGGCTGGGGAGGGCTGTTGCATTAGCTGGAGAACAGCAGCGTGCATCTCTGCGTGCTCCTCTATTTGCCACATCTGAAAGGAATGCATTAAGCCAGATACAAAGGAATCAGCATATCTTTCTAAACCTTGGCCATCCCTCAGTCTGGAGTTCCTCCAACAACGTAGGAACCGTCTGGATTATAGATGTCCAGCCAGCCTGCTCCCAAGACCCAAAGTAGTGCCTGGAGCTCAGTCATTATAACTGAGCACAGCACCACAGGCAGGTCTCTGAAGGCTCTACTCTTGTCCTGAAGAGGCAAGAAACAGCTTCTTGAGGCCTGAAGCTCAGCTGTTAGCCTCTTGAGTGTGACTTGCTTCGCGGGGACCTGCCAGCCTGGAGGGGAGCAGAGAAATGAGATGAAAAGCCTGGTGTGGGACCAGTTTCACCTCTTCCTACGGCACTGGGGGGCTGGCAGGGAGAAAAACATGAGGCAATAACCCAGAAGCACAGCACCCAAAGACGGGTTGTATGCAGGTGCCAATCCCGCTGGTTGTGCCAGGCCACCGTGGAGCCTCTAGATCCTTGTCAACCCTCTTCCTCAGACTAAAAATAATCACTCACATATAAACAAACGTAAATATATTTTTAACATGCCTCAGAAAACTACCTTCCTGTTGGGTTTCAGGGCTCTCTCTCTGCGAATCAACTGGCAGATCGTAAAAGCAGCTGCAACCTGCTTTGGAACTTTCCACCAGAGGCGAGCTGCTGTGACCTCAGGTGACATCTGATTGTGGGTGCCAGAGTGACTTTGTGTTGAGAGATTAGAATCTCTAACTGCTTTATGGTTTCAGAAGGCAAAAGAGGCCAGGGCCGAGGAGAGGGGAGAGAGCTTAAAACCTCAGGGTGAATGCTACCAGAAAGCCCTTGCATTTTGAGGGTCACTTGTGTGGCTTCCTGAGGAAAGTTCCAGCAGTGAGAGCGCAAGGCTGTTGCAACATTAGCCAGCGGAAACCAAGGAAGCCCATCACTCCGCCAGCCAGCTAGCTGAGTGATGGAGATGGTATTTCCCCCGCCGTGTGGGCAGGTGGAGGTGGGAAAGAAACGGACGAACCGACAACAGTTGGAGACAATTTGGCAATATGAAAAATGTATTTTCTGTTAAAGGTGTACACACAGCAGATGACCCCTGAGTAGTGGCCTACCTCTAATCAACTCACACTGGGTGTTCCAGCCAAGGTAGTTTTTCTAATTTGCTTATCAGACATCTCCTACCTTTTCTCGGAATGGGTCATCCTTCCATGAAAGGAAGAGATTGGGTCAAATAAGGATTTGCATTGGGAGAACATTGTGTGCTTTTCAAAGAGTGATCCACACCCCTGGGGAGTCAAGGACAGGAATTTAGGAAACCGTGAAGGATAAAGAGACAGAGACAGAAGGCAGGAAGACGGTGCCCAGAGTCACATGGCTTAGAGCTAGTCAAGTGGCAGAGACATTTTGCTGGGCATCAAGGTTAAGTTGGTTTGACATCCAGGCGCTGCTTTGGCGACGACCTAATGCTTCCTATTCTTCTGAAGAAATGGTGGAAGCTCAGTCCAATCAACCAAACAAGAGGCTCTGCTCAGGTGGGCAACTCCAAGTACATTCAGAGTCTCCTGCCTCTGCCTTTAGAGGTGATTGGGAGCTTTCTTCCCTTTGGCCTTTGGGTAATGACTGGACAAGGTCATTTCTCTGCTCGTGGGTAAAAGAGGAATTCCTCTCACCATGCCAACCTCACCCCCTTCTCATCCAAGGAGAGAGAGTACTAGACGGGGCGAGACCAGGCCTGCCCAAAGATGGAGTTTCCAACCATGAGGTCATGCTGGTTCGCTATCTAGGACTGAAACCAGAGGGCTCTTGGCAGTGGCCTTGCGGGAAGAGAGAGCCAGGTTTGAGATTTTATGTTTGGCCTGGATGTTTTCCAACCCTAAACTCAAATGAAAGCTTTAGAAATGTTACATTGCCCAAGTGTGTGTGTGTATATGTTGGGGTGAGGATGATGGGAGGTTAATCATTGCAGGGGAGGGGGCTGCCATCCAGCTTGGCAGGGACACCCCCATCTACAGCAGACCTTCATGGTCCCTTTAAAGAGGAGGCGTCCTTACCACCCGAATTCGTGGATTCTGTGCTGCAATTCCACAGCAGTCCAGGCTTGTGACTGGAACACCCAGGCTCCACTCCTCTGCTTGCTCACCTTCCTTAAATCTCCACCTCTCTGACTCCCAACTTCTCCAGGCGCGAATCCGAGAGCAAGCATCTTTCCACTCAAGAGCACGGTCCTAGTGTAGTCAGTGGCACATGTGATTTCTGAATATGTCTCACCCGTGCTTCCAAGACGGGTTTGCAAAATGGGAAATGCTGAGAGGCTCACTGCAGCTCGTTTCTGTCCTTTTCAAAGGACTTTTCCCCATTTCAGGCAACCGGCTCAGCGGTGAGCTGTGTGAATGTGTGTGTGTGTGTGTGTGTGTGCGCGCGCGTGTGTGTGTGTCTGTGTGAAAGCATATGTTTGCAAAACAGATGAAACATTTGCGTATAATAGCATTTTCACAGCAGTTAGTATAAACAAGGAGAAACTTATCTTCTGCAAGTGATTAGGAGTGGTTTTTCGTGGGTGTCTGCGAAATGACAGATCGTGCAATTTTCAGAAAAAAAAAAGTTTGTAGGAAAAAAAAAAACCTACAGGCAATAATATTTTGACCTTGAGGGGAACAAATATGCGAGCTTGTTTATAGAAAATAAACTCCTCTCCAAAGTTTACATTCGGAAGAAACTTGGTTGCTTGCTCATAAATTGAGAACAGGATTGTGGATTGCTGGGGTTAATGTTCTTTTACAAAAGCGAAAAAATTGTGTGTAATTAGATTAAGAAGAGATTTCAGAAGAAAGGGTGAGGATTTGAGTAATCGTGGAATCAATACAGGCCCATTTTGATTTTATTAGCCAGCTATTAGCGCAGTCTTCGGCATTTTATGAGTGACACGCAGCGTTGGGATGTTGCTGTGGAAAGTCATTTGTGTCCGCTGTCTGGACTAATTGAGCGACAATAATAAAACGCTGTTTTTAGATAAACAATGGGTGGCGGAGCTCCATCGGTCCCTGCAGGGAGTGTGTTTATGCCTTTCAAAGAGCCACTGGCTGAGCTCACATGCCACAGTCATTTCACAGAGGAAAGTCAAGTCGTTTAAATCAACTAAATTGAACACAGTTTTGAAATGGAAATCAGTAATCCCAGTTTGGAGCTGCCTCGTCAATGGGAAGCTCCAGGCGCAGATTGCCTTCTGGTTCTCTCTCAAGCCTCATTCAAAGGAAGGAGGCCCCTGAGCAACGTAGATTGCGAGTTAGCGATACAAGGGGATGAAATATCACATGTCGTATGTTTTGGGTGGTGTGTGGGTGCCGAACAGGCCGACATGAAGATATCATCATAAACCCCAGCTGCCTGCTTCAGCTCCCTCTCTCCTGCACAGAAACAGGATGAGCCCCAGACAGACGGACAACCAGAAGGCTCCAAGGAGGATTGAAATGAGTGACTTGCTGCTCCCCATACCCAATGGGAAGGCTTATGGTCTTTAGGAGCATAAGCTCTTACCTTCTCTCTCCCCCTCAAAATGTGCTCCTTCCTTCTCCCCTTTGCCCTTCAGAATAAAGAATGTCTAGAGGCAAACATCTATTTTGTGTAGAGATTAAGATCTCTGGTTACAAACTAAGAACAGAAAGGCATTGGCAGGCTGGTCTCCTTAAAGTCCATTAAGATGAGCTTAACATTGGCTCATCCAGCCACCAGGCTCTTGTAGCTGCCAAGGGGGGGCTGGGGATGTCTCAACACCTCCCTCTTCTCAGCCGTCTGCTTTCCCCAAGCTGACTCAAACAACCGCACAATCTAGGTAAGAAAAGGCGTGCTTCCTTGACAGACACGGTTTGAGATAGGTTCACTACACCTCACAAACTAAGTTGCTCCCCGCCAACTATGAAGTTTTGTCATCACCGCTGAGCTTGGGAGAGCTGGGTGCAGTCCATTGATGTTTTCATTCAGCAACTCTCTCTGGAGCACCTGCTAGGCACCAGGTCTGGTTCTGGTTGTGGAGGAGGCATCCTCTCAAAAGACCCAGCTTGTGGACCTTGAAGCCTTTTAGGGACACGGAAAGGCAGGCAAGTACAATACAATAGAATATTGTTCTGGTGAGGCCACTCGTGGCCTCCTGTATGTCTTAGCCTGCTAGGGCTGTTATAGCACAGTACCAAAGGCTGGATGACTTAAACAACAGATATTTATGTCTCACAGTTCTAGAGGCTGGAAGTTCAAGATGAAGGGTCTGATAGATTCGTCTCTTGGTGAGATTCAGATCCAGGCTGCCTTCTCGTTCACACTACATCGGGGAGAGAGGAAGATCTGATTGATGTCTCTTCTTCTTATGGAGGCACGAATCCCATCATGGGGGCTCCAACTTCATGACCCCATCTAAACCTAATTATCTCCCAAAGGCTCTACCATCGCAGTGGAGGTTAGGGCCCCACATATGAATTTGAGGGGCTGCAGGTGTATCCAGTTCCTTAGCCAATTCTCTTTAGGGCCCCACCTTATACCTCCCCACCCCATTTCCCACCCTTGTGCCAGAGCAAATTCCCTTGCTTCAGGATTGCTGAAAACACAGTGTCCTTTCTGTCCATTTCCTGGGTCCAAGTCACTGTGACAAATTAAAAACACCTCCCCCCCCCTTTTTTTTAAAAAGATTTTATTTATTCATTCATGAGAGACACAGAAAGAAAGGCAGAGGGAGAAGCAGGCTTTCTGCGGGAAGCTCAATGCGGGACTCCATCCCAGGACCCCAGGATCACATCCTGAGCCAAGGCAGACGATCAACTGCTGAGCCACCCAGGCATCCCTAAAACTACTCTTTACACAATCTCTAATTGATCACCCCTCTGAGTCCTGCCCCATTGGTACATTGTCCAGGACAAACAGCCAATATTTCTCCACTTCCTCTTATTACCATTTCCTGGCTTTCCCTAACTTGGACACATTGTAGCATTCACTCAAAGATGATCTGCAATGGCTAATTTTATGTGTCAACTTGGTTAGGCTATGGTGCCCTGGTTTTTGACCAGTCCAGACATTGCTGAGAAGGCATTTTTGAGACTTGATTACCATTTAAATCAGTAGACTTGAAGTGAAGCAGATTATCCTCCATCATGTGCACAGGCTCTGGGGACAGAGCATGGAACCAAAGTACATAATTCTCAAGCTTTAAAATCTAATGGAACTTCCTCTGCTAGGTTCCAAATTCGCTGGGGACCCCATAACACCTTTTTTTTTTCTCCAGTTTTTCCCTTTTGGAATGGGAATGTCTAGCCTCGGCTGGCTCGGCCTTTGTATTTTGGAAGCAGATACTTGTCTGCTTTTACAGGTTCACAGATGGAAAAGAATTTTGCCCCAGGGTGAATCATACTCCGAGTCTCACCCTTACCTTATTTAGATAAGGACTTAGAGTTACTGCTAGAATAGCTTAAAACATTGGGGGTGTTGGATAGGGTGAATGTATTTTGCATGGGAAGACATTAATTTGCAGTAGGGCGAGAGGGTGGACTGTTATGGATTGAAATGTGTCCCTCCACCAAATGTATGTGTTGAAGCCCTACCCTCAGAATGTGACTGTATTTGGAAATGTAATTTGCAGACATTATTAGTTAAGATGAATTCATACTGGAGTAAAGTAGGCCCCTAATCCAATATGACTGATGTTTTCATAAAAAGGGGCAATTTGGGCAGATGCACCACACATAGGGGAGCATCATATGAAGATTGGGGCATGCTGCCATAAGGCAAGGAACTACTAGAAGCTAGGAGATAGGCATGCAACAGATTCTTCTCTTAGAGCCTTCAGAGGAAGCATGGCCCCATGACACATTGATTTTAGACTACTAACCTCCAGAACAGTGAGATAAGACATTTTTGTTAAGTCGTCACTTGTAGTACTTTGCCACAGCAGCCCTAGCAAACAAAGAGTGCCATCCCTTGTCACCTCTGCACTACACTCCCTCCTGGATCATCACCTGGAAACCCCCTTGTCAGACACTCCTATGTCATGTAGGGGTGATGAGGTGGCCCTGCCCCATAGCCCCCAGGACTTTGGCTCCCCTGGATTCCCTGCTCTGCCACTCACACACATATCAACATGTGTAGGAAGCAGCCACACTGTGAGTGTCCTGGTTCTAAGTACTGCAGCACTCTTAAAAAAATTGGTTAAACACTAGTTTAACCAAAAATTAAGCCTCAAATTGTCAAGTGGCTTAAGCATATTAATATTCAAAGTACAGAGATCACATTCCTACTGAAACACCCATTAGGGTAAAAAAGCATAAAAGGAGAAAAAAAAAACATATAACCTCAAAAGTGATCTTTGTCTTTGTTGAAAATGCTGGCAATATTAGGTCCAGATTACTCACTCAGCTTCTTATATTAACTAGGTGTGAAAAGTAAAAACCCAGGGGGCACCCAGCTGTTTCAGTCAGTAGAGCTTGCAACTCTTGATCTTGAGGTTGTAAGTTCAAGCCCCACACTAGTGTGAAGATTGCTTAAAAAAAAAAAAAAAAAAGAAAAGTAAAATCTAATTTATTTCTTCTAGTGAATGTCTCTAATGAATTAGGAATACAGAATAGTGTAAGAGGCACCAGTTTGGGAGTTTAGGACCTAGGTTCAAATTCTGGCTAGGTCTCTGACCAGCCACACAATCTTAGGTAAATGACTCTGTAAGTCTTTTGAGCATCATCTTTCTGTTCTGTAAATGAAAGCCAAACTCAGCCATGTACCAACTTTCCCTCTGGGTCCCTTATTTTCTTAGGCCTCTGACTTTTGGAAGGGAGGGAGTATGTTAGCATGAAATACCCAAGTTCTGTGGTAAGAAGCCATCATGATTTATATGAGGAAGCTTTGCTGTGTCGATGCCCCGCCATGAAGAATGTGAAACACAAGAGTTGGGGCCAGGAATGGCCGTCGGCTCCCAGAAGAGCACCCATGTTTTGTGAGGCTTTGACTTCATCAATTTGGGAGTCTATCTGAAGGTGTAGAAATCCTACAAACAAGTACAGAAGTAGGTCAGGGCCTTGAAAAAAGTTTGACAAATCCAACCAAGCCCACTTGGGACACTAGAATTGGGCCAGAACCTTGGGCAGTGGACAGAAAAGGGAAAAGGAAGAAGATTAAAATAATAACACAAAGGATTCTAGAACGCTCATCTCAAGCAGATCCAGTATGACTAGAGCGCCCATCAACGTCCATATTCAGGTGTTTGTGACCACTAGCAAGATTAAACGCCTGTTGTTTTTGTTGTTTTTTCTTTTCCTGTGAACTGCCCAGACCTAAATACCTGCTCAGATCTGAAAATATTTTGTCACCCTATTTCTTTCTTAATATGATGCTAAGGATGGTTGTTTTCTTATGAAACTGCCACTTGCGCTCAGGGCCCAGCGCTGGTCCAGCTGTGGATCATTGCCTCCTGGTCACACTGAGTCTGTGCAGACCTAGTGAAACCTGTTTGCACGAGCCTGGGGGCCGTCCCTTCCTGCAGAGGAAGGAGCTGAGAGCTGAGAGCTTGACCCGTAACAAAGCCCAGGTGTGGGAGGAAGGAGCAACTCAGACATTCATTCAGCTCTTACTGATTGAAACATGCCTAAGCCACAAGCACAGATCTGAAGCCGTTGAGGTCAGATGTGTTTCAGAACTCAGTGTCCCAGAGTTTAAAAGAAAATATGGTGCGTGAACCGAATATTACGTCACATCCCAAGGGGTCTGAAATAACACTCTGTGATTCAAATACGTTAATATTTCCACAGCCCTGTATCAGCAAAAGATATGAATATTCACACTAAATGGGATAAATGGAGCTTTCTATCACTTCACTTCACATCTTGCCACCAAAGTGGTTATAAAAATCTGTTTTCAAAGCCTTTTGGATTTGAGAATTATGGATATGAGACTGTGGAGCTAGGCCATGCACCAGGCAGTGTCTCAGTGCTGGGGAAAGAGCACCGAGGACCTCAGACCAGGTGCCCGCTGGCACTGGTGGGTCCTCACTGGGCCACGTCAGACGCAGGTGTCAGCCCGTGGGGAGAAGGCAGGTCTTAAAGAGAAGACCATGCCGCGTTCTAGTAAAGCCTTAGAAAACAGTAGAGGATAAGCTTGAATGTTTTTTTTAAAAGTCTCCAACAGAAGATCACACAGAGAATACTGAGAGCAGCCGCCCCTCCTACCGCCCAACACACACACACACACACACACACACACACACACACACACACGATCCTGTCAACAATGGAAGGCTCAGTGACTCTGGTGTCCTGAGGGCCAAGGACCTCAGCTGTGGCTGGAGCCTGAGTGCCTGACAGACCGGGCAGGCCACAGCTGACGCCTGCCCTGCAGAAGCAGACCCCCTTGGGACGAGACCCACTTGAAGTGGTGTGTGTGCAACTGTGTGTGTCAGGGTGGGGTGACAAAGGGGCATTGTGGGACCAGTAGCCAGAGGGTTTTCAGATTTCAGTATTTTCAGAGGGCCTGCAGATACTGTCGGTTATCAAAATATATAACTCTGTGTGTGTGTATATATATATGTAAACACATATATAAACTTGTATAAATACACATATATAAACTACACAGATAAATTTGCATATATATATTTGTGTATTTGTATATACAAACTGTTGGAAGAAAACTATTTCTCTACCCACTTAGGTTTTAAATGGTCATGCCCTGCAAATTAACTGGCAATAGACAGATGAACAGGAGAAAAGACAAGGCTTATTTCTTATGCATTTGGGAATTTTCAGTAATGAGTAACTTACTGAATACTTAGAGGTAAAGGTTTATATACCAATTTAATAAAAAGTGTGTGTGTGTGTGTGTGTGTGTGTGTATGTGTGTTTGTCATGGGGGGTGGTCTTAGGGCTTCATCAGGAACGTATGGAAGGTTCTGTAGGGTTTTTCTTGATGCTAATGAGAATGGGCAGTCTGGCTTCTTTCTGGAATTCATAGGAAGCCCCCTCAGAGGGGGGTTGGTGACGGCTGTAATTTTTGGAAGGCTCTGGTTTAGTTAAATATGGGAAATTCAGATAAGATCTCAAATATTTTCAGTTTAAAATAATTTTTATGCCCAAACCCCATGATGCCTTGTATATATATATACATATTTATATATAAAATGTATGATATATAAATTACATTTATGTATGTGTGTGTATATACCTACACAGATGATAGATAGATGATAGATAGATAGATAGATAGATAGAGAATGGATAGATAGATGATAGAAAGAAAGAAATGTTTCTAGTTATTAACCATGAGCGTGCTGATCCTGGAGGGTGGGTTATAGCATTTCTACACCACAATAGAGTCAGCCTTTGATGGGGACTCTGCATCACTACTTATAAAATCTCCCCGTGTTTTCTCTCTCACCCTCCTTTGCCCCATCCCAGGATCCTGGCTTGCTCACTCCACCCCCCCACCCCCCCACCCCAGCTCCCCGGGGCCTGCGAGATCAGGACTCAGAGGATAGCCGAGCAGGTGGGAGGGTGGTGTGTAGGGGTTGGGGGTCAGTAGAGTAGCTTGTTGCAGGCCTTCCAGTTACGGTGGGGCAGCACTGGGCTCTTAGGTCCACCATGGATTTTAGACGAAACCAGCTCGATGTGGCTCAAGATCATTATCCTCCAAGAAGATTTCCCAGGGAATCTCAGAAACACCAGCAGGGAAGGGAGGGCTTTGGGGGGGGGGGGTGCATCTGTTCCTGCATCAGCAGATGTGCAGAAGAGCAGAGGACACTGGGCTGGACATTTACTGGCATCCCTCGGGGTATAGACACCCTGGTGAAGATAGCTCTCCCACAGAACCTGAGACCTCTCTGCCGCTTTCTGCACTGTGCCGTCCCTGGTGACTCCCCCATAGGGCTCCCAGAGGTCATTCTGAATTTTTCCAGGAAACGGCTTCAGGACATTTCTCTCTCCTTTTAATCTTCCTCAAGGGCAGCCTGTGTGGACCACCCCTGGCACTCTGCGTCTCCATCTTATTTCTGGGCCACAGAACATTCCCACCTGCACCACCCACACTGACCTGCCCCACAGGGGGGGTTCAGGGATCCCCACATTCCACAGGCATCTCACTGGCCAAGGGGAAGACTGTCTGGAGGCTGATGCATCGCTAAAGAAAAGGTGAAGACATTTCTGCAGAACAGCTCTGTGCGAGAAGGGAAAAGCAGCCCTGGTCCAACTTGTGGCCAAGTCTCTCGTGAGTGTTTTGGTTCTCTTGGTAGACTGCTTTAGCTACTGTTTATCCAGCACAGGGGAAGTGCTTTGAATAGATGTCTTGGCTGACACGGATCCCTTCGCTCTGTGAATAGGGCGATTACCAAACAATGAAGCTATTACATAAGGAGCTGGGAGCTGGCTGGAGCCAACAAATCTTGTACTCTAGCTTTACAGAGCTATAATTATCCAAAGTTTTAAAACACAATGGTATCTGCTGAAAGGGAACATCTGGGAGGCAACCAAGCCATCCCAATTAAATGAATGATACACATCCCGTGGATTGCATGACTCCATGTTAACCGGGTGGCGATTTTTTTCAATGTCACTCAAGTTAACAAATGTGCTGAGAGGTTTAAGCAGAGCAAATGCACAGGGCAGGCAGGGGGGAGCGGGGGCCAAATCAGATCAAGAAGAGAGATCCACTTTAGAAGATCAACTACAAATTGGCTGGAGAAAGCGTTCCAGGCTGCGGTGGTGAACACCAATCAAGAAGCAGAAGTGCTTTATGAGCTTTTCCCCATATGAAACCAAAAGCTTTTCCCAGTTGTCATTTCACTTCAGAATAGATCCTTTTAACCTCCAGGGGACCCGACTGGAAGAGGGGTGGGGTGGGGTGAGGCTGCACTAGTGGGAAGGCACTGGGGCACACCTTAAACGTGAGTGGAAATCAGTTGATTTAGTTGAGAGATTAGAGCCTTTATCCAGAAAACAGATTTGGTCCAGAAAGTAGCCTTGGACCCTACTTTGAGCACAAAGCTTACAGTGTCTTGTCTTCCGCAATGATCTGTCCCCAGACTAAGCATGGTCCACATGCTTCGGGCTCTGACACTTTTTGAAGATCTACAACCTAAGTGAATGTCTCTACCCCACCTGCTCCTTATGTTGGGGGGCAGTTCTTTCAGGTAAAAAAAAAAAAAAAAAAAAAGAACAACAAAAACAGACAAAAACAAGCTCTCATTTATCACATTATACCTAAAACCATATTATAATGTTGTTTTGGTAGAGCTAGAGTTTCAGCTGAGGGCAAGGTGGGGGTTGTGGTTGGAGATTATTCTTTCTTTTTTTCTTTCTTTCTTTCTTTCTTTCTTTCTTTCTTTCTTTCATTTTTTTTTAAAGATTCTATTTATTCATTTATTTTAAAAAGAAAGAGCGTGCATGAGCAGGGGGAAGAGAAAACAGAGAGAGAGAAAGAGAAAGAGAAAGAGAGAGAAGAAAGTCAGGGAATCTCAAGCAGATTCCCCACTGAGCTTGGAGCCTGATTCAGGGCTCCATCTCGTGACCCTAGGATCATGACCTGAGCAGAAACCAATAGTCAGATGCTTAACTGACCAAGCCCCCCAGGCACACTAGAGATTATTCTTTCACTTGTTCTTCCTCGCCATCTGCTGGGGGTGGGAGTTGGCAGGGAGGTTTGGTGGGGGGTTGGGGGTGTGCAGCCCCCCTCCTCCCCATACACACACAAGAGCTTGGCTCAGCTCTGAAGACAGAGCCTGAAAGCCATTTGTGTCATGATGGATTGATGATGCAGCAGGCTGGATGATAGGCAAATCAGGAAGGTTTTCTCTGGCAAATTTTCCAGGTTTTCTCTCCTTGCCATTCCTGGTCTTATGCTAAGCCCCCTACTTCAGGGGCCCCCTCCATACCCCATCATTTTTTTCTGGTCTTCCCTTCTGATTGTCTTACGCATAGGCATAGCAAAGCATGTTGACAAGTGCTTGCTAGCTTTCACTTACTCCACGAGGTGAAAAAGTTGAAATCTCTTTGTCAACTTTCCCATAGATATTTGTATCTTAATTGCAGGAAAAGCAATATTAGTGAAACATGAAAAAAATTAATAATTAAAAAGTTACCAATTAACCCACCACCTTAATATTATCTGAGCCAGCCCTGGGCCATTTTGTTCTCTGAGCCTTCACATGCCTTTTCTACCCTGCTTTGTTAGATACTCGCCATTTCTACATTCTACTGGAAAAGGTAATACCATCACCATATCTATTACTTTTACTGTTTGTGAAAGATTTTTTAGAAATCTTAGACTCTGATGCACAGCACTATGAACTGAATTATGTCTCCCCAAAAAATATGTATGTTAAAGCCCTAATCCCAACTGTGACTGTAGTTGGAAATACAGCCTTAAAGGACGTGGTTAAGGTTAAATAAAATAATAAGAGCAAAGCCTTAATCTGATAGGACCGGTGTCCTTATAAGAAGGGAAAGAGATACCAGAGCGCACTCTCTCTCTCTCTGTCTCTCACTCACTCTTTCTCTCTCTCTACACACAGAAGAAAGGCTACATAAGACATAGCAAGAAGGTAGCTATCTGCAGACCAAGGAAAGAAGTCTCACTAGAAACCAATTCTGCTGGGATCTTCATCTTGAACTCCCAGCCTCCAAAGCAGTGAGAAGTACATTCCTATGGTTTAAGCTACGAGTCTGTGGTACTTTGTTAAGGCAGCACAAGCTGACCAATACACACTGTGTTTGAGTTGAAAGGAAAGAAAAAGAAAAAGCAGACCTTGACATCCAGGAGCTGGCCCCAACTTTACAGTTCTCTGTTGAACATAAACAATTTCATAGAAATAATTAAACCAACCAATTATTTCACAGAAATAATTAAACACCAAGGCCACCATATTGGATCAGGACAAAAACAAGACCACTCCATAACCCTGTCTTTACCCAGGTAAAACATGAACATCATCTGAGCCACAAAAACAACCAAACATCTTTCTATCCTGGATAATATGAGTGACTGCTGTTTCTTTATTAATTAGAGCTTTAGCCTACTCTTTCCTGTTTCTAGATAAGATTCATTCTTTAATTACCTTCATTTCCCGACAGCAGCCAATCCAGAGCAAGGCTCCACTTCTTTAAAATCTCCCCCCAAAATACCTAACCCAAGCCCAAATCCTATCATAAGTCCTGTCTAAGACTTACTGAGTTTCTCCATGGTTCCCCATGGGCACTGAACCCAGCTTGATCAACTATAGGTGTGTTGTGTGTCTGGTCACTGTCTGAAGGACATTGACAAAGGTATGAGTGTTTGTATGGCTTTCAATAAAAATATTTAACATTGCATGTTATTATGAACTGAATGTTTGTGCACTGCCTCCATTCATGTGTTGAACTTTTAATCCCAAGTGTGATGGTATGTAGCGGTGGAGACTTTAAGAAGTAATTAGGTTTAGATGGGGTCATGAGGGAATTCCTTTAAAAAAAAAAAGATTTTATTTATTTATTCATGAAAGACACAGAGAGAGACAGAGACATAGGCAGAGGGAGAAGCAGGCTCCATGCAGGGATCCTGATGTGAGACTCAATCCCAGGATCCTGGGATCACGACCTGAGCCGAAGGCAGAAGCTTAACTGCTGAGCCACCCCAGGCATCCTGTGGGAATTCCTTATGATGGGATTCATGGCTTGATAAGAAGTGGAAGACAGGGAGCTCTCATTCTCTTCGTGTATAAGTATCCAGGAAAAGCTATGTGAGGACACAGCAAGACAGTGGCCATCTATAAGCCAGGAAGAGAGCTTTCACCAGGAACCAAATCTGTCAGCACTTTGATCTCAGACATCTAACCTCCAGAACTGTGAGAAATAAATGTCTGTTGCTTAAGTCAGCCTAATGGTATTTTTTATAGCAGCTTGAGCAAACTAAGATACTTATCCCGGAAGTTGATAAATTTTTCTTGCTTTAAAAAATTTTTAGCACAGCCTGGCCAGTAATTTGAATGTTAGGATCTTTTAAAATGAATTTGGTAGTGTGAAATGCATCTTGTTTAAATCTCTATGCTTTATTAGTTTTTGGACTGATCATTTCCTGAGGTATTTTTTTCCTACTGGTGTTTTCCCTTGTTTATCAGAAGGTTGATTCCTGTATTCAATTACAGAAAAGTAATTTTTGTCTCCTAGTCAAGGAATTTCAGAAGTCTGGAAGGTAAGAGAGGTATCTGAAGGATTGTGGTAATATAAAGTTGTCTTTTACTTCTACTTCAGAAATCAGATCATGGCCTGGTATTCAGGGTCCTCGTAATAGCAACAGTATTGCAAGCTCCCGACTGTATGGGTTGGGATGATTTGGGTTAAATGTATAAGAAAATCTCAACCTAAGCAATGAGATTATTTCTTTCACTTAGTAAGAAGTCTAGAGATAGGGGCACCTGGGTGGCTCAGTGGTTGAGCATCTGCCTTTGGCTCAGGTCATAATGTCAAGGTCCTGGGATTGAATCCCCCATCAGGTTCCCCATGGGAAGTCTGCTTCCCCATCTGCCTATGTCTCTGCCTCTCTCTGTGTCTTGCATGAAGAAATAAATAAAACCTTTAAAAAAAAAAAAAAGTCCAGAGATAGGGCAGACCACAGAGCTGGTTGAGTCAGCCACTCAAAAATGTCCTTATGCGTCCAGGTTTCTGTCTCCTACGCCTGTTATCCTTAGTTTATGTAACTGATGATGTGGTCATAGTTGGCATTTACCTTCTTCCACTACCCGTTCTGTGTTCTCTTGGCCTTTAACAAGTACCTCAGCTGCTTGTGGTTCTTTACCTGGTGGAGTAAAACCATCGTTCACAAATATGGGCCGCTAGTAGTCTTGCTTGGATTGAGTTGTTGTAGTTTTTCATTGACCTTAATCATAGGGCATGGCAATATCAAGAGACTCCCTGAAGGGAGCTCTTGTCTTCTAGACATATTTTTCCTTATCTCCATCATGGAGTAGTCATCCAATTTCCCCTTAGTACTCATGATCCATCACCCCAGCCAGCACAGTAATTTCCTTCTTTTTCTTTTGATTCAGAGGCATGAAATGTTTAGATGAGCCAGCCAGTACTCTTAACTTCCAGTTCAATAGCCTTCTTGTGTATCTTCTGGTGGAAGCATTCCTCCTTTTGGAACTAGAACCTTTAGGCCAGCAGAGCATAAGGACAAGAGAAAAAGAAGCAAAAATTTTGCTAGCCAGTCACAAAGGATAATAGTGAGTGGTGTCACTTCCAATCTCACTCTTTGATTCCTGTACCCATGAATCCTGTCTTTGGGAGACACAACATCATACATTAGACACCAATTCAGAGCACACACAGGAGAACTTGGCCCCAGGCCTACAAGGTATTACCATCTACATGGTGCTATAACTGAGTCTTCAAAAAAGTCATTACACCATTATTTCAAACCAATTGCTCTAGGACGGTGGAGAACATAATAAGACTAATGAACTACATGAGCATGGGCCCATTGTCATACTTCATTTGCTGTGAAGCAATTTCCTTTATCAGAAACTATGCTATGTGGAATATCATGACTATGGATAGGTTTTCTCTATCTTCATGGATGGTAGTTTTGGCAGAAGTACAGAATGCAGGGAAGGCAAATCCGTGCCTGAGTATCTATTCTAGTAAGAATAAAATGCTGCCCTTTCTATGATAGAAGTGGTCACATGTAACCAACCTGCAGGGACTTGTGACATATTGGGGACTCCATGTGGGTCTCTGCTATTAACAGATTGGGCACTCAGCTGTAGCCAGGTAAGTCTTAGTGAGTGATAGTCTATGTCACTGAGCCCCAGGGAGAACCTTTATCCTTAAGATCATGACTGCTTTCTTCATGAGCCCATCATGATGATGACAGTGATAACTAGAGAAAGAGGCCAACTGTTATCCACAGAGTGAGATATCCTGTCCACTTGACTGTTAAAATCCTCCTCTGCTGAGGTCACCCTTAGGTAAATATTTATGTAGGATGCAAGTATCTTCATGTTTCTTTCCCATTCAGAGAGGTCTATCTGCATACATCTTCTCCAAGTTTTCTCATCGCCATTTTTTTTATCACGTTCCTTCCAAGTCCCTGACTATCCAGCCAAATTATTGGCCACAGTCCATGTATTGGTATTTAATCATATAGCCACACATTTGGTTATTTCTCTTCCACACAAGTGAATAGCCGGGTGCACTGCTCAAAATTCTGCCCCCTGGGAAGATTTCTCTTTACCATTGCCCATCAGGGATGTCCCAGCAAGGGTCTACAGTGCTTCAGCTATTCACTTTCTGGTGATGCCTGCATATCGTGAAGAACTGTCTGTAAACCAGACTCAAGTCTTTTCTTGCACTAGGAGATAAAAGGCAGTGTAGCAGGAATGGGGTCTATAGATATTTTTTGCCACTTTTTCATGGAAATTCCTTGTGCCTTAAGGACCTGCTCAGGCCTAATCACATATCTATTTTTTTTTTCACATATCTATTTGATGACTGAGTGCTTCTGTGCACATTTAGGTTTGTGGTTTGGTGGGTGAGACAACACTTGGTTCATGATGCGCAACCCAGGTAACATGGTAACTTGTTCACTCTCTGCTAAGGCCAAGTAGAGGTTAATAGTAGTTATCTGCAGAGGGTGGCAGGGCTTTGCTCTAAAATCCTAATAGTCTGCACTGTGATTCTTTAATGGGAGCCTGCCAAAAGCTTCCAACAGCATTTCTATCTGCCACTGACACTTCAAGCATCGTTGAATTCACTGGATCATATGGCCCAAGTGACAGAGCAGCTTGCACAGCAGTCTAGATGTGTGGCAGAGCCTTCTCCTATTCTGAGCCCCACTCAAAGCTAGTGGTTCTTTGGGTCACTGTGTAAATAGGTCAGAGTAACATACCCAAATGAAAAATACATTTCCCCCCAAATCCAAAGAAGATCAAGACATTGTCCTTTTTCTTGGTTGTAAGAGAGGCCAGATGTAAGAATTTAATTTTTATCTTGGAAGTGATTTTTCAATACGTCCCACATTACTGAACCTCTAGAAATATCACTGAGGTAGAAACTTGCAGAATTTTTGTCAGACTTACTTCCCACTTCTGACACGCAAATGTCTGACCAGTACATCTACAATAGTTGCTGCTTCTTGCTTACTAGGTTCAATCAGCCTAATGCCATAAATATAATGAATCAGTGTGATATCTTGTGGAAGAGAAAGGCAATGAAGATCCCTGTGAAATAAGTTATGATATAGAGCCAAGAGCTGATACGCCTCTGCAGCAGGATAGTGAAGGTGTATTGCCAGCCTTGTCAGTAGAAAGCAAACTGCTTCTGGTAGTCCTTATTGACAGGTGTGGGTAAAAAGTCTATTTGCCAGATTAAGTTATGTACCATGTACCAGGCAAGGACTTTATTTGTTAAAGATATGGCTCTACATTAGATATCAGCAGGAATTGATCAAGCTTACAATAACCCAGTGTCATTTTTCAAGACTCATAAGTCCTCTGCTCAGGTCTAATAGGTAAGGTGAATGGAATATGCTGGGGATCATCATTCTTGCATCTTTTAAGTCCCTGAGGGTGGCACTAATCTCTGTAATTCTTCCAGGAACACAATATTGTTTTTGGTTTATTATTTTCTGAGGTAGAGGTATTTCTAATGTTTTCAAGTTGGCCTTTTCCATCATGAGCCCTCACTTCATAAGTCAAAGAACCAAAATGCTGAGCACATCTATTCCAGTTATGAATTTGGAACTGGGGAAATAACCACAGAATGGATTCAGGTATGTACCGGGCCCACTGTGAGACAGACCTGACTTAAGACCCTATTGATCACCTGACCTCCTATTCTGACTGGTGGACCCCAGTGACATTTTGGGTCTCCTAGAATCAGTGTTAGTTCAGTGTCAGTTCAAACCGCTGCGCCACCCAGGGATCCCTCAGTGTCAGTTCAAATGTCTTATTATTTCCTTTTCTATAGTGTACATTTACCCTGGTAAAAGCCATATATCCCTTTGGAGAAGGCTGGGAGAAGGATTAACCATATAAACATGTGAGATTCTTTTTTCAGGGGACCTGGCTTCTATTTTATTCAAGGAGTTCTGGGTCTGTAAACTGGCTCAAGTCTGGGAATGGATTAGGGGGCCATGACTCTCTGCTTTAGGATTCAAGTTAGACTTTTGTTCACTTAATGTAGTACCTATCTGCCTATAGAGACCCTGGAATGTTTTCCAACACCACCAAGCAATTCTCCAGTTCATGGCAAACATCAACTGGGTGTCCCACAATTGAACTCAATTCTGACATTTTCTATCTAGAGATAGCTTCCGGTCGTGCAGGTTGAAGAGCTCAATCCCACAATACTGTTCCTATTCCAGAAGCCTTTTGCAAGTGCAGCTTGTCATTTATTACTCTAACTAATTGGCTGTAAAGCAGGGGTTCCCATAACCCTCTCCTCAGTTTCTTGTTACAGTGGTTCACAAAGCTCAGGCAAACATTTACTTACATTTAGCAGTTTATTATGAAGAAGACAGATGATTAGCCAGATGAAGTAGTTCATAGGGCAGGGTCCAGATGGGTCTCGAGCAAGGAGCTAGGGTATGCCACCCTCTTGGCACATGGATGCATTCATTAACCTGGAAGCTCATTGAATCTTGCAGTTCAAAAGTTTTATAAAGTTTAATTGTTGGCCCATCCCATCCCATTTCCCCATAAGTCAGTGGATGGGGCTGAAAGTTCCAACCCTGTAATCACTTGGCCTTTCTTTCTAGTGATCAGCCCCAGCCTGAGGCTATCTAAAGGCCCACTCCATATCACCTTATTAACATAAATTTAGGTGTGCTCAAATAAGAAAAGACCCACCAGGTTCCTAAGGTTTTAGGAAATCTGTACCAGAAACCAGGAAGAAATATCAATTATAGTTCTTATTATTTCACATAGATCAAGTAATAATTTAGTACGCTTTCTATCTAATTAACATCTAGAAACATCATAATCAACTAGCCAACACCATAAGTCTACATGAGTCAGACCATTCTATTCATTTTTCTTTTTAAGATTTTATTTATTTGTTCATAAGAGACACAGAGAGAGAGGCAGAGACACAGGCAGAGGGAGAAGCCGGCTCCATGCAGGAAGCCTGATGTGGGACTTGATCCAGGGACTCTGGGATCATGCCCTGAGCCAAAGGCAGACACTCAGCTGCTGAGCCACCCAGGCGTCCGACCATCCTATTCATATTGCTGCTTTGATTTTGCTGTTCATTATGGTAATCATGTCTACCTTGCTTTTGGCAGTTGAGTGCCATCACTTGGCTCCTGCCACCCTGCTTTCAATTCCTTCCATTACATTTAATTTTCTTAATTCAGTGGCTACCAATTCTTATGGTTAAGGTCCTACCTACATAGAAGAGTGATCACAGAGCTTTTCAAGGATTCTAGAACTTTCCTTTTGGATTTACTTTCACAGTCATGGTGAAAGGTATGTCTTTTCTACCCTTTAAGAGTGGGTGGGTAGGTCCTAAATGACAAGTCCACTTTAACACTCCAATTTCCCTTCCTCTACCTCAAACCAAGACAGGTATGGCATTTATAACTTACTCGCTGGGGGCCACCTTTGAGTCCATGTTTCAACAAAGCAACCACGCTTATTGTGAGAACTGTTTCTAACTCTAAGCTGCAACATTAAATGAAGAATCTCTGTTTAGCAAGCTCATGTCAATGTATTTGGCTTGATCCAACTTTATGTTCTTTTCCCCCATTTTCCCTCACCCTTAAAAGCCCTTACCATGTGTGTTTCCTAGATTTATGTTTGTATAAATCAGAAAACTGTAGTTTTTTAGAGTGTAGCACACTTCCTTATGAGTCACACTTTATTTATACATCACCTTTAGGGCTCTGCTGGATCTTGAGTCTTATTATAGGTCTAGAAGTAAAAGCGGGGTGGTAGGGGTGGATCCTGAGGAGAATCAGCATTGTCTTGAATGGCAGCTGCCTCTGGGAAGGCCAATACAGTTTCCTCAGGCAATGCAGGGCTAATCCCCCCCCCCAAAAGGAGCAAAAGAGATGGAAAAAGTCACTTCCCCAGGGGATGGAGAGCTCTCTTTCACCACCAAAGAAGGCTCATCAGAATTTAGAAGCTCAATGTCCTCAGCTTCATCAGGGACTTCCCATAGGTCCCCATTCAGACTTTCAGAATCCCATTCCTTTCTTATAAATGTCCTCACTTGCACTATAATTCAGCCAGTCACAGGATGAGATTCTCTGTTTGATTTTCAACAATCTCAGGAGATAAGGGTCTCCTAGAGGGCACACAAAGAAGCTTCCAGGTCATTTATGTGTTTCTTGAGCTGGGAATTTGAACCACTGAGCTCATCTTCTTCTGTCCCCACTTTGCCTAAGGATATTAGGAACAGCCAGCCAATCTCATTGTATTTGTTAGCTTACTGAAAATGTTCAAAATGATCATATACATGGTCACTCAGCTCCCTGCTTCTTATAAGTGGTTGAGCAGAAGCATCCCATGGAAATGTTTTATGTATCTCTATTGCCAGATCTCACCATGAACTGTATCAGTACTCTCTTAACTACTAAAAATACAATCATTAGCACTTTAAAATCTAATCAGATTGGAGAGTCAATTCTCAGAACCAATTGAGAAAACTCATTCTTAAAAATTCTATTCCTCTAGCACCACTTTCAGTAGTGGTGATAGTTATACATCATTGTTAACATACTTAATGCCATTGAATTGCACACTTAAAAATAGTTCAAATGGTAAATTTCATGTTACATGTATTTTTCCTGAGCGAAAATATAAAGTTACAGAGAAAAATAAAAGAAAAGAATAATTCAGGCCTGAACTAAGGCAGGAAAGTGGCAGTTCAGAGTTCAAAATCAGAGCTCAAATCAACAGAAAGTGCTAGTCCATTTGATGGCTAGATAGCAGTAAAAAAAAAAGAGTTTTAGAATTTTAAGAAATAAAGTATGAATCTAAGGCTTTCTATTTTTAATTTTACTTTATTACTTCTTCTTCTTCTCTTTCCCCTCTCAAGAGTTTGATTTTTTTCTAGGACTTAGTCAAAAGTCTTCTCAGCTTTTGGACCTGTGATTCCATGCTAATTTCCACTTTTACCGTAACATCTGCAATATGATTTTCTCCTTGGTAAAATTAAAAGAAAGACTCAACATTAACCCACTTCTCCAAGTATAATTGTAGGGAACATCATATAAGGTTCACAGAGGTTTCTCAAATGTGCCTTCTAATGTAAACTCTAAAGTGTGCTAACAAGTTTATTCCACCAAATGCCTATTGGGTTGCAGTTCAGGCTTACATCTTTGCTCCTTTTTCACCTAGCTCCTTTTGCCTACTTTTCCAGTGATCATAGAAGTAACCATAGGTGGTGATTTGAAGTCCCACACTCATTGGTACCTGCTATTCTGCTCTCTGTTGTCTCTTCTGGGCTTGGTATACATGACTATAAGGAGTGAGGGGGCCACAGATCTTTTCTTCTGACATCCAGGAATCTGCAAAGTGTGCAGGGAGTGTCCAGATTTCCCAGACTCGTGCTAGGTGTGCCTTCTGTGTTATGTACAATTGTTCCCAAATGCTTGAGGGTTGCAAGAATGACTTTCTCATCCTGAAAATCTATTAAAAAAGAGATTCTTCACTCCTCTCCACCCCACCTCCAGGCACTTCATATGGCAATTAGCACCCTGCACAGCCCCTCCCCATAACATCATCAATTTTTTGCCTGCATTGCATCTACTTCACAGCTCGAGACATGCCAAATCACACACGTTCTACATACTCGTTGCTAGCAACAAATCCATCTTCCTAAGTGGCCAAGCACAGGCTATATTTGGAATGTCAGAGCACCTCACTCCTCCCTGGCTCATTTCCTTTAGTTGAGCTGACTCCAAGCCTTAAAGTAACCTTATCTATGCTTCTGTCTTGGTCCTGCTTCTCAAGAGAGAAACTCTGGATCAACTCGGCAAAACACAAAGTGGCACAAAGACAGAGAAGCAATCAAGCTGTTTCTCATCGACTTCTGTTTCTTCTGAGAATGAGGATTATTAGTAATCCCTACCTTATGGGACAAGTGTGAATACTTAATGAGATCATCAAAATATAAAAAACTGTCAGGGAGAGGCAATTGTAGATCTGGTGTGTGTCTATACTCCATACTCAAATACTGCTGGGTATTTCTACACCTTTTCTTGTCATGTCTTTTTTATTGAAGTGAAATTCACATAATATCAACTTCATTGTTGGGGCACCTGGGTGGCTCAGTTGGTTGAGCATCTGACTCTTGGTTTTGGTTCAGGTCATGATCCAGGGTCGTGAGGTCGAGCCTCGTGTTGGGCTCTGCACTCAGTGGGAAGTCTGCTTGAGATTCTCTCTCCTTCTGTCCCCACTCCCACCCTCTCTCCCTAAAATAAATAAATGATAAATGCATCTTTAATTTTTAAAAAAATCAACTTAAAAATAAAAATAAAAAATCAACTGTTTCATGGGAATCATTCAGTGGCATTTAATACTTTCACAATGCTGTGCAACCACATTTTTTATCTAGTTCCAGAATATTTTTATCATCTCAAAAGGAAGCCCCATACTCATTGTACTCATTAAGCAGTCATTTTTCATCCCCTACACTCCTGCCACTCAACCCATTGGCACTTGCAAACAATACTCTACTTTCTGTCTCTATGGGCTTATCTGTTCTGTATATTTCATATAAATGGAATCAAGCTGGTCTTTGTGTTGGACTTCTTTCATTCAGTATTGTTTTCAAGGTTCACACATGTTGTACTTTACCCCTTTTAAAAAATGATTCTGTTCAAGTGTCATTAACATGCAGTGTTATATTACATTTAGGTGTATAAAAGAATGATTCAACAATTCTAAACATTTCTCAGTGCTCATCAAGATAAGAGTATATTTTTTAAAGATTTTACTTATTTATTCATGAAAGAAACACAGAGAAAGGCAGAGACATAGGCAGAGGGAGAAGCAGGCTCCCTGCAAGGAACCCAATATGGATCTCAATCCCAGGACTTTGGGATCACAACCTGAGGTGCAGGCAGATGCCCAACCACTGAGCCACTCAGGCGCCCAAGATAAATGTATTTTTAACAGCCTTTATTTATTTCACCCAACCCCTCACCCACCTCTGCTGTGGTAATCACCAATTTGTTCTTTAAGAGTCTGCTTTTTGTTTGTCTGTATTTTTTTTCTTTGTGTACTTCACAGCTGAGGAATATTCTATTGTATGGATATACCACAGTTTGTTAGTCCATTCATCCTTTGTTGGAAATTTGGATTGTTTCCATCGTTGGCTTTTGTGAATGATGCTACTATGAACGTATATGTGTGTGTATATTTGTTTGAGTACATGTTTTCAATTCTTTTGAGAAGGAGTGAAATTGCTACTCACTCTCTTTTACTTATGTTTCATCTTTCAATAGTCTTATGTCTGCAGGATCTGTAACGATGCCCTATTTCAAAATTTCTGACTTTTTTTTTCTTTGTTTCTCTTCTCTATTTTAATTAACAAGTTTGGATATTAATTTTTAAATTCTATTAGTATGTTAACAAACCAATCTATGGTTTTGTGGACCTTATCTATCTATTTATTCATTTTTTTAGAGATTTCATTTATTTATTCATGAGAAACACACAGAGAGAGGCAGAGACATAGGCAGAGGGAGAAGCACACTACCTGTGGGGAACCTGATGTGGGATTTGATCCCAGGACCCTGGGATCATGACCTAAGCCAAAGGCAAAAGCCAACCACTGAGCCACCCAGGTGCCCCATGATCTTATCTATTTATACATTTAAATTCATTTTAATTATTGTGTTCCCTGTTGGTCTGTTTGCTGCTTTCTTTGTAACTTCTGAAGAAGGCTGATAAGTTGGCCCTGCTGAGACTGCCCATAGGCCTTGGGATCCCTTTGCCATTCCTGTGCAAACTAGCCTGATTTCTAAGGGCTGGCATTGGATTCTTTGTCAGGAGCTTGCCCTCCAACTGCCTGAACCCACTTAGTCTATAGGCACAGAGGACTAAATGTGGTTAACATCTCCCAGGGGAAACCTTTAACTAAAGACGAAATGCTGTCAGGTTATAAATACCCCAGTTTCTTGCCCTTTGGCCAAGATAATTTTGAAGCATATTTTATATAGTTTTCTAGAGTTTTCTTTGGCTATCAAGCTATAAGTACCTGCCATTATGGGGCCTTAATAATCTACCCTCTATTGGCTGCTTTCCCTTCTCCATCTCACTCTCTACTTGTGTTTCTGCATGTGTTCCCAGGACCTCCTTGTTATGGTCTGAACTGTGCCGCCCCCCTCCCCAATTCATATGTTGAAGCCCTAGCCCCCAGTACCTCAGAATGCAAACCCTATTTGGAGGTAAGGTCATTAAGGAGGTGATTAAGTTAAAATGAGGTCATGAGGTGAGACCTAATAAGAAGGGGAGATTTGGATGCACACACACACACACACAAACACACACAGAAGGAAGACCATGTGAAATCACAGGAGGAAGGTGACCATCTACAAGTCAAGGAGAGAGTTTGTAGAGGAAGCAATCCCATCAGCACCTTGACCTCAGACTTCTAGCCTCCAGAACTATGAAGAAATACATGTCTGAAAAAAAAAAAAATACATGTCTGTTGTTTAACGCATTCAATCTGTGGTACTTTGTTATAGCAGCTCTAGCAGACTAGCTTATTCCCAATAAACTATTTGTCCTCGAATCCTTGGCTTCAGATCTGTTTCTGTGGAATCCAAACTAAGATTCAAAGCTTATTGACTTTTCAGCGTTTCTTCTCTCCTTATGTGCATTTGAAGCTATAAATTTCCAAGTAAAGCTATAACTTTGATGCACACTATTTGGTAGCATAAAGATACATATTTGTAGTAGAATGATAAGCTTTGACGGGTAGTGTTATCATTTTATTTGAAGTATTTTCTGTTTTTCATTGTAATTTCTTCTTTGACCTATGGGTTATCATAACTTGGAAGAGTCTCACACTGGCCTTGTATATTCTCCAGCCATGATATGTGTCACTTCTGCTCCAAACTCAGTGGCCAGAGCTAGCTATGGGGCTCCACCCAGCCACAAGGGAGCTAAAAGCGCAACCTACCATGTGTCTGGGAGGAATGGGGAAAACCACACTATCTGGCTACCACATAAACCAGGCTGCATTGGATATCCTTCTACAGATTTCCTCTTGCATATGTGCCAGAATCTCTTCAAAATAGAGGATAAACATGGGAATGGAGTTTTAGGTCATCCTATAAACATACCTTCCATTTTACTAGGAATTGCCAAGCTGCTCTCCAAAGTGGTTGTGCCAATTTTCATTTCCTCCAGCAGTGTGCCTGCATATTGCTCTGTATCCTCACAATACATCAAATTAAAAATTTTTGACAAATTGGTAGGTGTGAAATAGTATTATGTTGAGGTTTTAATTTGCATTTCTCTAATAGGTTGGTCAAATGTCTTTTATACCACTTGTCCTGTAGTCCATTTCTAGTTTATAAAAAAATAATGGTTCATTCTCCAGTGGATTATATAACAATCCCCTAAAAGTAATCCATGCATTTGAGCAAGACTTTGAGCATTTATTTAAGGACCAAAGTTGAATTTAAGAATGAACTTTATCAGGGATCTGCAAACTTTTTCCGAAAAAATCCTAATAGTAAGATTTTTTTGTTATTTGTTTTTTTGTTTTGCAGGCCATATGGTCTCTGTTGCAACTCTTCAGCTCTGTTGGTATAGCATGAAAGCAGCCTTAGTCAATATAGTGTGACTGTACTCCAATGAAATTTTACTTTTGGGCACTCAGATATGAATTTGATATCATGTTCATGTGTCACAAAATATTACTCTTCTTTTGATTTCCCCCAACGACTTAAAAATGTAAAAATTATTCCTGACTTACAAGCTGTATAAAAATGGACAAAGGTCCATATTTGGCTTGTGTGCCCCAGATTTTTGACATCTGAACTATACCAAAACTTGACTCAAAAGACTTAGAATAGAGTAGAAGGCATCTGCCTCCTGTTAATGCAACTCTTACTGCATTCAATGTTGAGAGTTACGATCTTGGCTAGGTCTTTCAAGAATCTTTCCCCATTTTTGTACTTCAAGGATTTTCTTTTTTCTTTTTTTTTTTTTTTTCAAGGATTTTCTTAGATGAATTTCATGAGCACAGCTGGGTTCAGTGTTCCCCAAAGATTCATTTTGCATTCTGGCTGCACAGCTGCTTCACGCAGCAAAGGCCAGGGGCGCAAACCTTGCAATCTTTGGATAGCCAGATCCTACTCATCTCTCACCAGTGGTTCAAAAACACCCATATTACCCATTATCTAAATACACTTTTAAAGTGCTTTATGAAATGATTTGTCTAGAACACCTAACACTGGGCACCATGTTGTACAGTGAAGAGAAAGCTCAGTAATGACAATGAATATTTAGTCCCAAAGAAGATAGAAGCTTAAGAAGGCCATGAGATTCTTTTTTTGGAGGGCTGTCATGTTGTTGAAAGGGATGAAGTGATTCTAGGAGACAAAACAGAGAATTGGGAAGAGCCGAGAACATTTTTTGTGAACAGTTCCCCAGAGCTGATTTTGGACAGATGTAAGTTATGTAAATATTACACAAGCCTGAGACTCAACCCAGGGATCTGACTTTGTACAGCTGATATGATGGTGCCTCAACATCACTACACTTGATTTTCTCTGAAATGCTCTGAAGTCTATTCAGTACATAATCGAACATTTGCTACTGTCTCATTTTGGTCAAGTAGAAACTGATACTCTCAAGAATGGAGAATCAGATAAGTATTGTGGAATGTCCTGGCCTTGTCTCTTAATAGATGAGATTTTACTTCAGATCTATCCCTTAACAATTTTGGTTGAAACCAATATATTTGCTGATTTTGTCAACTCAGGACATTGCAGAATATAAACTTATGTACCACATTTTCAATAGATTGAAAATCTATTGAACATTTTCAATAGATTGTTT
Source organism: Canis lupus baileyi (assembly GCF_048164855.1). Lineage (NCBI taxonomy): Eukaryota > Metazoa > Chordata > Mammalia > Carnivora > Canidae > Canis > Canis lupus. The sequence goes on from NC_132874.1 coordinate 12,776,120, forward strand.
TCAAGGTAAGGGCATAAGAAATGTAAAGAGACTAACATCAGGCAAATTTTTTCTTTCTTCTTTTACTTTTGTTACTGAGAACATTTCTATCAAGAAAGACAATTGTCTTTCATTTAGCCAGATCCAGAGAAGCTATGTAACCAATTTTTTTTAAGATTTATTTATTCATGAAAGACACACAGAGAGAGGGAGAGACATAGTCAGAGGGAGAAGCAGTCCCCCTGAAGGAAGCCCGATGCGGAACTCAATCCCAGGACCCTGGGATCGGGACATGAGCCAAAGGCAGATGATCAACCACTGAGCCACCCAGGTGCTGCTGTAAACAATTCTATATTCATAATTTACATTAGTAACAGGGGACCTTGTGCAAGTAACCTTAAGCAGTTACTGATAAAGACAAAAGCTGATGACTTTCTGAAAGAAAGGAATAGAAACTCTTGAGAGTACTGTATCATGGTCATGTTTCTCTGTCTAAAGATTCTAATTGTCTTTTTAAAAGAGGTTTCCCTCCTTTTGGGTCTGAGTTATCCACCAAAAAGAAAGAGGGAAAGAAGCAGAAGATACCTATAGTATTTCTGTGATATTTAGGTAGATCCAAAAATTAAAGTCTTCCTTTTTCCCATCCATATTTGATCCCAATTTACATTTTTTTGAGGTAAATAATTTTAAGTTTCAGTAACCCACTACAGTATATAATACCCAGGCTGTTAATGAAAGTAGCAGAAATTTCTGTGATAACCACTATAATGTTATTTCTGAACTCCATGCACACTAGTATCTGTTGAAAGATAAAGCCAAACAAGCATTTAAAACCTGGAAGTGAATAAGAAAGATCTATTCATCCATGGGTTATTTATTAAATACCTACTCTTTCGAAGGCATTGGCTTGCCACTCTGGGAGATGAATAAAAAATCAGAGGAGAGAGGATGAATAGAGAAAATATAACTGATTAAGGAAGGACTGAAGAGGGGTAGTCAAAGATTCTGTGTCTCAGGTGGTTCCAAAGGCAAATAGAATCTACAGATCAATTTCAAAGACATTTGTTCTCCCTTCCTCCAATTCAGCCTCACCATGGCTCCATCGTGTCCCTTAGAGACTCAAGTTTTACTTATATTTCAGAGAGGAGACCAAAAGTTATTCTTTCCTACCACCAAAAATGGAAATATGTACCTTATTCTAATCCTTTGCTTAGGTAAATGACTTTCTTTTCCTCATATTAAGGTTAAATGTTTTTTATGGGGCTATGATTAAATACCTCCTAAAAAAAGCAGAAATCTAAGAGTATGTGTTGGGAGAAGAGAGTAGGGGGAGTTTTGGCAGTTTGTTTCTAGGATTAAAGTGCAAAATTTCTTATGTAGTAATTTTCACATTTGCTAACTTCTGAATGAATCTAGACTTTGTTGCCTAAGAATTTATTTTCCTCATTAGTATAGGGTTTGGCTCTCCAGAAGATTTTGAAGATGAGTAGGTTTTCAACCTAGCTCACAAGCTGCCAAGCAATGATAGTGTTTTATATAAAAAATGAAAAAGTGAGGAGGCTGTTCGCAACAGAATTGACTCGATAATTAAAATATTCCACATCTAATCCATTTGCAGTAGAAGATTTTGCATTGTTTTATTTTATATGAGGGCATCTCCAGCCATGGTTTTTGGCCATCTGCATGTAGTTATGGAGTCACTGTCTCTGAAGATATCCTTTCCTCTTTCCTGAGCTGGTGAAACCTAGGGGAATCACTAGAATCAATCTAACTTTATTTATTTGGATGTGTTTCACAGGGAATCCTTTGTATCAACCCAGTCCCTCCCATCGAAATATCCATGGGAAGTTCGCATAACCTCATTTCCCTCTGTTAATGTTACTGAGTTAAGCAAGAGACAGAAATATTCTTAGAAGATATATGGCTTCCTCTTAATCAGAGCTGGCCTAGAGTGGAGAAACAGAGCCTCTGGGGACAAAGCAAGACACTCATGAACTCTGGCCACTGTAAGACAAACAATGGGGACCTTATTCTTAATTTAGTTTCTAAGCAAAGGTTTTCCTGATGACCTTGCTCCTCTGGAGCAATCACACTGCCTACTGATGGATTAGCAACTTGCTCTGGCACCGTAAGTTCCCCACTTTGCCCTTTACCTTCCATTTTCTCTCAGAATATCTGGCTATTTTTCTCTAATTATACATATCCTCCATAATTCTGCACAATAGCAAAAATTAATATAGCTTCCTGCCTCTTAAAACTTGATCACAATTCGGCTGAAAAAAGAGTTATTTTGGGCATGGACAGAAATGTCTCCATGTGGTGTCCTACCTAGCTATTATCCCAAAATTGATCTCATTTTAAGGACAAGTCAAAGTCTTTTGTGCTTAGGAAGCCACAGCCATGGTGACTTACTAGATGTAGCTATTGTTTTGTACAGGGGCCCTTGAGCCCTGAGGGGTCCACTTGGCTTATCTGAGGCAAGAACTCTCACCAAAAGTACAACGCACCAGCTTCTCCCTTCAATGAGGTCTTCACAGTGTCACCATCACTGCCTTATCTTGTGAAATGAAGACAGTCCCCTGTTAGAGGATTTGGAAAAGAGGGAAGAAAGAGGAGCACGCAGAATGTGCAGAAAGATAGAAAGGAAGAGAAAGGTGGTTCCTTTTGATCTCAACTGCTGATGATTTAGAAGAGCACTGGCCCAATTCCACAGCTGCCTATGGAAGCCCTAAGTGCATTGAACTATCATCTCTCTTCCACCCACAAAGAAAGAAAATCACCCAAAAAGAACAGTATGCATGCTTTGCATATATTACACCATCTTTTGATGAAGCCAAAATAGCCAGTTTTTTCCCCATTGTTGGAACACAACTCTGTTTCTTTTTTATTTTCCTTTGTGTGTGTGTGTGTGTGTGTGTGTGTGTGTGTGTGTGCCAGATTAAGTAGTGAGTATGTATTTAGGGGCCATGTTATGTAAAAAATATGATTGTGGTGGTTGTTGATTTTATCCAAACATGCAGTTGAATGTGTGTAATTTGAATGTGATTGTGATGTGTCTCCACTGAAAAGCAAAAAGTTATGGGGAGCTCTTTTTCTCTATCCTGGAAAACGCTGGCAGGCTATCTATGATACTCTAAACTTGATATGGTCACAAAGGTGGATGGATGACAGACAGAACTGCAGTTCCCTCCTTCCCAGGAGATGCCTGGTATTCATTCTATTAAATCTGTTTGATTCTGAAGATCTATTGGCTTATTCATGGCTCCCCTTTCTTTCTCTTATCCAAATGCCCTCCCACTCTAATTATTTGCCCAGGAGAGGTCAACATGTAAGCACCTGGTAAATCATTTAAGGCTTGGATTTCCATTGTAGCCTTGTGACTTCCTATGTGAGCACTTTATATCACAGAGAAGGGAGTCTGGAGGACAGGGCCGATAGCTTGGAGAGGTTTCTGTTGAGAGGTTTACTCAGATAAATTTTCTGCTCCCACTTCTCACCCCTTTAAACACACAGACATCCACAGAGATGAGCTCTATTTTCATTGGTTGCTGCTGCACACAGAATGGAGACAGCAAGGCCAATCTATATTTCTCTCACAAAATTTTGGGAGTGGCATGATATATGTTAGAGGGAAAAAATGCATGTAAATATAATAGGATGATGTTTTGCATATTGTGATTTGTCAGGATATGTTGATTAACTAAAGTAGACCAAAGTAAATACCATAAATACTTCTCTTCTGCCAATATGCTTAGAAGTGGAATTTTGTTTTATTATCCCTGTCATTTTGCAACATCTCCACATATTAATCAAAATTTTGCATAATCTACAATACATATTTTACATTGGGATAAGGTGGCATTGTGTTGAAAAGACCGTCACAATTTTCTGATCAATCCCAAGGCCGATATAATTATTAAACCTGAAAAAATAAATACAGATGGGTGACAGAATAAAAATTAGAGGTTGAGATAATTTTGCCCAGTACAGATCCTGTTTTCAATTAAGATTTGAGATATTGTTTCAGGGAATTCCCAACCAAGACAGAATGAAATAAAAGCCACATGAGCAAAACAAGTAAAGAACTATGGGAAAGCAAAGAAAGAGATAGTCATGTTTGTGAGAAAGTTCTTAGAAAATTTTCACAGAGAAGATAATGTTAGGGCAAAGGGTATGGACCCTACTGGTTTTGCCTTACATGGTACCTAGAGCCAAACTTAACAATTAGTGGATTCTCAATTCTCAATACATAGTTGTTGAATTTATAGTGGAAAGGAAGATGAGAGATAAGTTATAATCTTGGGAAATATCCATATTTAGATGGTAGGATGAGAAAAAGAAAGAAGATAAGAATATTTTAAAGAAGTAAAGAGGGAAAGGGATAGAAAATCATGTACAAAGACAATGCCAAAGAACTTGTTGGATAATATTTTTTAATTCTGTAAAACAGTGCTATTCAAAGTGGTCCTCAGACCAGCAGCATAAGTATCCCCTGGGAACTTGCTGGAAATGCAAATCCTTGTGCCTAGCTCAGGTCTGGTGAATTAGAATCTTTTGAGATCTGTGTTTAATAGGCTCTCAAAGTGATCTTTATGCACACTAGGATCAAAGAAACAACTTTGTAGCATATTTCTGGAAGATGGGTTGCTACTGTCAAAAGTAATTTTCTGATTCTGAAATTTCAAGAATTTGGTTCTAGGATCTCCCTAGAACTAAGTTGCAGGGCAACTGTTATGTTAAACTGTTATGTTATGTTATGTCCCCTAGCTGAAGATTAAATTATATTTAAACTGCTCAAGGTAAACAGTTTATGCCATGTTTTATTTCTTAAAATCTTTCTTACAATGCCTCACTTCAGTTAGAGTGAGAGGGAAAACAATGTTAAAGTTATCTAGTTAACCATACCTAATGACCACTCAGATCTATTATTAGATAATTCCATCACCTCTGTCAGTTACAGTCTCAAAGAAAATTTTAAAATATTTTGAACAAAAATAAAAATACAACATCTTTAAATTTTTTGGAGGAAGATAAAGCAGTGCTTGGAGGGACGTTCATAACGTCAAATGCTTCTATTAGGAAAGAATAAAGACCTCAACTCAAAAATCTAGGCTTCCACTTTAAAAAACTAGGTGTGGGGGAAGAAACCCAAAGGAAGAAGAAAGAAATATATAATAAAGATAAGAACAGAAGTTAATGGAATTTATAAAGGAAAAACAATAAAGAAAATTAATGAAATAAAAAAATTGAATCTTTGAATAGATTAATAAAATTGATAAACCTCTACTTAGGCTGACAAATGGAAGAAGGAGAAAGGACACAAATCACTACTATCAGGAATAAAGAGAACACATAACTAAAAAGATAATAAAGGAATATTACAAGGAACTCTACAAATATAAATTCAACAACTTAGACATAATGGACCAATTCTTTGAAAGACAAACTACTAAAACTCACCCAAGATGAAAAAGGTAACCTGAATAGTTTCATACTTACAAAGAAATGAATTTAAACTTTTTCAACAAAAGAAATCTTCAGGCTGAGATAGTTTTACTCTTAGTTTTGTTTGACTTTTAAGGATGAACTTTTGCAAATTCTACCTAACTTTTTCCTGAAAATTAAAGAGAGAAGCCTACTTCCCGAGGCATTCTTTTAGGTCTGAAATACCCTAATATAAAAGCAAACAAAGACCATTAAAAGGAAAGAAAACTGCAAAAGAATATCTCCCACAAACATGGATAAAAAATTCTTAAAGAAATATTTGTTAATCAAATCTGACGATATGTACAAAGACAGTACATAATAAAGTGGACTTTATCCTAGTAATTCAAGATTGATTCAATATTAGAAAGCCAAACAAAGTAATGCATAATATTAACTCACAAAAAAAAAAAAACATATGATCATATCATTTGATGCAGAAAAGTTATTTGGCAAAACTCAATATCTATTCCTGATCAAAACTGTCTATAAAGTAGGAAAAGAAGGGCAATTTCTTAACTTTACAAAGGGCTTTTATCTATGATTAGAAACAAAATAAGTATATCTGCTTTTACTACTCTGATTCAATGTTATACTAGTAGTACTAACTAGTGTAATATAAGGCAAGAAAAGGAAATAGGAAAAAAAAAGGAAAAGCTGCATCTATTTGAATATAACATAACTATCTATATAGAAAGGTCCATGGAATCTACCAAAACCCTCCTAAAATTAATAAGTATACTTGACAAGCTTGCAGGATACAATATTCATATGGATCAATTGTATGTTAATAGACTAGCAATCAACGATTGGAAACTGAAAGGAAAACAATACCATTTATAGTAACTCCCCAAAATAAAACATTTAGGTGAAATCTAACAAAACATATGCAGAATCTGCATGCTGAATACTACAAAATGCTAGTGAAGGAAATGAAAGAAGATTTAAATAAGTGGAAAGGCATACCATATTCATGGATTGGAAAACTCACTAGAGTTAAATGTCAATCCTCTACCCTTAATCTATGGAGTTAATGTAATTTCTAGCAAGTTTTGTTTTATTTTTTTGTACGTACAAAAATATTATAAAATTTATATAGAAAGGCAAGGAAATTAGAATAATGAAAATAAATTTTGAAAAAAAAAACAAATAATAAAGTTGGCAGACTCACACTGTTAGATTTAAAATAACATAGTATTCTTGTTGTATTGCAGATTCTATTTGTTAGGTGCTGATTCGGGGAAAACACAGAATAATAATTACTCTTGCCCTGAAGTAGCTCATTTCATGTATATTCACCCTCAGTTTCACACAGTGATTCCCTTCCTCCTATGGTCATAAACATTTTTGTGCCCCTGCTACCCAGCAGGCAAAACTAATAACCATATAGATACCATTTGGAAGATTTAGAAAGATCTATGCCTTGGGCAGTCATCATTCTATTAGAGATAAAACTTTCCAGATCAGCCTGCTTTGGGCACTAGAGTCTTAACAAAATAGTAAGTGGATACTCTGAGTTTGCTTAAATGATGCATTAATGCAGCACTTATTAAGCACATTATGCTGCATTTGCATTTGGATTGAATATGATATGATTTCTGCCTTGAAGGGGCTCCCATCTTCATGGAAAAATCAAGTTACAAATAAAGAGATTAATGAAAAAAATGAGATGGGACCATCAAACAGGACTGAGATGAGTTAATGAAAGGTCTGAACTGTCATGCTAAAAAGTTGTAATTTTATGACATAAGTCATGATAAACTATTGAAGATTTTAAGCAAAGGGGAGTCACCAGTTACATTTTGATTCATGTATTCACTCATTCATTCATAAGTGGTTATTGTTCTTATACATTAGATGCTACTCATGATTCAGAGAATGCAAAGATAATTAAGTGGTGAGCCTGCCTCCAGGAGGCTCACAATACCAAGGAATACTCTACTGATATGACACTAATTGGTTTACAGGTAAAGCAATATACTATTTTGAGAAAATAATCCATGAGATTCTTGTTTCATTCCCTGTCCCCTAGCTCCCCTCCATTCAAACAGACTTCAAGTTAACATTCTCAGGCAAAAAAGGTGGCTGGATTGAAAATAGAAATAGGCTGGTATACTGCCTGGCTTTTGTTTTCAAAAGCTTAAGTCCCAGAATGGTGAGAATTTTCTAGCAATAGACAAATACACCTGGTGGCCAGGTGTAGGATTAGGATAACATGTAAGTGTTTTCTTTCCCTACCTTCTGCCTATTAGACTAGAATCTCCCTCATATTGCAAGAAGGAGGCAGAGGGAAGAGATTGATGCCTGTGAGTCTTAGAGCAGCAGGAAGCCAGACCTGGGTCCTGGGCCTCCTGCTGTGACCATGAAAATACTGCAAAGAGAAATGGATGCATGACTCATTTAGGCAGCTGACGAGACAAAGATAGATTTGCAAAGATATAACTGGGCATGGCAAAAAGGCAACAGAATTAGGAAAACACCCCAAGGGGCTGTATGGAGAGAGACCGTAAGCAGAGGACTCCCACTGGTATCCCCACCCCAGCACTGTGCAGCTGCTGTCCTGTGGCACAGTCCAGAGGTGGTAACAGCAGATCCCAAAGGTGACTGAGGTTAAAATTTTCACTAGCCTGGAAAAGTGACACTTGCCATCAGAAAGTTGTGTTCTACTGAGTATAGAGACGTGTCCTATACAGCTCAGTAGGTAGACTGAGATTAGTCCTGCCGCCTACATCAAAGTACCCTATGGCAGGGAAAGGTAACAAATTCTTCTATGGCATCAGAATGGCTGTACAGGAAAGATGAGAGGTCTTCTCAGAAAGGTTAAAGTCCAAGCTGAGCTTTGCACAGTAAGATGGGAGCAGGTGAGTTGGGAGGAAATGTCAGATAAATGGAAAATTAGTGCAAAAGCAGACATGCGTGGTACTTGCCAGGAGACTTGAGAAGTTTAGTTTTGTTCTCATACAGGTATATTTTGAAGATGGGCTGGAAAAATACGTTGGAAAATCAGACACAGAAACCAATTTGAAGGGGGTAAGGATTTTGAACTTGAAGATTGAGGAATCTTAAGCCAAAAAAATAAGATTACTAAAATGTCATAAAGATACAAGGAAAATATTTCAATAATAATTATTTAATCTGTGCCATGTGGCATAAAATCACATATTATTTATTAACTACTCAACTTAAGCATACATGCACATATCTAATATTCAATAAGCCAAAAATCATCTCTGTTTTGCTTGCTGTTTTAGCTTCTAGCACAGTCCCTGAAATACCAAGGTGCTTAATAAATTTGCTAAAATGAATAGAGAAGACATTATCTGACTTACACCCAAAAGGTATTTTCAATACTGTATTCCAAATGCCAAGCATAGCATTTGGCACAGAGATACTCAGCTATTATTAAAAAAAAAATAAAGGTAGGGCATAATCTCTAAGTGTGAAGAAACCAAATAATGAATACATAAAAGCAATTAACATAAAGATGCAACCACTGTAGATTTCTCATGTGAACCTCATTGCTTTTGATTGGGAACAGGTGAAACTCTTACTAAAGTGGGACTATTGTAAGTATCTCCACTGTGGCATGGGTCCTTGGACCACAGTGAGTCTGATAGTGGTCGTGCCTTTATGGAAATACCAGTCTATGTTCCATGGTGTTTTTTATTTATTTTTATTTTTTTAAGATTTTATTTATTTATTCGTGAGAGACACAGAGAGAGAGAGAGGCAGAGACACAGGCAGAGGGAGAAGCAGGCTCCATGCAGGGAGCCCCACGTGGGACTCGATCCTGGGTCTCTCCAGGATCACACCCTAGGCTGAAGGCAGCGCTAAGCCGCTGGGCCACCAGGACTGCCCCTCCATGATGTTTTATACCAGAGTGGTTATTCCTAGATCAGAGCTGTGCTTCTGAGTGGCATTGGGAAAGTTTCCTTAATTAGGTCTGATCCTCTGTAAAATGGGACTTGTAATTTCCATCTCACAGGGTTCATTTGTGGATTGATACAAATGGAACCTCAATAGATAAGATGATGACAGTGATGATGATGATGATGATGTTGATGATGAAAGTGATGGTGATGATGGTGGTGATGGTGATTGGTGATGATGGTGATTTTAATGATTTTAATGATGGTGGTGATGGTGATTTTAATGATTTAATGATGGTGATTGGTGATGATGATGATTTAATGATTGGTGATGATGGTGATTTTAATGATGATGGTGATTTTAATGATGGTGATTTTGATGATGATGGTGATGATGATGTTGATGATAGTGATGATGGTGATGGTGATGATGGCTACAGTAATGCCAGAAAAAGATGATTAAATTATCAGCTAATTATCAGAAAGAAAGAATGAAATGAGCACATGAGATGGGACGTGGGGCAAAGGACCTCGCTTTATAACTAATCAGATATGAGAACCAAAGGACATAATAAAGGCAGAGTGATTAAATAATACCTGTCGAATGCTTCCTAGGTACCAGCCACCTTAGGATTGATACTTTAGTCAAACAAGTGGTATTAACTGTAAGATTTACAACAGGCCATGGAAACTATGGCATTGTCCCTAGGTTTGGACAAACTGGGAAGGGCAGAAGTAGCCAGAGGGAAGTAGAGGAGTTGGGTCTTTGTTGTATTCAGCTGAATTGGTGGTGATACATCCAGTGCGAAATGCCACGCAGGAGTGGTAGGAGTTGATCTTGAACTGTTTGCAAAACAATCATCTGAGGAGCTTGTAAAAATTGTAAGTCCTAAGCAAAACTGGCCTTTCAGAGATTCTGATTCAGTATGTCTTGGGTGAGGTTTTGGCCCACTGCCAGAGTAGATAAAGTGTTCTATGAACCAAAAAGGTCAACTCAGGGGTAGAAAGTCAATTTGTGTGTCATCAGATAATAGACCCGTAATCCTATACTTGGGCATGATAACATTGGCCTGAATCCTGGTTTATAATAAGAAGATTTAGGCACCAAGGTCTTTTATAGCTAGACGGAAGCAATTCAATGTGCATGTTGTTGGCAGAATTGACACAGGAATAGCCAGAAAGGTCTGCAGCCAACTCAGAGTTGTACTTCAGATCTGTGCGGCCCAGTGCGTGGCCGCTAGCCACCTGTGATTCAGATAAAATAAGAGAAGCAATCATTAGTGTATTTTTAGAATACACTCCGATGAGTGCTCAGAGTAATAATAAAAAAAAAAAACTTTTATTATGGAAAATAAAAATGGAATTTAATTTATATTTAATTTTAAATTGATTAAAGGCATATAAAATTGAAATTTAGCTCCTCAGTTAAACTAACCCACTTCAAGTGCCCAATAGCTACACGTGGCTAGTGGCTGCTATATTGGACAGTGTTGGTATTGATCATTTCCATCACGGCAGAAAGTTCTGTGGGATAGTGCCCCTGATGAAGGCATTGATAACCTGCCCAGAGCCCACTCATAATGGAAAAAAGTTGATACTGGTCTCACTCTAAATACCAAGAAATGCTTAATGTGTAGTGAATAAAACACTATTTGAGTTGGACATACTTCCAACAAAAGGGGGGCAAAAAGACTGAAGCAAGCCAGGGGAGGTTTGATGAAGTGAAGACACGGCATCCATTTACATCCATTTCTTTTTTTTGGTGTCGTGTGGGTGTATGTGAGGCAGAGACCGAGCCTCTAAAGCCTATGGCTCCCAGAAGCAGGATATCTAGAGTACTCTCTCTCAAGGGACTGTTCCATGAGACATTGTTGGATCCTGATCTCCTCCTGGCCCACGCCTTCCCAGTCCCCGGGCTGCCTGACTGCCAAGCTGGTTGGCAGTGCCCAGGTGTGAAACCAGGTAGCTGCATTTCCTCTCTGTGTGTGCTCTGTTGGCCCTCTATGAGCATCGTTTGCATCCATCTGCTCCTCTCGCCCTTCCATGCTGCAAAGTTAGGTGTTGTTTTGTCCCCTGGAGGAAGCCCATATTGTTCTATTCCTACCAGAGAAGAAACAAATCAGAAGCAACACAGAAAAATATGGAGTGTAAGCATGTGTTTCCAGGTCATCAACATGCAAGCAAACGTGCATGAAAATGAGTGTTAATTTACTGCATGATTCAGTGTTTGCAAGGCTATCAAGTCATTTCCCATAGGCAGTCCAACAGCCATCACATGGTAATGAATTTCTATTATAACCATGTATGATGGTTGAACCAGCAAACTAATGATCAAAGAAAAGAACAAAATAATAACAATGGTGATAACAATAGTAATAGTATAATAATTAACTGGCAAAGGCATTTACAACTGAGGTCAGTTGGGTAATAGAGTTATTTGGGGCAGTAATAATAGGTCTGATTTTCTTACTTTAACATTTACCAGTTCTGCTGACTTCATGTTAAAAAAATATATATTTTTTTAATTCTCAACTCTGAAAATAGATTCAACCTAAGAATCAAAATATAAAGAAGTTGTGTGGGTAGTAGATTGGAATTTTATTTCTGTTTTTCCCGTATTGGGTTTTGGAGGTCCTGTAGAATTTGTCTGGACTGTTCTAGGGAAATTGTGAAAACCATAAAAAAACTCCAGTTTTTTGGAATTTGGAGTTCAGTATTCAATTATAATCTTCATTATCAAAGTTCTCATTCACACTTATGGTGTCTTTGGTGTTGCTTTAGTTATCTGTCAAACTCAGGGTAGACTTGTACTTCCACATGGACCAAACCATTTGGAAACAAGACCATTTTAAAGATAAATAGGTATTTAAAAAACGTATTTTATCTTTTTTTATCCCTTTTCAATTTTACCTCTTCTCGTATTTTTATTTTTCTCAGTTGGCATCGAGTATGTTGCAATATCTGATTGAAAGCAGAATTGCTCTGATTTTAACAATGTAAAAGTACATGAGGAATTTAAAACATCCAACAGAGAATTCTGAATAATGTAAGTAGGGGTTGATGTTTTGTTAGTTTTTCTTTCTTTCTTTCTTTCTTTCTTTCTTTCTTTCTTTCTTTCTTTCTTTCTTTCTTTCTTCTTTCTTTCTTTCTTTCTTTCTTTCTTTCTTTCTTTCTTCTTTCTTTCTTTCTTTCTTTCTTTCTTTCTTTCTTTCTTTCTTTCTTCTTTCCTTCTTTCTTTTTAACTTGTATTTTTCATGTGGTACAGGATTACATGTTGCATTTAGTTATTGTGTTTCTGGTTAGCTCTTTTTCGTGAAAAGTTGCCTGCGTTACCCTCATTTTCTTTAATGCAGTGTTGTTAGTTATCTAATTTTCAGCAAATATCCTCCAGTGGGGTTTCAGCCAGAACAAATATGCACAGCTAAGCCCTAAACTCCAGAAAATGGCTTTGCATTCGCGTGCTGGAGGTGGGGTGGGAGGGGCACAGGGAAAGGCTGACTTTGTCTTGGCTTTAGAAACACAAATGGAGTCACCACAATAAATCATTCAAAGACACTCCAAATGATGTTTATTGGGAGAATGCTTACCTCCGTGAAGCTAAGGTAGAGGGTGTAAAGTCTTACAGGGGCTGTGATCCCACATAACTAATGGGCACACTTTTCACAGACAGAAGGGCCATGCTTTAGTCATAGTGGTAAATCTGTAGTGACAGACGTTCGTTCTATATTTGTGAATGACCTGATTTGGCATGCATGCAGCTCGTTCTACTGACAATAATGGTAACATGGTGTGAGGGAGAGAGAGGAAAGAAAGGAGGAAGTGGGGGAGGAGGCGTGGTGGAAGCAGGAGAGAAGCCCAGGCAGACCAGAAAGGGAGAAGTGGCAAAGAATATCAAATGGTTGAAGACCATGCGCGTGCTAGGGTGACTCAAAGGAAACGTGTCTTTAGTGGATGATTATTTTCACTCCTGTGCAAGTCTAACTGATTGTTGGAGAATTGCCTTTCCTTCCTCTGTGCTCCCTCCCTGTTCTCTGCTCCTCTCCCAGGCAATCTCTGGGGAAGACAGATATTCAGACAGCTGTCAATCCGTGGTAACCGGTAATGGGATGCTCCTGTATCAAGGAGTCCCTTGTAATTTACAGAACTTGCCTGGCTCCCCACCCTTAGCTGCAGGCCTGCAAGCCCTTCAGGTAAGAAAGAAACTGGGCCAAAGTGATGACAAGAATAAGAGGCTGTATGATAATTGAAGGAGAAGTAGCACCATTAAGTTCTCTGCTACCTCTCCTCCCTTTCAGCCATTCCTTCTAAAGCAACAGATGTAATCTATGGCAAGAGCAGTTATGACACCCAAAGAGACCTCCACTGAGTGAGGAGAAGGGAATCTTGCTTCCTGGTACTAACTTGCTGTTTGACCACAGACAAGTCTCTTCCCCCTCTCTGAGCCTGTTTCCTAATATGTAAAGTGAAAAAGTTCAAAGAAGATCTCTAAAGACCTTTAAGCATTAAAAATCACAGTTCTCATGGTAGATATATAGATATGTAGGTAGGTAGCCCTTAGGCCACGTCCCCAGCTGTCTTCTCTGGCCAGTGTACCCAAAGAATTTCCTGCCCCTCTCTTATTCTCAAACGTAGCACTCATCATCATCTGAAACCATCTTGTTGATTTCTATATAGTTGTCTGATTAATCAATTAGGATATAAGTTCCATAAAAGTGGGGACACAATCTGTCTTATTCACCACTTCCCTAGGGAAAAATACATATATTCTTTATATTCTCGTTATAAAATAAATGCTTGAAGAGTACTGAATGAATCTAACCCTCTATTTTTCTATTTTGATTTCTTTCATTTTTGCAAACAACAAAGACACACCATGTTACCTCCACGAGTGAGCGTTGATGTGGGATATGCAAGGAAGAAGTCAGGAGACTGGAGGCCACAAGCAGGTCCTACTGAGAAGTGAGCATGGCTGTCATTATTTAGGGTCCAGTGAGACCTTTATAACCTCACAACTCCTCTGACGACACAGCATCTACCTGCTCACTGTCCACTCAGATCAAGCATCCCTTGGTTTCTGCACCACAGCTCAGCCATATCAATGATATAATCAGCCCTGACTCACCACTTCTGTTATTCCAGACTTTCCAGCATCCCCACCTCTCTGTGGGTCCCGAAGTCAAACTCCTCCAGAAAGGGTCAGATTGGTTTATCTAATCACTATCCAGTAGAGGGAACCCCATTTAGGCAACATTTGCATAAAATTAGCAGCTTACCAGGGAAACACACCAGAAGCAACTACATAGCTTTTTCAAAACCCACTTCCTGGGGATCCAGTGATATGTAATAAATGAGAATTTCCAGCTGATGTTGAATTAGACTTTGGTATTTTGAAAAATATCCCCAGGCATTTCTGTTGTGCACCTGTGGACCAGAGCCACTTGCTATACTGCAGGTTGCCTTTTGGCCAAGTGCTCATCATTGATCCAATCAGCTGTGCCCAGGGAGGTGGAGACCCTGGTTCAAAGCATGAAGAGTGAACATTGCAGACACCCAATAAATTTGACCTTATTTGGAAATATGGTCTTTGCAGAGGAAATCAACTTAAGATGTAGTCCTATTGAGTTAGGATGAATCCTGAATCTAATATGACTGGTGTCCTTATAAGAAAAGGGACATTTGGACACAGAGGTGCAGACACCCAGGGAAGAAGTCCAGTTGAAGATGAAGGCAGAGGTTAGAGTGATGTATCTATAAGCCAAAGATTGCCAAGGATGGCTAGCAACACCAGAAACCAGAAGAGGTAAGAATGGATTCTTCCCTGGACCCTTCAGAGAGAGGGTAGCCCTGCACACACCTTGATTTTGGACTTCCAACCACCAGAACTTTAAGAGAATAAATGCCAATCGTTTTACCCCTCCCAGTCTGTGGTACATTGTATGGAGCAGCTTCTTTCTTCTTCCTCGAATGAGGATGTGATGCTTCAAGGAATAACAGACAGTTTATGAACGAGTATAGAAGCCATATGCTAAATAAAGATAGTAGCCCAGAAAGATGGTATAAACCTGCTTCCTTGGGGCAAATTCCCCAGATCTTACCTACTGCTTTAGGTAATCTTACCTTCTGTTTTAGTTATTGGCACTTGGGTTTCCTATCAAGGATGGCACATTTCTGACTAATGCCCTGTGGTCAACATGAACTGACATGAGAGTAACTTGGGTCTGTGTCTCAGCCACGTTGTTATGTCGATGGGTGGCCCTGGGCAAGTCAAGAAAACTTCTCCAACTTCATTTTATTCCTGTAAAATAGAAACAATAACATATGCTTGAGTTTTAAATGAGATATTTTATCAGAAAGTGAGTAGGGCAAGGGAAAGCGAGTACAAATTACCAAAACTGTGGAATCCCAAGGGGCCTGGATCCTGTCTCTGTTGCATATCAATACAAATGCTATATAAAGACTTTTCTCACCTCCATCCTTGCTGGGATGGGACCCCTGTTGTTGTTGCTGTCATGGTTGTGGTTTTTTAAGCAAGAAGCAGCTCTTGGCAGTCCTGGTAAAAGTACTTTATTAAATGTAAAGAACTGTACCCACACTGGGAATTGTTAAGTAGAATTTTTTTTTTAAGATTTTATTTATCTATTTGAGAGAGAGCATGAGCAGGGGGAGAGGCAGAGGGAGAGGGGAGAGAGAGAGAATCTCAAGCAGGCTGTCTTCTGAGCACAGAGTCCTACTCGCTTCATCTCACGACCCTGAGATCATGACCTGAGGTAGTCAGATGCTTAACTGACTAAGCCACCCAGGTAAGTAAATTAAATGGCTGTATTATACAACTCTTATGAGAAAGGCTACTGGGAGGAAGTGCTCCCAGTGCTCTCATCCAACAGAAGAGAGCAGGTGACTTTTCAAGTTCTTTCTGGGTTAGTTCTACCTCACCAACTTCTTGAACCCTGCATGCACTCTCTTGCCCAGAGTCTGTCCTCCCCATCCCAAGACACTTCCTTTGGTTCTGATCAAGCACAACATGAGATTGTAGCCTGTGGTGGTGTCAGACACGTTCTAGTCAGCGAGCTGCAGAAAGGCAAGGATGGAATGTAATGGCTCATTACATCCAATGGGCCTGGATGTGATTCAATGGCAAACTTCATGGCAAGACCGCAGACACACGCCACAGCTTTCTGGAAGCTCAAGTCAGCAGTGGAGTTTCTCAGGGCACATTACACTAGCTATATCTTTACCCTCTTCCCACTTGGCTCAACCACCTCTCCATAGGCAAGCTCACTTCGCTAAAGGGCCAGAACTTCACAGTACTCAGTGCATCGAGACCCAGGTCCGTACTTGGCCTGGGGTCCCAGCTCTATTCGTGTCCAATTCCTCTTAAAATCCAATTCAAATGACCTGTTTGCAGATTCATGTCTATACCCAAGCAGGCCCTGCTCTGTCTTTTCCTCTTCCTTCCACCCTTTCACACCCTCTCACCACTTCAGAGCTAAGTGAATACAGTTTTCCAAATATAGTTTTGCAACCAGTGTGTTAGGCCTTCTAATGAGCCACGGTGATTGCTTCTGCTGCTTTCCAAAAGGAAAATCAACCTCCGAAGAGCAGCTGGTTTGTTGTAATGTTCTCCTCCCTCCAATTACATTCCTCTTTCCTGGGAGTCAGGCAAACCCTAGCCTTGACTGCTTCGTCCGTGAGCAGGGCCTGTGGGACAGGGCGGGAGGAATGTGCTGATGGCAGGAAACGGAATGAGCAAGCTATTGTGTACTTTATTGTATTTAAGGACCTAGGGGAGGAGGAGAAGGGATGGAAAATATTACTTTTGATTTCTAAGATATCCTATTATGTGTTGTGCTCATCAAAATATCTGGAGAGATTAACCAGGTTTTTAGATGACAGAGTAAAGATGTTTCTGCTGTCCTTTTTTTTTTTTTTTTTTTTTCAAGAATTGCTCCATAACAGCAAAGAGAACAAGGAACAGAAACAAAAGCCCCATATTCTTTAAGGGCAGGAGACATCATAATCTGGAACCATAGCACATGAGGATGAGAAACAGATGGTGTATGGTTAAGCACTTAGGAGATCCATGGAAAGTCAAACCCAGAAGCCCCAGGGTGATGTCCTTGAGAATCTAGCCGGTACACTCTGTAGAACACAGGACTGTCCCAGGAGTTGGGAAGCCCACTCACTGCAGCCCTGTGGGAAGAAGGTAATAAATAATACCAGCTACATTTGTGAAGAGTGTGTTGGTGCCCGGACATTTACAAACACACTCTCCTGAAATCCTCCAACAACAGCAAAAGATATTACAGGGCACCTGGGTGGCTCAGTCAGTTGGGCATCAGACTCTTGATTTCAGCTCAGGTCATGATCTCAGGGTCATGGGATCCAGCCCTTCATCGGGCTCCACGTTCAGCTGGGAGTCTGCTTGAGAGTCTCTCCCCCTTCCTCTGCCTCTTGCACCATCTCTCTCAAATAAATACGTAAAATCTTTTTAAAAAGAGACATCATCTTCCCCATTTCATAAATTGAAAAACTGAGGCTCAGAGGAATAGTGATTTGTCTCAGATGACAGAAAGATATGAAACCAACGCCTTCTTAATTCCAAAGCCTCCACACTAGACTCTGCCACCTTTCCAGGGGAAGCAGAGGTGTGAGTACCAGCTGTGCCTGTGTGGACAATGAGACCGGGTTGCCTTATGGTCGGTTGGCATGACAGCCAAGGCTGGGCAGGGCTGCCTCTGTCGGAGGTCTGGCTTCACAGCTTGGCTCAGCCATTGAACTCAAGCAAATCTATTGTTTTTGAAAATTCCTATAGAAACAAAAGTATCACTACCGCCCCCTCCACAGGATCTGGTCTACAGGGACCCTCCTGCTGGAGAGGGGTTATGTGTAGGAAGCGAGTCCTTGGAGGTCCATAGCAGCTGAGCAACCACCCAACACGGTGGCCTGTGTCGAGAGAGAAAGGCGAGGCCCTCAAGGAAATTGCTCACCCCTTCCTGTCCTCTGCTGTCTGCTGCTGCTCTACTTCTTGGCCTGCAGGACCGGGACTTTTACAGATTCCAGGTCACTTCCCACCCCACTCCCTACCCTTGGGTCTACTGCTTACCAACAGCACAAAAGTCTGGGTGAATCTAAGTCAGGAAGAGACAAAACATCCAGTATCAAAACTGCAAAATAAAATCTACAATGTCTCTTCTCTAGCTCATTTATGCTTTTTATTCATAGCTCCAAGATCCATCAGATGCTTGATGAGAATCTGCTATGTAAGGAGTCACTGTGTGAGGCGCTTTCAAGGTAAAAAAGACAAAGGGCATAGTGTCTGCCCTCAGGGAATCTCTAGTTATACAGCAGTAGTATCCACCCCTGAAAAGGGAACTGAAGATCCCAGGCTAGTGTCAGAGCTGGTGGAAAGGTTCTCAGGGTGGCCCAAGCCCCTCTCACTATCTATTTCTATTTCTGGCTCTTCCACTGAGTTGTGAACTCTCTGAAGAGAGTTTTTGTTTTTTCATTTTTATATTTCTAGGTTACAGGCATAGCATTTTATGGGGCACATACTGGCCAGTAAGCGTCTGTTGAATGGATGAATTGATCAATCAGTATGTTCAGAGGAAGGAGCACTGAGCAGCCTGGAGTTTGTTAGAGAGGGTGGCAGTGAGGAGATGGGACTACAGCCAGGCAGAAAGTCGTCATCCAATGAATGACTCCATAGTACCCATGGAAACTTCCAAAGGACAGGACAGTCTTGGAAAGAGACTAACTTTGGGTAGAAAGATCTAAATTCCTGTCTCGCAAAGACAGGACAACTTTCTAGATTGCATTTATTTTTACTCTAGCTGGCCGGTCTGATCATTAATGGTCTGAATTTGTACACCAGGCCGCTGTAGGCATCAAATGCTATTCAGAAAGGTGAGAAATTCTTGTTGGCATGGAACACATCGGAGTCATGGGGTCCTATTTGCCACTTACACTGACGTCTCCAGTGATCGGAGCCAAGACAAACTAAATTCTGGCCATGCTATTGACAGGTAAGTTGAATTGGTGATTATTCCTTCATTTAATAAATATTTAGAAGCATGTACCATATGGTTTGACCCAATCCTAGGCAGCAGACTGAGTGTAGAGATAGAATTGGGGATAAACACATGGGGTTTCTGCTCTGGGGACTCTGGGTCTGGTATCTACATAGACATTCAGTTCTTTTACTAGCTGACATTGCTGCCAAGCTGGGGACTGGCACACTATGACCCACAGGTCAAATTTAGCTCACTACCTATGCTTGTACAGCCCTAGAGTTAAGATTTTTTTTTTCATTTTTAAATGTAGATTGGAATTTTTAAAGTGGTTGGAAGAAGCCAAAGAGAGAATAATGTTTCATGATACATGAGAGTGACATGAAATTTAAATTTCGATGTCCGCAACCAAAGTTTTATTGGAACACAGCCACACTTATTGGTTTATGTGTTGTCTATGACTGCTTTTGTGGTACAGAAGAGTAATTGCCACAGACCATATGGCTGCAAAGCTGAAATGTTTCCCTATTTGATTTTTTACAGAAATAGTTTGCTGACCCCCGTTCTAAGCTAACTTTCTCAAAATGCATTCCATAAAACATCACTTCTGAGGAACATTAAAAAGTGTTAGAATTTTTTAAAAAGAGTTTTATTGTCAGTGTATTTAAAAACAATGAGTTGCAAAAAATTAAACATTTCTTTACTCAATATTTTTCTAATATTTTCTAATATTTCTAATATGGAGGCATATTGCGACCCTCTAAGTCATAGGATGCGGGGGTCCCAAATTTGTTCATGCATTTGTTTATTTCTGGAGAATCTTGTAGCACAGGGGGGTTGTGCACATCACTCTTGGGGAAATACTGATCTAAACAGATTTCTTCGGCACAGGTATTACTTGCGTGATTTCTGAAACCAGTTGCCAAAATCAAAGCGGCATCATTGTGTAGTAAAGACTTTTCCACTGGGATCTAAAGCCTCTTCCTTTTACGCATAGCATAATTGTTCACAAGGCTCCCAGCTTGATCTCAGCTAAAAACTTAGGTATTTGATCTCTGCCTATTGCATGTGAAGAGTTTCTGCATGCATCCTGAAATGAAAACTTGCAAGAGAAGATCCGAGTCCTCCAGGTGATGGGTGTTCTTGATTTATACTGTAACCATGTACATATTCATCCAAGGGTCTCAGAATGAGCCCGAGATGGATCAGCTGGGATTCAGAGACCTGCAATCTATTTGCACAGGGGCTGAGGAGCCTCCTGGGAGAGCATTAAGGGAGAAATAAACCAGACACAAAGAATTTGACTTATTCATTGGAGGGGAGAAGTGGTTCTCTGCATAGTGTGATCTGTCACATGGATTTGTCTTCTGGTCCAATAGCCACTGGCCACCTGTTTGAGTCCCATGAGGTGGTGGCAATGGGAGCGGATAAGGAGGCATTCTCCCCATCATATTGCAAGACATTGATCCAACCAGTGCTCACAGCTCTGGAGATGCTGCTGCCCGAGAGCCAAGACCATGAAGTTGCACTGTCTCCTGGGGCACTGTGTGCAGTGCAGCAGCCATACCACCCACCTGCTCAGCAGGGCAGTGATGTGTGGAACCATCAACCAGCAAGACAGCAAGAGACCACGTTGGCTGGTGGAGCAGTGGACACAACGGCTGCTGGATTTTGTTATCCCACAGGAGAGACAATGGGGCCAAGTAGACCAGGAGGAGAAGGGCAGCAGCACCTGCTGGTGTATAAATGAGACATCTACTGTCTCGCCCAGGAGGTGGGCAGAGGTTTCTAAGAGCAAGGTGTGTGGAGCTACTGTTCTGTATTAGGCTTGTGACTCGAAGCGCTAGCAGTGTTTGTTCTCATTCTGAGTCATAGATTTTAAGGTGTTGTGGGAAATTTGGGCATCTTTTATACACTCATATAAACACATGCAAAGTCACACCTTACATGTAGACTCTATCAGACAGGTACGATGAATGTGAACACTCTACACAGAGCAAAGCTGTGCTTGTGTGTGAAAACATAAATTGTTAAAAGAAGGTGGGGATGGGTGAAATTTTCATAAGAGGATCTAAGCAGTGAGTCTTAGGGTCCCCCATCCCTGCTTCAACCAGAGAACTCTGCTTTTATCTGTTACATGCATTGTGCTTCTCCCTAAGATTTCTTTTTAAGAGAGGTTTCCATGTCTAAAAAAAAAGAAAAAAGTTTTGAAAATCCATGTGATATAATCCAACCCTACATTTTATAAATGAGGATATGGGGGGCAGAGAGAGGTTAAAGGAGTCACCTGAGGTCAGGAAGACAAAAGTAATAAATTAAGAGCCCAAGTCCAATGTTTTTGTTTTGTTTTGCTAGTTTTCCTATTACAGCACGCAGAGGAAAGAAAGAATAAACCCTAAAACAATGAGCTCTGGATATTGTGCAGAATTCCATGTGTTTCTTAGTTTTAATGCTTGGAGGTTGGAGACCCAGCTTATTAGATCTTTTAATTTTTTCTAGCTGTGATTTTATAGCAAGAAAAATATAGCTATGGGGGCATTAATGTAGATTAAATTAATATAGTTATGTATCGAATGACCGTAGTTAATACCATTTTAGATTCAACTTTAAAGTTGAATTGAGTGTCTACTAGACATGTTGTACTAATCAGAAATGTAGAATAAAATGAGATCACTGTGTTTTAGAAGGGGCCTTGAAAAGCATTGGCCCAATTTCCCAAGCACAGAAGGAGACAAAGAAGATGATGAGAAAGGTCACGAAGAGGTTCATGAGTAAATATTAAGCAAATTATTCACTCTGGGGCATTAAGGATCCCTTAGCTGAGATGAACTGTTTTTTACCTTCACTGGAGGATGAAAAAAGGATGAACCTTTGGACAGGCTGTGAGAGATTCGAGGTGATAGAGTCAGTAGAAGTGAGATGAGGATACGTACCTCTGAGGTTCTCCAGACCTTGCAGAGTTGTAAGGACCACGCTAAGGAATCAGTCAAGGGAGGAAATGGTAGCTAGATGACTCATGGCCTCTTCTATTGTTTCAGAAAAATATCAAGCATCACCATATGATGGAAGCTAAAGGTAATTAATTCACTAAGGAGGCACAGGAGGGGGGAAGTGGAGGCTAGGGGCACCACGTCGGGGGGTGCTGAGACGGACACATGGAATGCCCACTCATTCTGCAGGGCTGTGCCCTGACCCGATCCTAGAGCTCTTCTGCCCCTGCTGTCCAGTTAGAGACTCCCAACTGCCAGATGATCCCGTGCCTAAAGTCCACCAATGAGTATTGGTAATATTGCAAAAACAGCTTTTTAGCAAAACTTTGGGTGCAGTGTACTGAGCCTTCTAATTTGTTAATATGGAGCAGTAGACTTCGGAAACATGATAGAGTTCTAGACACAAATGATTATCATAAATCCCACCTCCTGTCCACTTTGTCTTTCTCATCAGAGAAGGAATTTGAAGCTGGTGGCAGTGGGGTGTCAGCAGCTGGGAAGTGGGTGTAGGATCCCTGGAGGGGGGTTGTGATAAGATACATACTTGCGTGAAAAGTGACCGAGGCACTCACAGGAATTCCTAGCCTACGTCTTAGGACCCCCGCCATGCCTGTCACAGGGTAACAGGACCCTACCATCTGTCCACTTAACTATTTTCCAAGGCTCCTTTTTCTTCTGAATCCAGGTGCAGTGTTGATATAGTGTATTTGTGTCTGACCTTGCAGCCCTGAGTTTCAGTAGTAGGAGATATTTGTAAGGAAAAAAAGTTTTTTTTTAAAGATTCAGACCTACAGTGATTGCTCATTTCCGTTTTAGTGGGCCTAGAAGGTATATTGGGATCCTACAGGTTAAAAAGGTTATTTGTGACTGGCAAAAGAAAGACTTTCATTCAATTAACCGGGAGGCATAGGCATCATTAGGAAGTTAAATCTGAGATCTCAGAAACGTATATTTGCAAGTTAATTGTGAAAACAACCACACAAACTCCGAGTCACTGGCTTGCCAGATGCCCTAAGATTCTGACTTGGTGTCAGGTGTCACACTCACTTTCAGGAAAGAAGGAAATGAGCAGCTGAGGCTCCCCAGGACAGACCCTGACAAATTCTCTTGTTCACACCTTTCTCCGGGGTGGGGGGCGGGTAGAGTTCTTTGCTGGGAGACTTGGCTTCAGCTGCTGAGGCACAACTCTCTTGCAAATTCTGAGGATTTAGCAGGAGGGGGAATTAATAATTTGCAACGTCTGCTGGTGACTCAGGTCTCTGCAGACTGGCTGTTTAATTTGCAGCCCTGGTCCCACATGTCCCTTCCAAGGTTCTGAGCCTCACGTGAGTCTTCGGCTCTGTCTTCACGCCTCTGGAAGTACTAGCTGCTCAGGAGGCAGCACAGGCTCCTTGCAGTACAAGTTGTCGGACCAGCTGCTTTGAGGGATTGTCACAGGTCGGCCGTGGGAGGAGCCACACCCCAAACAACTCAGACTGGGGGAGTGACAATTTGTACAGGACATTTGGGGCAAATCATTGCAAAGCATGCACGTGTCCTCCCACTCTGTCCTGTGGGTAGGGTTGGGAGATCTGATTACCATTGAATTTGGATGCTCTGTTTAATCACAGCGAATTTCTATGGATTTTTACAAATTGATATTTCAGACACTGACCTGGGCAATTATCTTCCTGGTTATTAATGAAAAATGAGAAAGAAGAGCAACAAGATCTTAGGATCGAGATGGAAGAGAAATTATAACAGTTGAATGAAAGAATTATACTACAAGATGATAGATTTTTTTTAAGTAAGCTACTACGGGAAGAATGGTGGTCAAAAATTTTTTGAAGGCTAATGAGAACTTTGCTCCCTTCATATAGGGTTGCATTTCTAGTATGCTACAATGTCTTCTAGAACCTTCCTCACCACTAACCCCCACTGTTGTCTCCTGGCAACTGACCCAACCCCAACCCCCCACCACACATCTCTCTTCTCTTTTTCCAAACTCCCCAGATATCTCAGGTCTGTGTTCTTGCTTGCCCCACCTATGCCTCTCACCCTACTCCTTTTTCTCACCTCTTTGCTGAATTCTGCTCCACAGGAAACACAGTCCTTCCCAGCAGGTGCATCACTCCAGCCGGACGATGTTCCTTTCTTCTGCACTGCATTCCGATTCTGCAAACAAAGTTTCAAGGACCAGCAGAGTGGCACAGAATCCTTTTGGACAAGTGGAAAGGGACAAGGCTATGAACAAGTACTGATTTTTTTTCCCGTCACACGTGAAAAAGCCTAGTACAGTGCCTGGTCCACAGGAGAGGAAATGATCAGTACATAATTCATCAGCATTAGCTACGGGAACCACAGATTTAAGCTGTCATGCCTCCCCAGCCCTATCAGCCATCAATATCATCATTCCAGAAAGTCTCCACTGACGTGCTCTTTAGTGATCTCCCTCCCTCTGACCCTCCTTCTGTACTTCTTTTTCTTTTTTTTAAAAGAATTTTCTAAAAAGAATTTATTTAAGACAGCATTAGCAGGGGGAGAGAGAAGCAGAGGGAAAAGCAAGCTCCCTGCTCAGCAGGGACCAATCCCAGGACCCTGCGATCACAGCCTGAGTCAAAGGCAGAAGCTTAACCGACTGAGCCACTCAGGTGCCCCTTGTCCTTCTTTTAAAATTTTGTCACCGTCTTAATCCATTCTGGCTATTATAACAAACTACCATATCCTGGTAGGCTTCTAAACCACAGAGACTTATTCCTTATGGCTCTGCAGATGGGAAAGTCCGAGATCAGGGTGCTGGCAGATTGGCATCTGGCAAAAGCCCACTTCCCAGTTCATGGGTGGTTGTTGCTTCACTGTGATGGAAGAGAGGGAGGAGCTCTCTGGGACCCTTCTTATAAGTGCACTAACCCCATTGATGAGGCCTCCTCCCTCTAATCACCTCCCAAAGGCCCCACCTCCTCATACCAACACAGTGGGGATGAGGATTTCAACATAAGAATTCTAGGGAGACACATCCTGTCTATAGCTGTCACCTCCAAGGACATTCAAGGATAAAGATGTTGAAGGGTGCCTGGGTGACTCAGTCGGGTAAGCATTCACCCTCCCTTCAGGTCATGATCTCAGGGTCCTGGGATCAAGCCCCTGCTGCAGGCTCCCTGCTCAGTGGGGAGCCTGCTTCTCCTTCTGCCTCTGCCCCTCCCCCTGCTTGAGCTCTCTCTTTCAAATAAATAAATAAATTTTTTTTAAAAAAGAGGGGATGCCTGGGTGGCTCAGCAGTTGAGCGTCTCCCTTGGTTGAGTGATCCCCAGGTCTGGGATTGAGTCCCGCATCAGGTTCCCCGCAGGGAGCCTGCTTCTCCCTCTGCCTATGTCTCTGCCTCTCTCTGTCTCTCATGAATAAAAAAAAAAAAAAAAAAAGAAATCTTAAAAAAAAAAAAAAGGATGAAGATGTTGGTGAGGGTAGGGCTTCCGTACAATGTGATCTGTCTGATTCTCTTTAAAAATAGTCATCATTTGGGCTTTCTCAAACGGGAGGGAGGAAAGTGGTACTTTGTACTGATTGAATACATACGAGCTCTTCTGCTGTGCCCTTGACAAGCACTCAGTCCTCAGTCCTTACACCCAACGTGTGAGATGTGTATCTAATTATAGTGAAGTGGCATGATGCATGCATTTGGCCTATCCAACCTAGATAAATTCCACGGTGTATACTTCACAGAGAGGAGGCATGGAGGTGCAAGAGAGAGAGAATGAATTTAATATAATTGGTGCAAATGATTTTGCTCCCAATTCCACTCAGTGAACTTGGGCCCCAGAGTGCGCGGGAGATGTGAGATCGCTGGTATGATCTCTGTTCCCGGGATGCCTTGCACGCTGTTAGCATCTCACAACACCGAGGATGCTTCTGGTGATTAAATTTACAATGCAATTCTTTTTTTTTTTTTTCAATCCAAAATGGCCCATACACTGAAGCCAAGGATTTAATCAGTTCTACTGTTAGAGAAAAATCTGGCCATATTAGACCCACTGAGAGATGATTTGGGACACAAATTTTATAGGAATTTTGAAGCATTATCAAGAATAAGTTGTGATAATTATTATATTTTGCCTCGTGGGTTTAGTTTTGTCTCCTGTGTGACACCTTGCTTTATCTCCGTTTTACAGACGGGGAAACTGAGGCTCAGGGAAGTTAAGGAACTTGCCAGAGGCCACACATCTGGGGCTACGGGAGGATCTCAGCCAAGTCAACTTGACTCCAAGGCCCCACGTTCACTTTCTCTCCCAGATCTGGTTCCTTCTCCTTGAGTCGCACTTTCAAATAGTCATCTGCCCCTTGGCCATCTCCTGGCTGTCCACACCATCTTACTCTCCCTCCCCCTCTAAAGCCTCCACTCTGAACGACTTTGACAATCCCCAGGGACCAGGGTGATGTTCATCCAGCCTACGTAGGTAGCGCCATGCTGGTCATGCCTGGCTGTCACTATTCTAGTGACCGTACCACCACATTCCAATTGGCCGGCCAGTCATCCTGAGACCCATGCCTCCCTGGCTGTTATCTATTTTAAATATCACCCTGGTCAGACCTCACAATACTGTAGAGAGATTCACATACGACAGAACTAATATTCTAGGTAATTTTAGAACGGTTTTGCCCCATGGACCACGGGCAGTCACTGACATCTTTATTTTCCAGAGCCAGGAACTGGGATCCAAGGAATATTCCTTGCCCAAGGCCAGAAGGAGGTAAGGTCAGAACCTAGATGTTTCTGATTCTGCATCTTGCCATGCTGGTTTTCATGCACTGCCCAGGAGCTTCTACAGCCACCTGCTTCCGTCTTTGCTGAGAATATAGGGTGGCGATGCTCTTCAGGAGGATGATCAACTTGCACATGAGCCCTCTGAGAAAAAATCAAGAATTTATTGTCTTCGTTCAGCAACGCATGGCGTAGTCCTAAGACGGTGTCCAGACCAGAGTCCCCGATGCCATCAGGACCCCTTTGGGGCTCTGTGAGTGCCTTGTTTTGATCCATCCTGCCCCTGCTAATTAGAGGGGCCATGTGGGTGGCCCAAACACTTCCCTAGTGGGAGGACTTCCCAGAGGGGAGCGAGATCTCCTGCCATCGTGTCCGGTGTCAGCCTGTAGGATATTAAAACCGACTCAAGATTGTGTTGAAAAATGTTTTCCTTTCCAGTATGCTAATAAGAACAAGATCATATCAATGCATGTGCATGGTGGCAGGATTTTTTTCTGCGGCTGAGCCTTTTAATGAGCCGCTCTGTAATGAGGGCTAGATCTGCACCACGTATCTGTGTGCCAGTCAAAGTTTAAAGACCTTGGTTTCCCCGACTCTCACCCTCCTCTGGGCCCTGGCTTTAATTCTTTTAAGCAGTAACATTAATTGGCTGTTAAGTAAAACAGGAGAGAACACAATAGATTTATGATATTTTGAGAAGCTATACCAGTTCTCAAGCATTCGGAGAAACAGGCTTGGCTTTTATGAGGTAATTATGATTTAGCGTTTTCTCTCGCCCTGTTGAGTCTGTGGGCTGCCTCTAAAATGGATCTGGGATGAATGTCAAAATGAGGATTTACGGCCAAACCTTTTCAACATGTAAAGCACAGGAGGAGTTTATTGTTTTATTATATTTTTCCCCCTGAACAATATTTCCTTCTGCATTTCTGTGCAGTTGGGTTTTGTAGGTCCCCACCCAGCCACCTCCCCCCACCCTACCCCCACCCCCTTGGAAATGGTATCTATAAATTATTTCCCCTATCAGGTTGCCATATCATCACAAAGTGATCATTTTTGCAAGCAATCACAAGAAAGGGCGTCCATTTAAATAATTTCTTTCTTCCCCTCTCCTGTCTTTTCCCCTCTGGGCCCATACAGGAGAACTGCTCGGGTTTGTTTGTTCATGCTTTCAGAAATGAGCAGCACCCAAGAGCTTGAGGAGGAAGAGATCTTTATTTGTCATCTTTCCATGTCTTTTCTTCCTCCCTGGCCACTCCTGGAAATGAGAAGTGTGTTTAGCTGCTGCCCTCAGGGAGAGCCCACCCTGGGGAGCCAAGGGTTTCAGCTCCCTGGCCCACATGAGGCGATCTCAGGCAGGCACGTTCCCTCTGGGAGCCTTCCCTTCTCTTTCTTAGTTTATGAAAACAAGGCAGGGGTGGTTTCTCAGGCCTCTCTCAACTCTGAAATGTTAACATTACCTATTTATGCCTCAATAGTAGCATATGAGACCAACTTGGTATGTGTGGCTGAAGGGGACAGGCCACCTCACAATATGCCTCTTTGGCACAAGAATTGTTTTGAGCTGAAGGCATAGGAGTTCTTGAAATTCCGATTTGCCTAAAAGCACAGCCTCCCCCAAAGCTCCACTGTCATAGAGGCCCTCCCGGGACAGCTCTGATCTTCCTTCTCAGACACCTTCTGGTCAGCACCACACACAGGTACACCCAGTCACCAAACTATTTTATCTCCCATCAGTTCTCCGGAGGGTCCATTCATCTTTCCTAAAGGCCATTTGTTATCTTATACGTGCCCTCCTCCCCTCCCCTTCCCCTATGAAAATGCGTAGAAGCCTCCAGTTCTCATCACTTCCTTGAACCAACATTTTTCTGTAAACTCCCGGGTGTGTGGGTGAATAAAAATCTGCCCTTAAAAAAAAAAAATCTGTCCTTTTCTTTTGCTAGTCTGTCTTTTGTGGCTTTAATTTGCAGGCCCCTGTGAATAAACTGAAGAGGGTGGATACAAAGGTGTGTGTTTTCATTTTCCTTCCCAACGTGTGTGTGTGTGTGTGTGTGTGTGTGTGTGTGTGTATGTGTCAAGGTTAAAGAGACAGAGAGGGGTAATGCTAAGAATAGTATTTTTCTTTGAACAACAATTTTTACAAGGGAGCTTTGTGAGAGAAGACGCATTCACCTTGCTGCCCGTGTATACCAGGGGATACCACCCATGTCAGTACAGGCCTCTCTTCCCAAGGTAAAGGTTGTAAGCATGACGTGCACTGTTTTTGTGGAGGGTGGGTGGTGAGGGAGAAGGGATAAGTGCCAATTCAAGATCAGCAGGTTTTCAATATGGGCTCAGATCACAGATCCTTAATTGTAAAGGTTTTCGCTTTGCTTTCTTTATTCTAGCTTCTACCTCACTGGACGATTCCTGGTAGCTGTGCGTGGCAAATTAGGAGAAGAAAGTTGCACCTCTGGTCTGTTCCCTGACGTCTTCATGAAAGACACATTCAGTGACTTAGACCAGAGTCTAGAAATAGCCCCTGAGCATTTGATTAGGTTGCACGTTATACGCAATATATTATGTGTTACATATAGCACCCTGGACCGTATGATGCAGCTAAGGTGTCCTCGTATATCAGATACAGCTTTACAATATGACATAGGTGATTGCAGCTACAGTGTATTGAATATTAACTCTGTGCCAGGCAGGCTATTAAGCATTTTTCATATGCTTTCTCATTTAATTTAGATGATGCTGTTCATATAAACAGTAATTCCAAATAACTTTCACTGTTAATAATTTCATCCAGGCGTGTCTCCTGTCTTCAGGATAAAGAAGTTAAGACTCATGGAGAAAGACCCAACAACAAGGATGTCCTTACAAACAGATAAGAATAATGAAGTAGAGATGATTAGAAGTCTTTTTCCTTCTCAACACCCCCCCACCCCACGCCCCCACGCACCCTAACCAAACACACAAACACACATCCTTAAAGGTCTAGTAGAGAATAATTCAAGGGTCCCATTATATTCTAAAAATCTTCCCAGCTGGGATAATTGGCTTTGGAACCTCCCTTATCCCCATGACTCTTTCTCTCATATGCCAATATCTCTAACACATAGATAATTTATGAAAACAGAGTAGACACTTTTTAATAATTAAGTGATAGATAATAGAAGCTTTTGAAAATAAGCTGGAGGAGCTTGGAAAAAGAATGAAGACTAAGCTGGTTAGTCGTCCACATATTTATCTGGAATAACTCAAACAGACTCTTCACCTTGCACCCCATTATTCGTGAACAGAGACCCTGAAAAGTTTGCTTTATTCACTAGCCGGATTTTTCCAGCAGGCATCTGGGAGCCCCAGCCATTCCGAGGGAAACCAGATGCGTGCCCCCATCTCATTCGCCCAGCATCACCTCTCTGCCCTCTCCAAATTACAGTGCAAACAATAACACAGGTAAAATTAGCCAAGACACTAATTATGTAGCACAAATGTGCAAAGGATATAGAATGATAAATGGCAAACGCAGGACATGTTGTGTCATATCGTGTAATCTCTCCGGCTGCAGAGCCCAGGAACAAAGGGAGAATTGTACCCTGTTTGTCTAACATGCTCCATATCACAAATTGGAAATCCTTCCTAATTAAGATATTGTTAAATGTCCTTTGTTAGCAGATTTTAACAATGTTAATTAGGAGGTTAGCATGATCATTGTTCATCTAGCAAACAATTAGAATGATTTGCACTATAGCTTTTGAGAAACTTCTGAGCAAACCAGGAGTTTTCCTTCTGCATGGAGCGAGGCTGCCCAGAGAAGGAGGGGACAGGATCCGGGAGAAAAAGCCATGCTGCCCCTACACTTTTGGGCTACGGGCCAAGGCAAAGCATAAGGAAATGTTAGGAGTGGACTTAGCAGCTGTGAGAAAGCAGCATTGATCTTGACCGTGGAATAACAATATTTGCAGATGTAAAGTCTATCCCAGGGATGCTTCTTATCTTGATAATTGAGGAGACGTGGTCAGAGAAAGCATAGAGTCCTCAGGGCTCTTAATCATCTGGTCAAGTAAGGGTGTTGAGGGAGTTCAGAACACACTACCTCAAGACACAGCATCTTGACGTATTGAATATTTTAAGCCGAAGGAGTTTGAGAAAATGACAAAAGCAGGAAGATCAGTGTGACCTTCTCCTTGCTCTTCTCTCCTGAAATAGGTCACAAAACGCATGTGACAGGTGCCCTCCCTGCACCCAGAGGACAGGAGCATCCTTATCTCTGAAGACAAAGTGACGCCAAGCCAAGAATACAAACAAAGAGGCCTTGGTCAGCTTCCCCTGGCTTATTACACTTACCTCATACCCTTTGTCTTATGATATTCCTCCAACTTAGCATCAGGCATTCTTTTTTTTTTTAAAGATTTTATTTATTTATTCATGAGACACACACACACACACACACACACACAGAGGCAGAGGCAGAGGCAGAGGCAGAGGGAGAAGCAGGCTCCATGCAAGGAGCCCGACATGGGACTCGATCCCAGGACCCCCGGATCATGCCCTGGGCCAAAGGCATGCACCAAACCGCTGAGCCACCCAGGCGTCCCAGCATCAGACCTTCTGAGGCTCTGGGGTCATGTAAAACTGATCGTAACTAAATCTGTATCACATGCTTATCTCCTGCTAATCTTCGTTTCATTTTCAGACCTAGCCAGGGACCCTAACAGGGTCAAGGAAAACTTTTTTCTTCTCTACAGTGTTTTCTTAAGGAAATGAAAACAATGCTGTGCCAGCCATGTGTCAGAGTTTTCTAAACTTAGAATTGATTTTTTTAGCACGAGATAAGTCTGGGCTCCTGCTGCTGTGACCCCCAACCCCTGCTACCTTTGTGCCTGCAACACACACGCATATGATACAAAACAGTTAGCAGGTTCTTTCCTCTTTTCTCTTGAAGGGGAGCAGAATATGTCACCCAAAATATGATGGTAAAAGTTTAGAACATGCTACCCCTAGATATGCCACTTTGGCATAACTGATTATTTTGAGCTGTAGGTACTTTAAAATAAGCAAATGCAGGGAAAGTTTCTCTGAACTCCCCTCTCTGTCTAAAGACAGATCTTCCAAAAGGAACTCAATTATCTTAAGTCCCTCCCCTCCCCTGGAGTTTGATTAACCAAGGGAGGTTGAGGCTTACATAGGAGAGGAGACTCGAAGTCTACACCACGTCCAGACAGACTTTGTCACAAGCAACCATAGCTCCCACCTACTCTTCTAAGGGCCCATCTGAGTTCCCTAAAAGTCATTTACTCCCCTTAAGAGGCCTGCGTCTCCCCTCCCCTTTCCCTAGTAAGAGGGTATTGAAGCCTGAATTCTAAGGTCACTTCAGAGAGTCACTCCGTTCTCCCTGTACCCTCAACAGGGTACAAATGTTAATAAACCTTTTTTAATTTTTCTCTTGTTAATCTGTCTTTTATTACAGGAATCTCAGCTAAGAACTCAGAAGAGTGGAGGCAAAATTATTTTTTTTTCTCCCCTACGCTTTCTTCTGCACCTTGTGCCTCATACTACAGGTGGCAGGATTCAAAGGAAAAGGAAGGAAGGCAGGCAGGCAGGCAGGCAAGACTCTGTGTTTTGATACTTTGAAACTGCAAATAGTAGAGCAAAGCATATTTGGAGAGGAAGCAAAAACTGGCTATTAGAAAACTCCCATAGTACTTGACTCGCCTGGAGAATCTCATTCTCTCTTGGCAAAGGTGCTTCCGAAGAAGGAGAGCGGGCATCCCAGGGAAAGGAGGTATTGATTGGAAATTGAACACAAAGACTCTGAATTCTATTCTTGGCATTGTCAATGATTTTTCAAAGACAAACCCAAGATGGTCACTTAACTAAAAGTCACATCGGCTTGGAGATGGTACCAAGTATCTTAGTAGAGTGATCTTCTAACCAGGCACACCCAGCTCTAGAGGGCAAGCATCCAACAGATATCCAACAGCTGGTCTGTGCCAGGCATTGTGCTGGATACTTTACATAAATTTAATCACAGCCAGCACTTAGCTTCAATCGCAAACGGCCCCGAGGCCTGTTTAAGTGGCTCTCAAGTCTCTTTTATTCTTGGGGGACCCCATCTGCTGGGGGGGATAAAAAGCCCTTTTATGTTCTATAACCTCACAGACCACCCACCCCAACAGTTTGTGCTTTGTCACGAAAATCCTCCATCTAATTAACAGGGTACAATTTTGATGAAATCTGGTGAAATATATTATTCATGTGTGTCAGAAATCAAATAGAGATCGGGTCATCTTGTAAACTGCCACAGTGTCTGTAATTTGCTTTAAAGCACTTTAGCATAGATAATGTAATATCATTACTCCTAAGTGTAGGAGTTGCTGTAATAGGAATCTCTACCTTTCAGGGGTGGGTAGTTCTAGTTCTCATCGGGAAGTCCAGCTGCTACAAGTTCACTTCTGTTATCGGATCTCAATCGATGCCAGACAGTTTGCAGAAGAACATGGCCAAGGTCAGCAATGGGTCTTCACTGGTGAAGTTAGTGGCTTGTTAACTAGCATGCTGGTGATCACAAATGGGATCTCTTCGGTGAAATTACACCTGAGAGTCACCTAACAGCGTAGAGAGGCAGTCGATTTTCTGTTTCTTTGCTCTGGCATGGTATGAGCTGATGCCTTTCTCTGTTCTCCTGGCCTGGCCTGTCTGTCCCCCCTCAGCATGCCTAGCACCTGACACACGTAGGCACCCAACACCCATCCCATGAATGAACCCTGAAGATGGCTCTGTCACCACAGGGGAGGATTCATCTACCTTAGGAAACCCCGTCCACCTTTTTGGACGTCCCGATGAAAAAAACTTGGCAGGTGTGTATTTGACTTTTCAAATTTCCAGACAGGGCTTCTACTGAATTGACATGTGTCGCATGTCAGAAACACCAGCAAACCAGGGACTTCCATTTGGAACTCGTGGTCATCGTACAGCAGGGCAACTTTTCTAGGCGTCTTTATCCAGGGGCCAGAACGCAAGCCCATAAACTCATCCAAATTTCGGCTCACAATGCA
Organism: Canis lupus baileyi; assembly: GCF_048164855.1. NCBI lineage: Eukaryota > Metazoa > Chordata > Mammalia > Carnivora > Canidae > Canis > Canis lupus. Next base: position 12,810,224 of record NC_132874.1, read on the forward strand.
CTGGAGGAGTGCGGAGAAGATTCAGGCTATGAAATTCTGACGGCTCATTACCATGACAAAGGTTGTAACAACTTGGACAGGATGCTGAACAAAAGGCATCCACCGTTCTATTTGCAATTCTAGGATTGTATTTGTAATCTCTTTTTGCAGGAGAAAGAGACTGCCAGTAAAAGGCTGCAACACAATGGGAAGAGAGGATCCACAATGCTCAGAGAGACCAAAGGGATGAGTGAATGTGCTCAGACACGCACATTACGTGTGTGTATCTTCTCGGTGTATGTACACATTCGACAAGAGTAAATTATTGTCATGGGTAAGAGTTTAACATTAGTGACCTAGAAGATGGCTTTTTTAAAAATATATGCAACATGGCTGGAATGCCAATTCGAAGTGGAGAAGCGTTTAGGGAAAACGAATGGGCTGAACGGTGGAGCGAGCCTCTTTAATTTGGTGGTGGCGGAGGCTCAGAGTAAGCTAACGTTGTAACCGGCTAAGTAAGGCACCCCGAATGTGATTAATAATGCAGAGGGGGGAAAGGCTCAAGAGTTACCGTGCTGTGCAGGTTTTGGGGTCAGGGAGGCAGTAATTGTTGCAAAAGTCACTGCCGATGTTGGTTCACCAGGGATAGGGACGCCACGGGTCGGTCTGCCCTGCTTTGGGGCCCTCCCTCGCCCGGAGCTGCTAAACTGCACAAATTCTGATTCATTACCATTTGCTCCCCTTTTGTTAGCCATCTAGCCAGTGACTGTAGTCCGGCTGTGCGTGGTGGCAGGGATCATTCAGAGAAGGCTCACCGTGTCTGGAGCTCGGGTAGCTTTTGTTCGGCTGGAAAAGAGAGAAAACTCACGTTCTATTCTATTGTCCCCCCGCAAAGCCAGGCTTTTTTAATTGGCACGTTGGCATCAGTATTTAAAAAGAAGTAAGGCATCGTGGGGGCAGAAGTGACTTCACTTCCAGGTTAATCCTGCCTTGAAATTGTTGCATGTGCTGTGTGACTGTCCCCCATGCTAGGAAATGTGGGTGGCTGCTGGCAGTGGAGGGCAGACGGAGCTGCTCTAACATCACAGGACCGCAGTTAATATGCTGCACTAATCGTGGCTCTTATGCATCGATCCCTTCTTTCCCTCCACCTCTTGGCCCCCGATGGGCATTAACAAAGTTAGTGCCTAACCACACTTCTCATTCTGCTTCCTTTGGTTTGTTTCCATCTTGTTAGGTGCACATGAATAAAAATGTCAGTTTGTCAATCCCATTTATGCTTACAAAGTGAACACCTGAGGATGAGACAGACAATTAACATTGAGCAATCCAACGCAGCAAACATTTATTGAACCTCTGACTGTAATTGATTGAAAGTGCTGAGTCATTAACAAAATCACTTCCATGACTTTCATGCCCAACTCAAGGTGATTGCTCCAGTTAGCCACGTGGGGGTGGATTTATGTCTGCCGATGGAGTCTGGGAAGTTTGGTGTTGATGATATCTAGCTGTGAAAACTAAGAGTCCGATAGTTCACGCCAACTCAGCCGCGAGCCAGCCTGCTGTCTCCTAACTTGCATTAATGCTGGCTCTGGAATGTCTATGATCTGAAGTGATGGCATCCTGTAATAGGGATGGTTGTGGAGAATATATCTCTGCTGCCAGAGTGTTGAATGTGTGGGTTCCAGACCTGGAGTATCTCAGGATTCTCTCTCTATCCTTCACTTCACCCAGCTGCCCAGTCCTCCAAAGCTAAGCACCATCGGCTCTTCTTATACATGTATCAGGGAGGCAGAAATCTTTTTCTCTCACTCTTCTAGATTTTTCAGCTGGGGCTTTGTCAATGAGACTAACAAAAGACAGATTGATGAGAGAAAAGTATATAGATTTATTTAATATAGGTTTTACGTGACACAGGAGCCTTCATAAGGAGATGAAGAACTGAGGAAATGGTTGGAGCTGTGTGTTTTTATACTGGGTTTGATGAAGAGTAGAAAGTTGTGGGAAAACATGATAAGACAAAGGACTATGAGCTATGGGTAGGAAATGGGGGAAACTTGGCAAGATCTCTTTATTTGGATTCCTCCTGGGGTCCTTCCATCTCTGAAGATAAAGATGCTTCTTTCCTCCAGGTAGAGAGAGGACATCTGCCATGTGGGAGTCTTAGGACCTGCTTCAGGGAGAAGGGAGAGGTCAGAGAATCCCTCAGGCATTTGCTGTTTTTATTCCCTTCAACTTAAAATGCTCCATATGCCAAGTTGCCATATTTTGGGGTACTGTTTTCTAAATCCCATCTATATCTATCTATCTATCTATCTACCTATCATCTATCTATAAAAATATATATATATTTTAAGAAATCATCTCTTTTTTTTCATCTCTTTCTTAAATCACTTTACTCTTAGGTGATGCAGTATTCATTTTATATTAGAATGATGCATCAGTGAAGGGAAATATATTTAATTTTTTTTTTTAAGTCTATAAAGAGAATTTGCTTCAAAGCCGAAAAGATAGGATTGAACTGTTTTTTCCTTCCTTTTAATACCCTAGGATTAACAACATTTTTCTTCCAACTTAATTCTGGAAATAAAGGATTAAGAAGCATTTACTAATATTTGGAACCAATATAAGCTGATAAATGTGTGCTATTAAAATAATAGTACTTATATTAATTGGTGTATTTTCCTGAAAAGCAGCTTTTCAATAGGCATCAAAGGCCTTTTAAAAGTGTGCACACCTATTGACCTAGTAATTTCCTTCCTAGGAATTTATCAGAGGGAAATAACTAGACAAATGGAAAGATGGATGTCTAAAGGTATTCAGTATAGAGTTGTTCATAAGGGGGAAACATTAGGAAATGTTTTAATGTCTTTTAATGTCTATCAGTGAAGGATTGGTTGGGTAAACAATGGTATATTCATGTTACAAAAAGTATTATATAATTAAGAATACTGTTATAGAAGTATTTATATTACTTGGAATAATTCACAGAAGATGTGATCAAGTGCAAATGTCAAGTTATAAAATATTCTTTATAGCATGACTCCATTGTTATAAGAAAAATATTAGAAAGTTGCAAATAAAAAGTTAAGAACATCATTCCTGAACAACCAATGAGTCAAAGAAGAAATTAAAAAAATCTTGAAACCAGGTAAAGTGGAAACACAATATGCCAAAATTCATGGGATGCAGCAAAAGCACATCTTAGAGGGAATTTTATAACAATCAATGCTTACATTAAGAAAAAAAAATAAAAGATTTTGGGAACCTGGGTGGCTCAGTGGTTGAGCAGCTGCCTTTGGCTCAGGTTGTGATCCTGGGGTCCTGGGATAGAGTATTGCCTTTGACTTTCTGCAGGGAGTCTGCTTCTCCCTCTGCCTCTGTCTCTGTGTCTCTCATGAATAAGTAAATAAGCAAAGTATTAAAAAGAAAAGAAAAAAAAAGAAAAAAATCTCAAATATACAACCTACCTTTATACCTCAAGGGACTAGAACAAGATTTAAAAACTAAGCCAAAAGTTAGCAGAAGAAAAGAGATAATAAATATCAGAGCAGAAAAAAAATTGAAATAAAGAATAGAAAACAATTGAAAAGATCAACAAAACTAAGAGTCTGGTTTTTTTTTGAAAAGTTAAACAAAATTGACAAATCTTTAGCTAGGCTTACCAAAAAAAAAAGAGAAAATTTTAATAAATAAAATTGTAACTCAAAGAGGAGACATTATGACTGATAACACAGAAATACAAAGGATTACAGAGAGTACTATGAACCATTCTATGCCAACAAATAGGACAACTTAAAGGAATGAATAAACTAGCAACATACAACCTACCAAGACTGAATCACGAAGAGATAGAAAATCTGTGCAGAACAATAATGAGTAAGGAGATTGAGCAAGTAATCAAAACCTTTCCAACAAAGAAAAGCCCAGGACCAGATAGATTAACTGGTGAATTCTACCGAACATTTAAAGGAGAATTAATGCCAATACTTCTTTAACTCTTCCAAAAAATTGAAGAATCAGCATTACTCTGATACCAAAGCCAGATAAGGACACCACAAGAAAAGAGAACTACAAACCAGTATCCCTGATGAACATAAATGTAAAAATCCTCAACAAAATATACTAGCAAACTGAATTCAACAACCTATTAGAAGGATTATACAACATCAAGGTGTCTACCTGCTTCAGTTGGTAGATCACGCAACTCTTGATCCTAGCGGTAGTAAATTTGAGCCTCATGTTGGGTGTAGAGATCACTTAAAAATGAAATCTTTTAAAAAATAATATAAAAGGATCATATAACATGATCAAATGAGATTTATCCCTGGGATGCAAAGACGGCTCAACATATGCAAATCAATAAATATGATATACTACATTAATAGAATGAAAGACAAAAAAAATCATATAATCATCCCAATAAAGAAAAACATTTATTAAAATTTATCATCCCTTTGTGATAAAAATTCTCAACAAATTGAGTATAAAAAGAACATACCCAATATATATCAATATAATAAAAGCCATGTATGACAATCCCACAATTAACATCATATTACATAGTCAAAAGTTGAAAGTTTTCCCTCTAAGATCAAGAACAAGACAAAGGTGTTCACTTTCACCACTATTGTTCAACGCACTACTAGAAGTCCTAGCCAAAACAATAAGGCAAGGTAAAGAAATAAAAGATACCAAAATCAGCAAGAAAGAAGTATAATTTTCTCTGTTTGAAGATGACATACTCCAGTACATGGAAAATCCTAAAGACACCACAAAAAAACAATTATAACTAATATTTGAAAAAAAAAAAGAACAAAAAAAGAACTAATATTTGAATTCATAAAGTTGCAAGATATAAAATCAACACACAAAAACTGGCTACATTATTATACACTAATAATAAACTACATGAAAAATAAATTTTAAAAATATCATTTATAGTAGCATTACAATCAATAAAATACTCAGGAATAAATTTAACTAAGGTGAAGTGTAAGATCTGTACATTGAAAACTATAAGACATTGACAAAAGAAACTGAAGAAGACACAAATAAATGGAAAGATGTCCATGTTCATGGACACTCAAAACCATCCATAGATTTAATGCAATCCCTATCAAAATTCCAATGGCATGTTTTATAGAAATAGAACAAACAACCCTACAATTCAGGTGGAGACACAACAGACCCTCAATAGCAGCAAAGCTTGAGTAATCATCTTTACTCAAAGTCTATGATATAAATGTCTATTATGTCTAAAAAAATCATTTTATAGCAACACCTGGACTAGTGTCAAGCCATGCTGACACATAAAATTAATCACTCTTCCTGATTTCAAACTATGTTACAAAGCTATAGGAAATAAAACAATATGGGACTAGCATAAAAATAAACACATAAAAATTTTTAAAAATTAAAAATAAATAAAAATAAAAATGAACATATAGGCCAATCCAACAGAACTGAGAGCCCAAAAGTAATCCCACAGATATATGATCAACTAATATTTGACAAGAGAGCCAAGAACACTAAAGGGAAAGAATAGTCTGGAAAAACTGGATCATCACATGCCAAAGAATGAAATTAGACTCCTATCTTATACCACTCACAAAAATTAACTCAAAATGGATTAAAGACTTAAACATAAGAATTGAAACCATAAAAAACTCCTAGAAGAAAACACAGGGAAAAATCTTGATATTGGTATTGATGATGATTCTTTGAATATGACCAAAAGCAAAAATCAACAAGTGGGACTGAATCAAATCAAAAAGCTTCTGCACAGCAAAGGAAACAATCAATGAAACAAAAATGCAACTTACAGAATGAGAGAAAATATTTGTAAAACACGTATTTGATAAGAGGTTGATATCCAAAATATAATTTAAAAACTCACACAACTCAATAGCCAAAAAAAAAGAAAAGAAAAATCAGAAGGAAAAAAGCAACAAATAATCTAATTTAAAAATGGACAAAAGACGTGAACAGATATTTTTCCAAAGAAGACATACAAATGGCCAACAGGTGCTTAACATCACTAATCATCAGGGAAATTCAAATAAAAGCCATAATTAGACACATGCTTGTTAGAATGTTTATCATAAAAAAAAAAAGACAAGAGATAACAAGTGTTGACAAAGATGTGGAGGAAAGGGAGCTCTTGTGTGATATTGGTGGGAATGTAAATTGGTGTAGCCACCGTGGAGAACAGTATGGAAGTTCCTTAAATATTTAAAAATGGAACCACTGTATGATCCAATTCCACTTCTAGGTATTTATCTGAAGGAAATGAAATCACCGTCTTGTAGAGATATCTGCACTTCTTTGTCTATTGCAGCATTATGCACAATAGCCAAAACATGGAAACAACCTAACTGTCCACTAATGGATGAATGTGTAAAGAAAATTCAGTGTCTATGTACAACAGAATGTTTTTTATCCATAAAAAAGAAGGAAATCCATCTTTGTGACAACATGGACTTAAAAATCCAAACTTGTGGAAACAGAATAGAATGGTGGTTGCCAGCGGTGGGAGCATGGGAGAAATGAGTGGATGTTAGTTCAAAGGAAACAATCTTCCAGTTATGAAAGGAATAAGTTCTGGGGTGTATGGCACAGTGATTACTGTCATCAATACTACATTGTGTACTTGAATGTTGTCATGAGAGTAGATGTCAAATGTTCTCACTGTAACAACAACAAAATGGTGCTTATGTGAGGTGAAGGATGTGTTAACTAATTTTACTGTGGTAATCATTCTGCAATATACAGGTGCGTCAAATCATCACACTGTACACCTCAAACTTACACAATACCATAGGTCAGTTAGATCTCCATAAAGCCAGAGCGGAAAAAGGTAGCAGCAATCATTTTGTGATTATAGAATCATAAATGGAATTTATGAAAATTATTCTTCTTTTACTGATGTATCCTAAAATTTTAACAGTAATCATCTGTAATTTTTGTTAATAGTGAGTACTCAGACTAATCAAGGAAACCCAGATCTTCCTCTCTTTCTTAATTTCAATATAGAGTCATGACTTCTACTACCACCTACTTTATCAAATATGGGAGTTGGTAGTTATTACCACTGGAGTTCACCCAGAGTGATGATTAATTTTATGTATCAACATGGTTTGATATCAGTCTAGGTGTTGCTGTAGGATTTTTTTTAGACATAATTAACATTTATATCAGAGACTTTGAGTAAAGATGATTACTTTCCATAAGGTAAGTGGGCCTCATCCAATCAGTTGAAGGTTTTAATAAAAAAGACCAAGTTCTCCCAAAAAAGTAGGGACTCTGCCTCCAGACCTGCCTTCGGACTCAACACAGCAACTACTACAATTTTTGTATTTCCAGCCTGCCAGCCTGCCCTACAGATTTCATACTTGCCAATCCCATGATCTCATGAGTCAATTCCTTAAAATAAATCTCTCTATACCACTTACTCTCATACTTTGTTTTTTTTTTTTTTGTTTTTGTCTTTGTTTTTGTTTTTGGTACTGCTTCTCTGGTAAATGTGAAGATCATTTGCTTGAGAAATTCTGATGGCCGAGGGACAGTGCATTGGTGATCAGGTTATCACAAAAGTGGCACTGGTTGGTAGAACATTCTGTTCTATCCATGAATGCTACACCCATCCCAGCCATACTTGATCTGCCTATTGCACAGAGTTAACAGAGCCAAATAAGAGCCGAACTTGACTGGCTGATGCCAACTGGCCTTCAACAATAAACATCATGGTGTTAGCAAAGCCTGTAGTTTCTTCCCTGACCATGTGGATCACAGGACATCTTGATGCACCTTCTCCACATGGCTGCCGCACGACCACCTTTGGGAAAGGGTGCGGAAGTTTTTAAAGATAGCTTTAGCTACAGCTGCATTAAAGAAGAGAGCTGTGGGATCCAGAAATGCAACTGGCTGAGTAAGCCTTCACCAGCCAATGGAATCTGAAGCCCCGTAGGGCCCGGGATGGTCTCAAACCCCCCATTGCTTCCCCCTCATCGGACACAGTGCGTAACACCTGCTGGGACCTGAGTTAATATTATTGAATGAGTGGATGAAACAAAGGATGAATGGGAGCTCTTCAGATTTAAAGGAAGTCAGCCCAGGTTCAGAAACAAAAATCCAGCCTCGGAGGCTGTCAGGTAATGTCTGGCAAGGATGTAGACAGAGCTGCTTTAATTAGCACTTACTGTGTCATTCTCAGCCCTTATGCAGCAGACGGCTTGGGCCACATTGTTTCTACATCGTCACTCTATCACACGCATCACCTTGAATGGTTCCTGGAATGGACCCATCTGGGTCAATCTCTATATAAACCACCAGTAAAGCAGCTGAGGAAAAAAAATCTGCTGTGAAGTAGCAGACATTTCTACGGTTTAATTTCGTTTTGTTAAGAAGCCAGGCTGAGGAATCTATAAAAGTTAGGGAGAAAATTGAGGCAGATGCGATGAATACTGTTTTTGTGTGTGCTCTTAAATAAGGTAATTTAAGAGATGGCAATTGGCAAAGGGGAAATATACATTTTTAATGGATTCTCCAATAAGCAAAAGCAAACATGAGACAAACACCAGTGTGTGCTTGTCTATTCCACCGCTTTCCTGCCTGGTGTCTTCCCAACCCTCTGTTTGCAAAAAAGCCCTTGGGAAATATTCTATTTTTTAAATTTTTTTATTTTTAGAGAGAGAGTGAGAGCACGTGCTCATGAATGTAGGGGGAGGGACAGAGGGAGAGAGAAAACCCCAAGCAGTCTCCACGTCCAGTGCAGAGCCCCACTTGGGACTTGGTCTCACAATCCTGCGATCATGACCTGAGCCAAAATCAAGAGTGGGACACTTAACCAACTGAGACCTCCAGGAGATATCTTATTTAACAAAACATCCAAATTTGACATTGCCTCACGTTTATGGAAAGGCAATTTCCTTTACGTGCTCCCTAGCTGAGACCCATACTTCTCTTGGTCTTTACCATTTCCCTTTTAATACTGTATTTCTACAACTTCTTTTCCTTCCACTCAAGTTATTATAAGATCTTGTGGCTATTATCAATCACACTCAAATTTTCTAAAATAAAAATGAGGACCTCAGTTGAAAAGTGTAAATGTAGCCCTGGGGCTGTGTGGTTAGCTCTTTTAAGGAGCAGCAGGCCACGTGGAGTTAGAACACAAGAGATTTATTGGGAAAACACTATGAAAGATAAAGAGGGGGAGGGTAGGGATAGGGTAGAGGTAGGTGAGGGGAGCCTTCAGACTATAGGTCTGACACTGGAAAAAGAGAATGTTCTCCAAGGAACAATAGGAAATACATATTTCTCTTTTTTATATACATATAAAGAGATTTATTCTAAGGAATTGGTTCACATAATTTTTGGGCCTGGCAAGTTTGGAGTCTGTAGGACAGGCCGGCAGGCCAGAAACTCAGTGGAATTGATGTTATAGTCTTGAGGCAGAACTCCTTCTTTTCCAGGAAACCAAAGGTTTTTCACTTATCCATCTGTCCACTGATTGGTCGAGACCCACCCACATTATGGAATGTGATCTCTCTCCTTAAAAAAAATAAAAAATAAAAAAGATTTTATTTTTAAGTCATCTCTACACCCACCATGGGACTCGAACCTAAAACTCTGAGATTAAGAGTCACATGCTCCGCCAACTGAGCCAGCCAGATGCCCCAGAAAGTAATCTCTTTTATTTAAAGTTACTCATTATAGATTGTTAACCGCATCTACCAAGTCCCTTCAAGACAGCACCTACATTAGTGTTTGATTAACTGAGTACTATGGCCTAGCCAGGTTGACGTATAAAACTAACCAGCATGAGGGGAAAGGAAGCAAGATGGTGTAGGAAGAGTCTCCATGTAAAGGGCAGCCCTGAGAGAGTTTCAGCGAGCCCAAGAAGGAGCTCAGGGGCAGAGTCCACATTAGTAGCCAGGCCCTAGACACCGCCCCACCCCACCCACACCCTGCCATGCTCAGCCACTGGCTGGGAGTTGCCCAGAAAGAGCACAGCCTCAGCTCAAACACTGTGGCAGGTCCCAAAGGTGCTGTAGCTATACGCTACCATCTGATTACACCATTGGCAGAGAAGAGAAAGGGATCCGACATACAGTCCTTGTCCATTCCCATCTTCCATCCTCTTCTCCTACCTTATCTGACACCTGATTTCTCCCTTTCGTGCCATCCATGAAACAGCATTTACAATCCCGGCCTCCTCTCCCTCTTTCCCTTCCGTCCATCCCAGCATTTCCTCTGTCCGCTTCTCTCCTCTTCCATTCTCTTCATTTCTTCTCCACTTCTCCCCTAGCGTCCTCTTGTCATTTGTAAAAGCTGTCGTGCCACCTCCCCTTTCCTGACTCTTCAAGAGTGTCTGGGTTTGCAGGCGTCCTGGACCTGGGGGTGTATGCTCGGGGAGGCATCTCAGCACCCCTTCTTAGTCATGGTGAAGAGGGGCAGGCTGGCACCAACCCAAATGCACGCTTAAATAATGGGCACAGGAGTGCCAGAAAATTAAAACACAGCATGGAATTGCTGAATTCACAATTTTATTGTCACTGATTGCCTGGTGGCTTTGCATATTGAAAAAAATCTTCACAGCTTCCTCTGTTTTCCATGGCTTGGTTAATGTGCAGATAATTCTAGTGGTAAACTTTATATTCCCTTCATCCTGCTCCTCCCCTCCCAACCAGGCAAAACAGAGAAACATAAATTCACACCATCACAAACATGCTTTGTATCTCATCTCATAGTTTACCTTCAGTAGAATCATGATATTTTACAGCTGAAAGTTCCTTGCAAATCATTTATCCCAATCTCACTCACACTTCGCAGATGAGAAGAATGAGGCCAGAGGTGACTTGTTCAAGGTCACAAGGGAAGTTGTGGAAAAGGCAGACCTAAGCCCAGTTCTGGAAGCTGAGCCAAATAGTTGCTCATGTCCCCCTTCTGAGGGGTTAAATGAAGAGATAGATAGGATAGATGCCCTTTACAGATAAGGAAACTGAGTTTCAAGTCTTTGCAGGGAGGAAGGGGCATAACCAGGCTTCCTGGCCTACTTATTACTATTTTTAACTGGTGACACTGTCTTTTGCTCAGCACCAGAGTAGCCAACTTCCCTGTTAGAATGAGAGGTGGAGCCTGGCAACGTACACATGGAAATACAGTACTTGCGGAATCTATCACCAAATAATGATAAAGGTGGGATAACATCTATCATTTGTCTAGCACTTCATGGTTTTCAAAATCATCTCTTACTCATTATTCTATGTGGTCAATATGATCGCTCCAGCAGGTAGTTAGGGCATGTTTCAATAGCTCCATTTTGAAGGTTGAGGAGATTACAATGATTTGCCCCAAGTCACATATTAGGTGGGGGGAAACCAGGATGAAGCCCAGATTTTCTGACAGCCAGCACTCTTCATACTCCTGATCTGTCAACTAGCTCATGGGTCTGAGTTTCTTTCTTTTTTAAAAAAAAAAAATATTTATTTATTTATTCATGAGAGACACAGAGAGAGAGGCAGAGATATAGGCAGAGGGAGAAGTAGGTTCCCCACAAGGAGCCTGTTGAGGGACTCGATCCCAGGACCCCGGGATCATGCCTTGAGCCAACGGCAGATGTTGAACCACTGAGCCACCTAGGTGGCCCTGGGGTTTCTGTTAGAGCAGTCTTGCACACCCAAGGATTGAGTGATATTGGCAGCCTGCTTCAGAATGAGCCACTTCTTTCTATGCTCAATGTCATCATTCTGGCTCATGTCACTCTCATGTCTACTTCAATCAGCACAACAGCTCCCTAGCTCACCCCCTTGCCTCACCCTTGCTGCTGTCTAATCCATGTTCTGAGCTGTTCCACACTGCAGCCGGAGCACCCTTTCTAAAGCAATAGTCCTGCACTCTCAAAGGTGTGCATATTTATCAGTTACACGCATGTATTACTGCTACCATATTAAATGCATGTGTAAATGTATGTAGAGTCAGAACTATTTAAATGTGGTTTAAGAGACTCTTCAGGATGTGACCCTGCTCATCTCTCTCAATCCTAATTTCTTACTGTTTGTCTCCTTGAATTCGCCCTCCAAGCAAATGAACAACTTGCAATGTCCTGCTCTTGTTCATCCATCTGTGGGCTCTATCCCCTGCCGTTGCTTCTGCCCAGAATGTGACTCTCCTCTCTCCACTTTCTTCCTGGCCTTCCTTGTACCAGTTAATAATTACTTGTTCCTCAGGCCTCCAATAAAGCTTAACTTCCTGTGGGAAGTCATCCCACATCCTCTGAAATGAGGTCAGGTGATGGCACTTGCTACACTGCAAAGTCATTTTTGTCTTTCTCTTTACTCGACTTCATTTCTCAGTAGACCATCAGCTCCTTGAGGGCAAAGCTGTCGTTTGTTGACTTTCCAGAGCTACACAAGTGCCAAATATGTCAACAACTCTCTGTGAAAAGAACCCATAAATATCTGCCCTCAGCCCAAGGGTTTCTGTTGAGTGGAAAATAGGAATGTAAGCAGCCCATCAATCACACAGGTCTCTTGGGGTATAATATTTCTGACACCCACTTTTTCCTTTAAACTGCCCAGCGGGGCATCTTTCCCTTGCCTGGGAATAAAAATGCAGACATTCCACAACCACAATTTCCCACAACTTCTCTGATCGCTCTTGCAGTAGAAAAATCACTCAGTCCTTTTAAGTCACAATGAATTTAATAATGAATGGCGGGCAGCCCAAAATACCAGGCAAGACATCAATGTTCACAGGAAGAAGATAGAGGAGGAAAAAGTTTCCCCCTGACCCTCTTAGGGTCCTTGGCTGGGCCTGAATATTAAACTGACAAAGGCAGATTAACAGGAGACAAGCACACCCATTTATGTGACACAGTGGCCTCCATATGGAAATGAAGATCCAAAGAGATGGCTAGATCTTAGTGTTGTTATGCTAGGTTTGATGAAGAGTGGATAGTTCTGGAGGGATATGACAGAAGATGAGGTCAGCATACCAAATGGGGAAACCTCGCAGAACCTGTTTGTTTCAGGTTCTTTTCAGCATCCCCTGTATCTTTGGAGATAATGATGTTCTTCTCCAGTACGGGGATGGGAGTATCTCTCATATGAAGGCTTTATGACTTATTTTAGGGGAGAAGGGTAGGGAAAGGTCAGAGCGACTTACCCGCTACTGCTGTTTTCACAGACTCCTTCAGCTTCAAATGTTCAATATTCGGAGGTGATATATTTTGAGATAAGTATATTCTGAGACTCATTAATAGACAACATCTCACTCTCCACCAACTGTACTGCCCTTCTTCTGGGAGAGGCTATGGTTGGCTTTTTCCTTTTTCTGGTCAATCTTATCCCTCAACCACTGGCTACAATCTCTAACCTGGCAGAGTAGAATGGGTGGGTAGAAAGGGAAGGAAAGAGAGATAGTGAAGTTCTTAATGGACTGATGTCAGAGTAGGCTAAAGTTAGTTGGGCTCTAATGGGATCCCTGGAGATTGGCAATGAGGAAGTCATGTCCAGCCATTGGGAGGATCAGAGTCATGTCCTGGAAGATCAAACCAGACAGGCCTAAGATGGCAGATGCCATGACAGGAAACTCCTGACCAAATAAGGAGGAAAAGGTGGGAAACCTTGCTTTCCACCCCAAGTAATCAGTATCTCAAGCCCTTGCTAACAGTTGTCAATAAGAGAAATTCAACCTCCCAGGCATGCAGTGCTCTCTCTCTCTCTCTCTCTCTCTCCCTCTCTATCTCACTACTCTCATGTCCCAAGAGTATATGTCTTGGCTTTAATAAACTTTCCCACTTGTGTCTCTTGTCTGCTGTGCTGCATGTCTGTCCTTGAAATCATTCTTGTGACAAGACCAAGAACCTTCAACAACTCTATTGGGTCTGTCTGGGTCAAGGTCCGAGGGCCCAGACAGGGTCTTCCCAGATCACCCGGCAACATGGATACTGTCATATGATGGCATTATGATCTTTGAACCTTACAGATGTTCCAAGTTGACTTTTTCTTGTGAGTACTTCCATGTGTTCTCTCTTCTTGCCTCTTAAATGCTTGCAGGAGGTTGTCTACAACAACCCCAGGCCAATATTCCCAAACCAGGCTGCCTCTCAGGTCCCTAGGCTACAGACAGCTTTGACCTGCCACTGGGGAGCTGCAATAACACAACCCTCTTTCTGGTGATCACAGGTCATTAATGCTGTCCCACGGATGAATCTGGCATAAATCTTCCATGAGTTCCCAGTTGCAGAGAACATGTGTTCTGTTCTCCCAGTGGTTTGTGGAAGCCTCTCTCACTGTGTAGGAAGGAGGGGTCAGACATCTAGTTGGAAGCTCAATTAGAGAGGGATGGTCCCAAGGGGGAGGCCTCTAAGTAAGGCTGAAGCTTTGATTCTCTGAGACACTCCATGGAGAATAGACATAACAAGTCTTGGACTTGCCCAGTTGATGGGCATGAAAAGATGAAACCTGAGTCAGGGCCCCCAGGCACTCATCACATAGTGGTTGACAGTGGTTCCCTGGGAACATGCACAATTCCATAAAAAAGAACAGTTTATAACTTAGGCCTATGACCTAAGCCTGAATTCCCTTTCTTGATTGCTGAAGACAGAGGATTCAAAAGTTAAAGATGGCAAATGGAAACCTTCTCTGCCAGGTCTTTGCTAAAATTGGTCTTTCAATAGGCACATAATTCCTCTACATTTCCAGGTCAAGAATTGAGATAAGCAGGCTGTGGAGTTTGGGTGATCTGCATCCCATTTATCACTGCTTCATCTCTTGCTTACTTAAAAGGTGAAATTTTCCATAGTGATCACATTGGCTTTTAAAAATTCAGTTAATGAATTTTAAAAATACACAGTCATCTTAAATTGACTGTTCTATCCCTCTAATGCTGGCATTTATTATTCCATTCCTTAGAATGTGTTGCAAGATAGCAATTTTATGTGGAACCCCTCTAAGGTGACTATAGCAAGATGAGACTTCCTGCAGTCTTTTAGAGCTTAAAAAAAAAAGAAAAAATTTAGGGGTATTGCTTAATCAGCAGCTTTAAAAGACCCAAATGAAGTCATAAAATGCATGCATGTCTTTAAGAGTATGTTCATGAGAATAACATTGTAAGGCCTTACTAAAATACTTACAGTTCAGAAGTAGGAAAATGAACGCTTGAAAATAGCAGAGCATTCTTTGTTTCTCAATTTAATGAATTTGTAATACAAAAAACATCCAATAATCCATTTAAATAACCATGCCTGGTTTGACACAACAGTTCACACACACATAAACACACACACACACACACACATACACACACACAAAGAAGAAGTTGCAATTGAAAACTCAGGACAATCATGCTGCCCTCAGCTCAGACTATTATGCCAACAAATTAAACAGGAAGAAGGCCCAAGATACAGCCAGAATGTGTCCTGTTCCTTCTAGACACAAGTGTAAAATTCCTGGCTTTTAAAGTAATTCAAATTTGTATTCCTTAAGGAGATGTTGTGGTGCTCGAAATGCAATTTCTTTGTTTTCTTTGAGGGGAAGGTGTGTGTGTGTGTGTGTGTGTGTGTGTGTTTAAAACTAAATGGTATTGAGGGCTTAAGTGTTTGAGTCCATGGAAAGAGAATAGACCATATGGTCTATTGTAGAATAAGTAATTACAGACTTATTAAAAATACATGTTAATTTTACTCACTGACACTCCATGATAATGGCTTCCTTAGGATCTAATCCATTCTGCCGATTAGACTTACCTATTTCTAGTGCAGGAAACTCGTTCTGAGCACATGGCTTGAGCAAGATTCAAGTTGACCCAGTCCTACACCAAAAGATTAAATCACTACTTTTCAGTGATGTAGACAATTTAAGATTATTTTCTCTGATGGCCTTTAAATTCCTATTTCAAGCCAGAGGCAGAGAAAGCAGAAAAGAGGTTTCTGCTCCCCTCAACCCCACAATCTGAAGGGAAGAATAATATGAAAAATAATAATTTCATTGGTGGGGTTAAGATATAAATTTCCTTGAATGTAGTACTCATTTAGGTTAACAACCCCAGATTAAATTGCTGATACTTGAAAATTGGCTTAAAAATTTTATCCCATCCAGTTGGGGGAAACTAACCTTGACATTTCTTCCAGCTGCTAATGACGAAATTACTTATCAGTGCTTCTTGAACTTGAATTTGCTTGTGAATCACCAGAGGTCTTGTAAAATGCAGATTCTGATTTAGTAGGTCTGAGTGGGGCATGAGACTGCATCTCTAAGGAGCTGCCTGGTGATGCTGAGGCTGGTCCAGACCAGTCTTTGAGTGGCAAGATATGGCTAACCGACAAGATATTCTGGTGTTGACACATGCATACTCTAGCCTGCAAATGGACCAAATGGCTGTATTAGCAGTCTATTAGTTCAAGGTGGATATAACCCAGGCCTATAATATTACATTTTATTTTCATAGATTTTCCTTCTTTAACTATATGAAGGGTCTTGAGAATTGGTCATTTGCACCAGAAACTCCAAACCATCCATGGAATACAATTACAGAATATATTCCTCTCTCTCATAACCTGGGTGTGCTACTCAATAATTTGAGGCCAGTAAAAAAACCAAAGCTTTGGGACACCTGGGTGGCTGAGCAATTATGTGCCTGCCTTGGGCCCAGGACATGATCCTGGAGTGCTGGGATCAAGTTCCACATCAGACTCCCTGCATGGAGCCTGCTTCTCCCTCTGCCTATGTCTCTGCCTCTCTCTGTGTGTCTCTCATTAATAAACAAATAAAATCTTAAAAAAAAACAACAACAACAAAGCTTTGTTGTCTCTGAGTATATATAATTCAAATCAAAGCCATGTTTCTTTATAAATGGAAATAGATTTATTATTTTTGATGATTCCAAATAATATATACTCCTTGTAAAAAAAACAAATAATCTGATGTGTCTTCTTCCAAAAGCAACTTGAATATGTATCTCCACAAACTATGACACATTAAGACATTCAAAAAGTTGAAACATCAAATATGAAACCCTGGAAATGCCAAGGATAGTTTAATGCCAATAGGCTAAAACTAGCAGTAGGTATCATCTATTGAGTGTCTACTTTGATGAGCATCCTACCATATACTTGGGCTATATTATGTACTTCCCATACTATCATGGTCAAAGTTCTTGGAGTCAAGCAAGAGACACCAACTTATTAACCCTGAGCAGAAAAGGATGTGTTAAAACAGTGTGAGAAGTTCACTGAACTGAAGACTAGGAAAGTGAACTCTGAAGATGGGTAGACATCAAGGAAGGCTGGCCAGTAGGGACCCAGTCTAGAGCTCACCATTGGAGCACCATGGTGATTAGGACCTGCTTCTGGCCTTACTCCTGTCAGACTGTGAGCCTCTGATACAGCCACCAGCAGTGATTTTACAGCTGTCCCCCAGACAGGAGAAACTGACAGAGGCAATAATAGAAGTTTCTGCTTCTCTGTGGGGCCAGAATCTTGCCTCCCCACCAGGACTCACACAATGAAAGATTGACAAAACAAGATAAAACTAAGTCCACAACTTTTCATGATCTTGTTTAATCCTCACAACAAACTGATGACAGGGTTCAGGACACATCACCCCAAAATACGGCATCTTGGCATATTGAATACAGGTATACACTGGAGGTTATTATAGGCTCGGTTCCAGACCACAGCAACAAAATGAATATCACAACGATACAAAGCAAAGGAATTTTTTGGTTTCCCAGTGCATATGAGAGCTATGTTCACATTATACTACAGTCTATTAAATGTGCAATAGCATTATGTCCAAAGAAGCAAGGTACATACCTTAATTAAAAATATTTATATTGCTAAAAAAAAAAAAGGCTAACCATCATCTGAGCTTTCAGGGACTCATAATCACTGACCACGGGTCACCTTAACAAATGTAATAAAGAAAAAGCTGGAAATACTGCAAGAATTACTGAAATGTGACACAGAGACACAAAGTGAGCAGATGCTGCTAGCAAAAAGGTGCCAATAGACTTGCTCAGAGCAAGGTCGCCACAAAGTACGCTACTGCCAAGTGCAGTAAGACAAGGTATGCTTGCATTTGAAGTTGAAGGAATTTGGGAACGGCATATGCGCGAAGGCCTTTCTGACTCTTCCCTGAAGCAGGTCATAAAACCCTCCTGTGAGAGGTGGCCTCCTTAGATCCAAAGGAAGGAAGTATCATCATTTCCTGAGACAAGGGATGCAGAGAGCAATCCAGACACACAGGCCTTCCTAGATCTCCCCAAGTTCACCCCACTTACCTCCTACTCTGTCCTTATCCTTCCACGGCTGTCCACAACGCATCAAACCTAGCACAGGAACACACAGAGGGTGCCACCTCCTTATGAAGAACCCCCGTGTCATGTAAGACTTATGTTACATCAATATGTATGGTTTTCTATTGCTAATCTGTATTTTATGACAAGGGTACCAGCCAAGGATGGAGAAAATTAGAGGAAAAAGTGACTCATCCTCCCTCACACTGGAGAGGCTGATATAATTGTTGGCATTTTCAAGAAGAGGAGTCTGGGTCCTAGGGGTGAAGGGGCCTTCCCAGAGGAAAGCCAAGGGCCTGCTACGAGAATTCAGCACTCCCCTATCCTAAAGTCATTCTTCCTGGCTCCCTGCTCTTTGACTTCACTCCTCACCCTGCCTGGAAGAGGTTACTTATCATTCATCCTTGTATTTTTTTAAAGATTTTATTTATTTATTTGAGAGAGAGAGAAAGAGAGAGCACAAGCAGGGAGAGAAGGCAGAGGTAGAGGGAGAAGCAGAGTCCCCACCAAGCAGGGAGCCCAATTCTGGGCTGTATCCCAGGATCCTGAGATCATGACCTGAGCTGAAGCCGGACCTTTAACCAACTGAGCCACCCAGGTGCCGCTCATCCTTATGATCTTTGGGATTATAATCTTACTAGTTTTCTAAGGAAGAGCAGGAGAAGAAAAACCCAGACAAAAACAAAGGAATTAATGGATCTCTTCCTAGCCAGTTGCTGTCAAAACCTCATCTCTAAGAGAAGCTGGAGAATTGGGGAGGACAAAGCTGCCACAAAACCCGCCCTCCACCTCTTCCCTTGACCCACTTTCCATATTTTCATGTTCCCAGTGACACACTGAGAAATTTGAGGCATGGCATTAGCCTTTCAGACTCATCCCCAAGGCAAATGTCCTTCGTTCCTCATTCACCTGCGGATGGTCATCACCAGTCTCACCTATGAAATGTATTCACAGCAGAAAGTTCTTAGCACCAGAAAATCATCCCTCTGCCATGATAGGATGAGCGTGGTACTGAAAACCCCTCAGCAGTAGCAATGGCCCTGGAGTGGGAGGCTTATTGTCCTAACGGAACTCCCTGGCTCAGGCTGTACCTGGAGGGCTGGCTTTGTTTTAAGAAGGTCACAAAACAAAAAATAAATAATAAATAATAAATAATAAATAAAATAAAATAAAATAAAATAAAATAAAATAAAATAAAATAAAATAAAATAGAAGGTCACAAAACCAGGCGAGGGAGCACTCACGATAAGCTGAAGTCCACCAGGATGTCTTAGGTTAGAGAAATACTCAGTATTGTATATTTCTTGAAGTCTGGAAATGAAATTTTCTCCCCATTACTTTCGTAGTGGTCTAGATTTCACGTCCTCTCCCAGCCCTATCCCCACTAGGAAAAAATGCTTAGCTCAGCAAAAAAGATTAATACATCAGCAATTCTCTTATCGTGTGTATTGATTCTCAAGGGGCCAGGACAGAACCTCAAAGGTGAGTGTAAGTGGAAAATACATGTAGGCAATATTCCACCAGCTGTATTTATGAGCCATTTAGAGTGTCCCAGGAGGGCTGCAGTTTAAAATCTATCAAAGCTTTGGGTTTTTCTCTTCTTCCCAAGGAGATGCCAACAATGGTTCATTTTGCAAGATCTGAATGATTCCCATGAATGGCACCCGGAATGAGAATAGTGATTAGCCTGCCTACAAATGAGGCATGCTTTGAGGTTGAAGGAAAGTAAACCTACAGTGTTTTGCTTAGTACCTCTCATTTTAATGTCCTACGGATGCATGTTTTGGCCTCTGATGGCACCAGTCACTTCTGGTTTTACATGTAGTGAGTTTCATCATTACCTCTGGGCATGCTGCGTTTTGAGGACCATAATATCAAATCCAATTTCTCTACTTGGTTCTCCTCCTTTTTCTGACTCCTTCATTGTTTAGAACGGTCTCTGATCTCAAATAGGACTCAAGAAATAAGTTTGCTGAATGATGCATGAAGCAGGCCAGTCCCCTTAAAGATGGATCCAGTCATTCTCACTGATGCATTGATTCATTCATCCAAGAAACATTGATGACAATCCACTCTGTGCCAGATTTTGTTCCAAGGTTCCAGGCACAGAGAAATATATTCTTAAAAAAAAAGCCCACAGTCCCCAGAAGGTGACAGACAGGTAAACATGATCACAGGACCATGTGGGATGTACTAGAATAATAGAAACGGCTGCCATTCTGGAGCACTTCCTATTCCCACACTACATATGTCAATGCATGTTATCTCTAATGGTCCTACTACTCTGATAAGTTTTATTAGACCCTTTGCTTAAGGAAACAGATTGAACTGTTAAGAAACTTTCCTACGGTTACACTGCTATTAATCTTAGGACTGGGATCCAAACCTGGGCTTCGCAGGTTCCGAAACTTCTGTTTTCTCTTGCTTTTAGGTGCACTATGGGAGCAAAGACAGCTAATTCGGACACTGCGGGGGCTCCGGGGAAAGTATCCAGAGCAGGTGAGCAAGGGAGAGATTCTGGAGAAGGAAGAGATGCTCCCCTTTACCACTGCTCCTCATAACACTTTTGGACAGAACCTCATAAAATGTGCTGGGACCCCTGAGTTGTGGGGAAAAGGAAGGGGATGATCCCACCCATCTCTGGTTGCTACAGGAACTGTAATAACCCAGGACAAGTATCAAAGGGGCAGGGAAGGAACAAAAAGACCAAACAATAAAGATGCCAGCATGGGCTCTGGGACAGGTAGTCAGTAGTAAAAGTGAAGTGTCTCTTGGCCCTAATGAGTCCAAAAGAGGAGTCATGGCAAAGGCATCCACCCGCAGCATCAGAACCCACATAGCTTCAGTGTTGTCACTTTGAAGAACCACACCTCCCTCCCACTGCTTCTGCTAACTTCCTTCTTATTTGTCATTTATTTTTTATTGGAGTTCAATTTGCCAACATATAGCATAACACCCAGTGCTCATCCCGCCAAGTGCCCCCCTCAGTGCCTGTCACCCAGTCACCCCAACCCCCCGCCCACCTCCCCTTCCATCACCCCTTGTTCACTTCCCAGAGTTAGCTGTCTCTCATGTTTTGTCACCCTCACTGATATTCTCACTCATTTTCTCTCCATTTCCCCTTTATTCCCTTTCACTAACTTCCTTCTTACCTGGCTAAGGAAAGCTCCCCAAGGCCAGGGTCCAAATTAAATAGAGTGAATCATTATTTTGAAAGACAAAAGATTGTGAGTCTCATTTAGATGAATTTTTTAAAACGTTCCAAAAGCTAGAATTTTTAAAAAGGAATTCCGATAATTACATAACAGTGTTTCTTTCTCACTCTCATTTTATTTCGCTATAAACTCAGAAATGAATGGGGCTACTAATAAGGAAAATCAACTAACTGAATCTAAGATTACAATTTATACAAACACTGTTTTGTATACGTGCAGGTATCGTAAAAGTACAGCCCTTCACTCGAACTTTTTATATAAGGTCACTGTGTTTTAATTAATAGAGGTTCCAAAATGCTAGGCCCGATTAGGGAAAGTTTACCGCACAGCAAATCATGAGGTGGATTGTTGCAACGTTGTCTTTGTATTGAGAAAGAATTCTCTGAGTGCTGGTATCAAAAATGTTTGAAGCCACTCAAAGCGGAGGGAGAGATTTAGTATGCAGAGCTGTATTGTGTCAGAAGCCTCAGTTGCCCTGGAATTATTTTGCCTTTTATCCAGTGGTCACTGAGTGTGTAGGGCAAGGCCAGGTTTCTAGAAATAGGAGTGTGACCCCATGCATCAACACACATACATGCTATGGGGGGGGGGGGGATATGGCTCTCCCACTGGGAAACGCTGTGTGAGTGGCAAATGCAACACGCACTCATCATTCCCATTCTCCTGTAGCTCTGTTTCCCCAGAGAGTGAGTCGAGCGTTTTGTGGTTAGATAAACCTGCCGCCGAAGGAAGAGGAATCATGGTTTAGAGTTGTCACAGCATCTGTCCAGCATCCAATTTACAGGAGAAACAGCCAAGATGAGAAAATCAGGTTTTTGCAACCGGGCTGAACTTTCTCTTGGCTTACAGGGTCTCTGGACCCAAAGCAAAACATAAATAAATAAATAAATAAATAAATAAATAAATAAATAAATAAATAAATAGATTTTTTAATTTTTATTTTTTTGCTTTCAACTTTGCCACACTTGCACATGCCTATTGGATTTAACTGAGTTTCTTGATGCACATAGTTTGCTCATTTTTCAGAAGGTGATGAGACGGGCATTGGGTAGAGGGAGGGGGCTCCCAGGACCTAGCTCAGAGGTATCGAAGTGTCCTGGAGAGTTATGGGTGGCGCAGAGGGAGCCAGATGAAATTCATACTCTGATGCTGACTTTACTACCATTTCGGAGCCCTCCTTAAGATGGCTCACCGCGACCGCCACCAAGACCTGGCCGGACATGGTGATCATCCAGGACCCCTGCACTGCCCCTCCACCAGACCAGAGTTGAGTTGCAGACCTCCGTTCCTCTCTGATCTGGAACTATGCTTGCACCTGACACCGCTTCCTCCATGAGGGGAGAGAGGCCTGCGCTCCCAGGATTGTCCGCTTGTCCACTGGTCCAGGGAGCTGTTTCCTCAGCTGCTCCTCACCCTCCACCCATTTGACATCTCTTTTTATGCCTATTTTCTAATTAAGCCTAAGTCATGACAGATGGCATCGTGGGGCTGATTAAACACACTTTGGGAGCACCATACAGCACCTGGGGTGCGCATTCATAAGAGAGGGCTCCAGCTTTGGCTGAAGTGGCTCTCTGGGATCCCGACTAAATTGGAAGAAAAGGAATACATGAGGGGAGGAGGGGAGAGGGGGG
Organism: Canis lupus baileyi; assembly: GCF_048164855.1. Classification (NCBI taxonomy): domain Eukaryota; kingdom Metazoa; phylum Chordata; class Mammalia; order Carnivora; family Canidae; genus Canis; species Canis lupus. Next base: position 12,833,352 of record NC_132874.1, read on the forward strand.
GTGGGAGGGGAGGAGAGAGGAAGGGAGAGAGAGTACCTCAATACCCCATATGCTGGAACATGTTTTTTAAAGTATCTTATTTTAATTATGTTAATTTTTAAATCAGTCTCAATCTAAAACTAACGTTGAAAAAAGATAGTGGATGAGAAAAGAATTTTCAAACCCCTACTCCACTCACCATTGCCTCCTGCCCACCCAGGTTTTTCTGCCAGTGATTTTGACCCACATAAGGAGGCAAGAGCCTTTCCCTAGTGAGGAACGGAGGACAAGAAATAAATCTACTAGCACCCTCTAAGCTGTTTGTTGGTTTTTTTTTCTACCCAACAATTCTACCTCCATCTCAACAACAACTCTCCCTGACTTGATAAGCTTTCCCACACATCCTAATTTGATGCTGGGAATTGCCAATGATCTCTTATTTATAACAGGCACTCAGTTCAGCGAGACAGAAAAGCTAATTTCCCCTGTAGATTTGAAGGCTTTCACTTGCCCTTGCCTCTTTGGACCCCTTCCTCCCTGTGTGTGCGTGCACACACACACACACACACACACTCGCATGTACCCACACTTCCCCCATATTTGCAACATGATTTATTTTTCCAATGTATAACTTAATTCACCTATTCCTTTTTTAAAATGATCTTATTTTTAAGTAATCTCTACCCCTAATGTGGGGCTCGAACTCACAACCCCAAGCTCAAGAGTCGCACACTTCACCAACTGAGCCCGCCAGGTGCCACTTAATTCACCTAGTCCTAAAAGAAACACTTATGAAACATCTGTTAATGTCAAATTCTGGGCTGAGCCCTGCCCCCAAAATGATTTCAAAAATCTGCAAGTGGTACGAAAAAACTGGCACCAGCCAACTCCAGATTTCTGAACCTCCTTAACCTCCATTTGCTCACCTATGAAATGGGCACCTGCTAACACATACCTGACAGGGCTGTTCTTACTAGTAAATGTGATGGTGCTTGAGGAATGTAAAATCTTTATAAACGTTAGGCACCTTTATTGCATCATTAAGACAATCTTCAAATGGAACATTCTATCGAGTTCTCCAGTCAGCCCCTTGAAGTTCAAAGCTGTCTCCATTTGTGAATCTTCTTTTTCCTCCTCAGCACTAGCTCCTCTTCTTTCAGCTTCTCCACCTGGAATGGAGCTATATCATCTTAGTCTTTATGATTTTTGTTTTCTTCGTCCCTCTTTTCCTCTTGCGTCTCCTTTGTCTCCATCTTTGCATTATTATTACCATTATTAATTATTATTTGCTATTATTAACCAAACCTCACAGATCGATTGTAGTTTAAGCAGAGTCCTGGGAGAGGCAAAGAAGGTGGGAGAGATGGAGAAGCCGAGAGGCAGCGGTCTGGGGTGTACATTATCAGATTGGCAGCCAAGTTGTGAGAAGTAAATACATTTCAGAGGAGATTACTTGAACTTTCTTTTGGGACAATTTAGTAACAGTAAGGATGATGCATTACTTCTGCCCTGGCTTCTAGCCAGACCAGCTCTGGGAAGTGTGGTCAGTCTCTCTCACTGAACTTAGCATCCGGAAATCAGGCTAAACCAGATGAAGAGCTTCCCTCTGGCCACTAACCTATTTGCAAAAGAAAAGAGAGAGTGAGATCTCCATTGTTGGAGATCATCAAATAAATCATGAAGCCTTTTTCTGATCATTAGGAAGTCCAACATCCCAAGACCCTCCCGGTCACCTGCAGACACCCCTTACATGTGCCGACCCTTCTCCATCCATAGGGCAGCTGTGTGCAATGGCCAGGCTCCCCTATGCAGGGGTGGGAGGGTCAATCCTGCAGGGTTCAATAAGCCGAGTGTATGTTGGGTTGCACCCACCAGGGAGGTGGTATCTTTTTTCTAAATCATACAAAGGCATCTTGGTGTGAACCAGAATGAGTCCATTCGTCCTCCATGCTCTGTAGGGAAAGCCATCTTACAGAAACCACTTTCTCCTTGCTCCTTCCTGGGCATGTTTTAAACCATCTGGATATTGTTCATTTTTCCTCTCTTCCAGGCAGCATATGTAGTGGATAAAGTGTAACCATTTGGATTTAGACTGAACTGAGTTTGAATCCTGCAGCTGCCCCTTGCCATTCAAATGGCCTTGCAGAAACGACATACCTTCCCTGCACTTCACCCTCCCCATTTGCAAAACGGGCACATAATAAATGTTCTTGAAGGATACTTTTAAGGATTAGAAATAGTAGAATTCATGTACTCATTACAAGAATACAGCCATTGATAGTCAGCAAACCACCCTGGAAGAGAAAAATACCTTTCTTGAAGTTTCTAAGAAGAAAAGAAAATCTGTGCCTATCATAAACAAACTACAGCAACTTGCGTGGGTTTTTAGAAATTGTTGTTGCATTTCACATGAAAGTAATCTGCATATATAAATATTTATATTATCTTTAAAAAAAAAGGGTTGCCTTGGTGGCTCCTGGGTTGGACGCCTGCCTTCGGCTCAGGTCGTGATCCTGGGATCTGGGATCAAGTCCCTCATCGGGCTCTCTGCATAGAGCCTGCTTCTCCATCTGCCTGTGTCTCTGCCTCTCTCTCAGTCTGTGTCTCTCATGAATAAATAAATAAATCTTTCTGAAAAAAAAAGATTCATATTCATCAAATAAAAGTGTTGCATCCTCTTTTTATAATAATGCACTCATCCTAGTCTACTAAGTTGAAAGAAAAATTCAATTTCCATTTTCTCGGATTTATTTGTTGCTTTTCAAGGGAAACGTATAGCTCAAAACTAAGTAAATATCTAGATCTTAGAGGTGTGCCTGTCTCCTACAGAAGTCAACATGACGAACCAAGGTAAAGTGTCTGCAAAAGACAAGTGAATCAGAGGTACAGAAACAAAACACAATTGCCTGAGTAGCATATGACCACGAGAAACTCGGACCTAGGATGAGAAAAACACGTCAACACCTCGAACTTTCAAAATGGGCCTCAGGATTCATTTGTCTAGACAGTGGATTGAAGTGGTGGTTTCAGTTCATTTGGTTAAACATTAGAGCTGAGAATGTCATCGTGATCATGTGGCCCAACTCCCTGGTCAGAAAACCACACGGCCTCCTCATGCAGCAATGCTGACGTCATAGCCAGGTTTTCTGATGCCTTGACCACTGGAGAAGTCACTATTTAATCTACAAGGATGTGAAACATTTTCCTAAGAGACCCACATGATTCTGATGCTATAGGGAAGGAACTTTGGGTCTTTAATCTTCTTGGTCTGCACTAGCTCCGATTATACTCTCCGGCCCGAACAGGAGAGGCAATGTGGCAAATCAGGGGAAAATGTTACCTGATTGATGAGCTTTCCCTCCAGTTTTCTGCAGGCCTCGCCATGCCTCTGTGCTACTATGGGGCTGCGCACAGGGCAGGAATTCAGGCTCTGTGCTCAAGGAGCAAACTCCGGGTATGCCCTTTCAAATCTTACTAACTTAAAAGTAATGACGATGAACATGATGTTTTCCTGATTAGCAAGGAAAGAGAGCAAAAAGAGGGAACGATATACATAAGTGGACAGATCAGGACCTCAGAGATTGGGAAGAACCTTCTCTAGTCTTGGCCTTACCACCACCGATCAGATGGCCCAGGACAATGACTCTTGCTGAACTTGGCTTTTCTTGATTAGGAAGTAGCATAATACTGTCTATTTCATAAAATTTTATGAAGGGTTGGTGATAATATTTATTAATTGCTTGACATTGTACCTGGCAGGAGTTCAATGAATAATGAGGGAGACACGAAGAGAAGATATTGTGGTTACAGGTGTCCTGTTGGCTTTCAAAGAACAGTGTGCATAGTAGTATCCCGGTCTTACAACATCGTATTCTGATACCCTGGACACATCCCCACAGCAAATCAAATCCTGCACATATGTCCCGAGGCTTCCTAGGAGGCATCTCGCTCCTCTCAGCTTCCGGCCTTGGCCTGTCTACTCTTCCTCTCACCGCCCTCTTGTTTCCACCTGCTCAGCTCCCTGAGCCTGTGCACCCTGCTTGCCACCACTCTCAGGGGAGAACGGCCGTGGCTCCATCCATTCTTGGTTTGGGAGACACTGTGCCCCGAGGCCCTAGTTGGGAGGCACAGGTCTCCATGAGGGGCCCAGGCCAGGAGAGGCTTGGGGGAGCGGCCAAGTATTGGGGCAATACTCAAGTGACTACTATTTATTAGGCATCCACCAGGTGTAGGCACTGAGCTAAGGGTATAAATATTCTTACTTAATTCTCATGGCAGCCAACGCATTAACCTCCCCACTCCTGGGAAATTGTGTCTTTAGGAGATTAACAGAAGTCTGACGTCATCGAGTTAATAAGTGATGAGGCTGGGATTCACGCCCACAGCTGACCGGCTCCGGTTCTCACACATTCTCCCCCAGCAGTGGGCCTCCTCTGTTTTCTAGGACTTGATTTCTCTTCCAGGCAACGTATGACAGCTCTAGAAGAGTGGATTGAATGATGGGCCCCAAAATATGCCCACCGGGCCTGCAGATCTGACTTTATTGGACGACAGGCTCTTTGCAGATACAACGAAGCTAAGGTTCTCGGGATGAGATCATCCTAGATTCCTTGGGGAGTCCTAAATCCAGTGACAAATTTCCTTGTCAGAGAAAGGCAGAGGGTGACAGGAGACTGCTGGGAGAGGCGAAGCCACACATGCCCCAGGTGACGTGAAGACAGATGCTGGAGTGAGGCAGCCACATGCTGGGGACCACCTAGAGCGCCAGGGCAGTGTGGTCCTGCTCATGCCGATTTTGGACCTCTGGCCTCCAGCCTGTGCCAGGATACCTTTCTGTTGCTCTAAGGCACTGAGTTTGTGGCAATTTGTTACAGCAGCTGCAGGGAGCTCATACGCGTGAAAATCAGAGTCCGCCACTGCCTGTGCTCCACGTTCTTAGCCACAGTCCAGGAAAGGAGAGCCCCCAACCCCTCAGGCTGATCGCTGAGCCCCCTGTTGTGTCATGGGCTTTGCTGCCTGAAGACAGAGCTTCCTGCAGCTGGCCCTGGAGAGGGGAGCCGGCCCGGCACCGCGTGGCCAAGATGGGACACATCTGGGTTGTCCATAGTTGCACAGACTCCTCAGGGCGAACCAGAGGAAGGGAGCCACAGGAGACCTGGGGAGAGGGACAGCATGGGACAGTTAGCCAGCCCCTTCTGGATCCTTCTCTGAAATGGCAAAGCCCTTCCCCTCCTGGGATTTGCACTCTGGAGAGGCCCCCTGCCTTTGCTGTTTGGTGGGGGGTTCCCAGCAACAGAGAGCCTTTTCTATCAAAGTATGTCTCGGGACCCCCAAGGCTGCCTGGGTGGCTGGTACCATCCTTGCTAGAAGGATCCACCGCTCTCTGGCAGAGAACTGCTGAGAATCCCTGCGGAATGAAGCCCCTCCTGCCAGGGCTTCTTTATTTCTCCAAATGCACAAGGGAGCCCTGTTCCCAGACGTGGGGCTCAATGCTGGCTGCAGCTGAGCGTGGCCCAGTTCCTCGGCAACCACAGCACGTAGGGCCCGAGTTTCTCTGTAATGTGCGTGCTTACACGACCTGGTCCTAAGCGTTTCTGTACGGTGAGAGCAGAGGCACCCCTCCCGGATCTGGACTCATCTTTCCTTTTTAGAGCTCTCCTCTCAGTCCCGTGAGCCCCTCATTCAGGCTAACAACAGCTCTGGCAAGAGTGAGGTGGCAGCAGGGAAGAGCCACAGTTTAATAAAGCCGGGCCCAGGCCTCCCACTATCTACACTTAGGGCTCTAATAAAACCCTTTCATTGCTCCACGGCTGGTTTCCACTCGAGCGTCTGTGGACGGCCTTCCCCACTGAAAGGATGCTTTATTTGCACTGTGGACACGTTTGAAAGCAGTCCCAGACTTCAGCCACCCTTCTGGGGTTAGGGACGGGAGTCAGGTGCAGGACTGCATCCTGAGAACCCAGCCCCCAGCCCAATCAGGTGACACGACGTCGAGGCTAGGAGTTTTTAGGGCGGCTTCTGCCCGAGTTCACCTCCAGCCCAGAAGTCCAGGTGGGCATCATCCCTATCTGCAAACATACCCAACGTGTTTCTCCAGCTTTCTTTTCATGTAGAGAAAGAGTCTTATTTACTCTCCCCTCTGAAATCATGTCATGGGCTGGGAAAGAGCCCCCACGGAGGCGTCCCATTCTCCAGATCCCACCGTTTCATAGAACTTTATAGAATGTGAGCCAAGAGCTTTCATCACCCTTGTGTATTTTACTCAGTGAGTTGCTTGTGTTATTGCTATGTGTGTTTTTATAAAGTGTTTTTTATAAAGTGTTACTTTTTTTAATTACAAAGTCATTCATGACATTGATTAAAAATTCAAGCATTCATGAAATGTTATAAGTTACGGACTGAAAGACCCCCATAATCCTACCCTCTGGAGATCTATATAACATATGCATGTGGGTTTTGGGTTGTGTTTTGTTTTGTTTTTTCATTTTTTCCATCTTATTCCTGAGGAAAACAAAAAGATGGCTGCCTGGTTGGGAAACGGAAAGGAAGTTCACAACAGAATCAGATAATTCTCCTTAGCACACCATGCTGAGTCTCTGTCCCTGCAAATGGGGACACTTCTAACTTCTGTAACAACTTTCTCGAGCAGATAGCACCTATATTCAGCTGGCAGGGCTCCCACAAGTCTTAGCTGTTGTGAACGAAGGACAAAAGGGTCAGTGTTCAGATGTGTGCCACACTGGGGACACTACAAACTGAATTATGTCCCTCCACCAGAATTCATATGTTGAAGCCCTAGATGCAGTGACTGGAGATAGAACTTTTACAGAAGGAATTAAGGTTAAATGAGGTCATAAGGGTAGAGTCCTGATCCTACAGGACTAATGTCGTTGTAAGAAGAGACACCAGAGAGCTTGCTTACTCTCAGCCACATGAGCACAGAGCAAGAAGAGGGCCATCTGTGAGCCAGGAAGTGATCTCTCATCAGAACTTGACCATGCAGGCACCCTGATCTCAGACCACCAGCCTCCAGAACTAGGAAAATAAGTATCTATCATTTAGGCCACTCAGTCCATAGTATTCTGTGTTGGTGGCCTGAGCTGACTGAGACAGAGGGGAGGGAAAGCATTGCCCCCAGCCAAGCTCTCTCCCATCCCTACCCCTGCCCCATTATTGGTACATTCACATTTTTTTCCCTGCTGCACCTCTAACACCCCCAGGACTCTGAAAATGGGGCTGGGAGCAGCAGCCTCCTCTCCCAGATGTGTGTCTTCACTCAATCTCTTTCCTCCCAGCAGGACCTCCTGCTTCTGCTTTCTCTGCTGCAGCCCAGATGGTCCCAATGTACCACTAAACTTGACCACAATGGAAGAGAGCCTTGGGTCATAATCTGGCCACCTTTGAACTAGATTGACTGTATGTTTCATGCTTTCAGCCAGTTTAGCCCAGATATAAATTCACTCGCGAACACTGAAGCCTCTGATGGCCTTGGTTTAAGGCCTAAAAGTTCTCCTACTCTTGCAGGTATCAAGCCTGCTCTAATCATTAATGATTTAACCTCTCGTCCTCCTACCTGTGGACTCCAGGTTGGCCTCAGCAACTTCGGATCACACAGACCCTTACAACTAGGCTCACATGTAATTCAAAGAAGGAAATGAGCTAAATCCCAAGAAGCCTTGTGGAGTTGACAGGAAGATCCCTAGTTTTTTTTGTCAATCTCCAGCGAGCATGTTATCAGTACCACCTGGTGTGTTCCAAGATGCACAATATCTTTTTGACGTGGTCATGAGAGGGAAGAAGGCCAAGCTCAGGAAGCTGAGTGACAAGATAAGACTGCCCCCTAAATTGGTGCTTCTTGGGCTTTTCTGCTGTGACCTACCGGAAACAGACTATGTCACCCCCCAGCAGCATGTGTGTACACACACAGACACACACGCACAATTTGAAACAACTCTTTCACAAAACAATACCTACCTTAACTGCCTGGCATGCAGTCTGATACTACCTAGTTTAGTCCACCCCTATTTTATGAAAAATCTTGGTGGGAAAGCAAATTGACAGGACACAATTTTATGTGTTCATTTGACTGGGCTGAGAGGTGCCTAGATAACTGGTAAGACATTACTTCTGGGTATGTGCATAAGAGCATCTCTGGCACAGATTAGTGTATGAATGGGTAAACTGAGAAAAGAAGGTGGCCCCTCACAAATGCGGATGTGCATCACCCAAAGGCTGGAAGCCCAAATAAAATTTAAAAAGCAGAGGAAGGACAAATTCTCTCTCTCTGCTTGAGCTGGCACGTCCACCTCCTGCTCTTGGATGTCGGTGCTGCTGGTTCTGGGCCTTTCTGCACTCAGGCTGGGACTTACACCATTGGTTCCCTGACCCACATGTCTTCGGACTAAGACTGAATCATACAACCACTTTCCTGGCTTTCTAGCTTGCAGACAGCAGATTGTGAGGCTTCTTGGCCACAGCCGCACAAGCCAATTCCTATAATAAATATTCTCTCTCTCTCTCTCTCTCTCTCTAAATATATATAAATATATATATATATAATTTATATAATTATATATATATATTTGGTTCTATTTCTCTGGAAAAACCAAATACAATTGATTTCATTCATAGACAGCAGCATTTGTTAGTATTTGCAAGGATGTGGAAAGAATCCACAGCTGCATGGACTTGGATGAGTGCTCTAATGCCTGTGGTCATTGAGGACAATACTGTTTCCTTCACAAGGTTGTGAAAGCCTTTTGGGAGACAAATTACATCAACTACTGAGCGCTGCTCCCTGCAGACAGAAAACGCCTAATGAAATAGTTATTATTAGTAACAGACAAATATCTAATTGGTGATTCGGGCATTTGTGGTGTGCCCGTCCCCGAGGCCCTGAGCCGTGCCTCGCCTGCTTTTTCTGAAAGCTGGTCAGTCCCATGCAGTGGGGTAGCCAGTAAAGTCTGCCTTAGCTGGGTCTCTGTGATGTGGGCTCCAGGATGTTTATTAAGAATGATAAGTGGAAAAAAAAATGATAAGTGGAGCATCATTCATTTCAGCTGGTCAGTATGATCATCCAAGACAGACTCAGAAGCAATGTGGGTCTTTTCTCTGCTCCCATTTGGATCGTTTTTCGAGTGACATGATCTTGTCGGGACGGGGCAGCAGGATCCTGAACCTTCATCTGTCTCAGATGCTAATAATGTGCTCTGTGAGCTTATACAAAACATTTCCTTTTTCTGCGTCTGTTCTTGCAAGAATAGGAATTATAATACCTGCCCACCCTATCGCACAGACAGGTTGAGAGGCATGAGTACATTTAAAAGTACAGAAAGAGACTTTGAACTGCTCACAGATAGGCATATCGTCAATACAAAGGTTTTAGCAGTTATTATGACTGTCTTTCTTTCTTAGGTGTTCCATTGTAAAGATTTCTGGTTGGCACTTCATCTCTCTTTTTTTTTTTTTTTTTTTTTACTTTTTAAAGGATAAAATTCATTTCTAACTACCTTTTGAAAGCCAATGTATGCTTTGGCCATTTGATTAATAGGAGTGGGGCAGGCCAGCTTCCCAATCTAAGCGCTTTTGAATAATTCAATGCCCGATATTAAAAGAGGAGAGTTGCTGCCTGACGCGGTTTACTCTCCACATCGTGGAGAAAATTCAGCTGCCTTTCCACCCAGACGGATGCCTGGGCCTGGCTCCTTCGCCTCCACTCTCTCCTTCTCCCTTGTGCAGAGAGCCCTAGCAGCCCCACGATGGCTCTGCACCTTGTGCATAAATATGAGAAAACAGGGCCACTCAGAGCCCTGGGCCGTACCTGGGGCTCAGGTTGCAGACCCCAAGGAAGAGACATATTTTTCTAATTGGTCTGTGTAGAGCAGTGCCTTTTGAGGATCTATACAAAGTTGCTCCATAAACGGACAGAGGTCAGCTACTGAGTGAAGACGAGGCCGGCCAGCATCTCTGCACAGACTCCCAGGGCACGACCACAGTGCCCTGCAGACACCTGGATGGAACTGACCACAGGTGCTTCCCAGTCCCCAGGGAAAGAGGGCTGAGCTATGGTGCTGGCTCCTTCAGGAGCACTTGTGCCTTGTACCAGGGGTGAGGCTGTGGCCTCAGGCATGGGACCCATGCCCGGGAGGCCAGGGCGCGATGGGGGGGGTGGCCCAGCTCAGCCTCCCAGATGACTTGAAAGCTTTGATTTATTTCAATGCGCTCATTTCAAAGCCTACTATGTCGCCTACATGACACCTGTGTGTCTGCTCCATGCCACGGTCACCAGAGGGCTCGCAAGTAGTGGACTCCGGCTTCCTTTCCTGGCCTCTCCCTGGCCGCCTGTACCCCTTCCTATTCCCCACCCTCTGCCACTTCTCTGCCTTCCACCTCCCCAACTTCCTGGCCTCTCCCCCCTCGCCCAGGCCTCTGGAAGGCACAGCTGTGACCGTCTCTTCACCGCAGTATTCCCAGGTGCTTTATCCTTTAAGCTCTCTGGCTTTCTTTCTTGTTTACCCACTTCCTTCACACCCTTTGAAGAGCATGATAAGTAAAAAAGTAGAGATTGGTGGCTTTTTCTTCTTTCTTCTATCTCAAGCGCTTCAAAGGCAAACCCTCCCGACTTCACCATGTGCTCCCAAAATGAGTCCAGGGGTCTTCAGGGTCATACAGATGACGATGTTGGTAATGGTGTCACTGGGCAGTCCCTGATGGTGGGACCCCAGATCTGGCTGGGCCGTTCCAGGAGCTGGTGGTGAAATTGAATTCACACTAACCTGACTTGGGAACAGGAGAGTCAGTGCCGGGATTAGGCATGGTTGGCATCTTAGTCTTCAAGATCCTATGTTCTGGAGAGTATCTAAAAGTCTCCTCTTGTAACCGAGTCCTTCTGTGTTAAAAAAAAAAAACTGTCTTATTTTACAACTAATTTATCATGTTTTGCTGTGACCTCATTCATCAGATTGTGGAGATGGAGAGGGACATTTCAGCCCAGGTAGCAATGACCTGTTTCACCAGAGTGTAAACTTCTAAGGGCAAATGCTGTTCTTTTTCACAGGTGTCTTAGCAGTGCCTGGCCAGCACCCAACAGCCTCTCAGTAAATGCCTGGAGAATAAGTCAATGAATGAATGAGTGAGTGAGTGAGAGTGAGTGAGTGAGTGAGTGAATGAGTGAGTGAATGGGTGAATGGGTGAGTGAATGAGTAGGTGAATGAGGGAGGGAGTGAATGAATGAGTGAATGACATGTGCTTAACATGGTGCAAAACACCATTGCTTACCATGAGGAGGAGGCTGGAGCCAGTGACGGAAGCCACACAAACACACACCTACGTCTGCTATAACTCTTAAGATGGTGTATGTGTAAAGTCTTACGGGAACATGAACAAGGAACAGTAAATTGAGTGGTGTGCAGAGCAGGGGGGAGAGTGGGGGAGGCCTGAATATGCCATCTTTTCAAGTCACACATAAAAATTTTCACTGAAAGAAAAACATTTTAATTGGGGGATAAATTATTTATAACGCAATTCTCAAAATACAGTCAAAATCCAGAGAACCAACCATATGCCAATCCGTGGGGAGGGGTGGGGGGGGGGCAGAGGCTGCTCCTTATAGCCACAGGCCTGGCCGGCAGTTGGCAGGCCCTCATGGCCAGCGCCGGCCAGGCCAGCCTTGCCACGGGGAGCTCTGCTCTCTGTGACCAGCTCTCCCAGGGGGGAAATACACTCCACACCACCTCTTCCCTTTCCTTTCTCCTCAAAACTGTGAAAAGACTCCAAGAATCAGCTTTGTTAGCCAAATAGGTGTGCTTGCATTTTCTTTGATTCTTGTTGGAGCCTATGGTAACCCAAAGCATGGGAATCACTGCAGGATGCTTAATAAAAGTGACAATCATGGGCCACCTAGATGGCTCAGTCAGTTAGGCATCTGACTCTTTATTTTGGCTCAGGTCATGATCTTGGGGCCCTGGGATCCAGCCCAGTATGGAGTTCTCTGCCCTCAACGGAGAGTCTGCTTGAGATTCTTTCTCGCCCTCTTCCTCGACCTCCCCCTGCACTCTCTCCCTCTCTCTCTCTCTCTCTCTCAATAAGTAAATAAAACCTTTTAAAAAAAATGACAGTCACTGGGCTTGACCCTAGACCTCCTGAGTCAGAATCCCTAGAGATAGAGCCCTGGGAATCTGCATTTCATGGACTAAATGCCTAAATAAAATTTTAAATTAATTGATTTGAGAGCATATCCTTCTAGTCCTTTTTCTCTGTATTCCTATTTAAAGACACACTTATAAAAGGATATGGCATTCCATTCTATTTCTTAAACATAAATTAAGTGGTATTGTTCTACGCATGTCATTCAGCTCCTTCCTTTTTGACTCACTGAGAGCAATCGCTGGATGTTTTGTGTCCGTGTATTGAAGCCTACAACATTCTTTTAAACTACAGCTAAGTATCCATACCGTGAATATGTTATATTTTATTTAGCTGCCAGTGAACGTTTCAATCGTTTATAAGTTTTTTTTTCTGCCTTGCAATTGCAAATTTGCAAAGAATGCATCCCCATGTATATTGGTGACTGTTTCTTTCGGGTATTGGATTCGTTTGCTAAGGGCTGGCGGAGCAGAGAGCCACACACAACAGAAGCTTTATGTCTCACGATTCCTGAGCCGAGAAGTCCAAGATAGAGGTGTCAGCAGGGTCATGCTCCTGTGGAAGGCACCAGGGAAGGAGCTTGTCCACACCTCTCTCCTAGCCTCTGGTAGCTCCTTGGCTTGTGCTAAAATAACTCCAGTCTCATGGTGGCCTCCTTGTACATGTGTATCTGTGCCTTAATTTCCCTTTTATAGGACACCACTCATACTCAAGTAGGGGCCTACCCTACTCATCTTAAAAAATTACAACCACAATGACTCTATTTCCAAACTTAGGTTACATTCTAAGGGGCTGGGGGTTAGGACCTCAGCCTTTGCATTTTGAGGGGGTCACAACTCACCTCGTCTTAGTCTCTAAACTCCTGTAATCAAGCACCCCTACCAGCAAAACGCATCTTTGAGCAGGTACCAAAAATATATGTGCATTTAAATATCTGTAAATGATGTGTACGTGCTTTTATACCAGTGTGTGCATTAGCAAACTTCCTTAGGTCAGTTGCCCAGGAAACAGAAAATGAGGCCCTGAGGTTTGCACGCGAGAACTTTAGCAGGGAGAGTAGGGTAGACCAACAGATGGTCAACTGCAATGTAGTTACTTAGAGTGCTCAGTTGGTCCCTTGGGAGTTCAGGAGCTGGGATGACCCTTTAGAGCCATCTAGAATTGAGGCAAGGGACGACGCTAACCCCCATACCATAACCCCTCTAATGACGGACAGGCTTCAGGTACATGTTGCCCAGGACACTTGGGAGGCCACTTCCCTGGTCAGAGGGGAATTCTCTAGATGCTCAGCCATGAGCCTTTGGCGGCCACATTCCTGCCAGCCAGGAACCAGTGGCCTTGCCCTTTCAGGGCACCTATTCAGTGCTCCTTAGCATCCTCCACAAAAGAGACTCTCATAAGAAATTTAAGAGGATGGTATAAAGTTAAACATAAATAGAAGTTATCATGCCTTCCTAATAATGAGTCATGCATGTCCTCCGAGATACACAGAATCCACTTTCTAGACCACTGTTGGGTCATGGAAAATATGCATCTTAAATTCTAATAAAAAAATGACAACTGTCTTCCTAAGTGGCTGTCCCATGTTACAGTCCTATCAGGAGTATATAACAGTCCTCATTTCACTTCCGCTTGCCCTTAGCTATGCTTGATATCATCAAACTTCTTAAAGTTTTACCATGTTGGGTTTTTTTTTTTTTAATTTTTTTTTATTTTTTCCATGTTGGGTTTTAGAACATCTCTTCAATTTAATACGTATTTCCCTGATTCCTAGAAATGTTGAGGCTCTTTCTCTTTCATGGATTATATGTGTATAAACTTTATTCCTCATTCTTTTTCTCACTGCTTCATGGGCATTACTTGTATCTTTGAATATGAACTTTAATTCATTCTTAGGCAGAGTAAAATCTGGTAGCCACACCTCTATTCTTTCCCTCTCTAGTTATCTTCCTATTTTTAAGGGATAAGTATCTCTGTAAGACTAACCAGAAGCTCTGGTATTACCTTTTTGGAGCTGAAAGACTTGGGGTCCTGTTCTAGTACTGTTACATACCAGTTATGTGGATGCAGGTAGTTGATTTGATCTCTCTGATCCCCAGTTTTTTCATGAGAAAAATGGGAATAATCCCAATTCCCAGGGTTGTTTTGAGATTTAATGACATTAAGTATGTGAGAGTCTTTATCATTATGGGTTTTTTTGGTCTTTATTGTAAAGATATAAAAGTCTCTATTCATTCCCTCCCCTCAGCCTAGGATTCATTCATTCATTTGTTACTCACTAAATAATAACTTATTATTGCTAACCACCTGCTGTGTTAAACATTGATGAATAATATGGTTCCCATCCTGGAAGAGAGCAATGGGGAAAATAGATATATACTTTTTTAAGAGCTTACCTGGGGGCACCTGGGTGGCTCAATCAGTTAAGCATCTGCCTTTGGCTCTGGTCATGATCCTGGGGTCCTGGGATCGAGCCCCACATTGGGCTCCCTGCTCAGTGGAGAATCTGCTTCTCCCTCTTCCTCTGCCTCTGCCCCCTACTTATGCTCAATCTCTCTCTCTCAAATAATTAAATAAAATCTTTTTTTTTTAAGACCTTACTTGCTAAGGATAATGCAGAAACTCTGCATTCCTTCTTCTAGTGTTTCACTCTTAGAATCAAAGGAAGCTACTTCAATCTTTCCCAGATTCAAGCTGGAGGAAGAGAACTGTATTTACAAATGCCCTCAACGCCATGATGAACCAGAACTTGACATTCCTGATCCATGCCTTAGGCCTGCTATAAAAGGCGTCAAGGGAAGTCCTGACTCTTCTTGCACCTTCAGTCTTCTGGAACAAACAGTTTGTGCAGCCTAGCCATCTTCCTGGTGCTCTCTTTTTCTCTCCCCCTCTCTTTCTCTGATTTTCTGCCAGTGAGAGGGTAAAGACAGGCACTGGCTATGTCCAGGTAGCTGGTTGCTTGAGGAGATCTACATGTTCTGCAGGTCCTGTCACATCTTTCTCTCTCTGGGATGAAGAGGGGACAGATTCAGCATTGAAAGGAAACCATGTTTTCCATGGTTTGTCCATCCTTTAAGATAAGATGACTTTCCCATTCCTTTACTGGTCTTTAATGAGTGCTCCACTGGTTATAACAGCACAGTCTGTTTGAGAAAGGGTGAGAAATTCCATGAAATTGAAGGTTCAGTAAAGTCAATTGGGTGAAAGCCCCAGAAAGATAGGTTCCAACTCAACAGGGGATGCATTTGCACACCAGACCTTGTAGTAGCAGAAATCAAAGTGTTGAAAATAGGATAGCACCATGTCTAGATTTAATTTTTCAGAAGGTGAATACAGTATTAGTGTAATGGAGTGACAAGTGGCAGGAAGCTTCTGAGGTTGACATATCCTTTTCCCTTCCCCTGGAACCCCTTCTCTAGCTCACCATCCCCTTTCCTTATCTCAGCAATCCCAGGAATCCCTGAGGTACAGTGCAAATAGGCCTGCCAAACTCTTGATTGCTATCTAGCCATAAAATTAGAAGACATGGACATACTTACCAGGAAATCACATATATAACAAACTGTAAGGCAAGAAAAGAAGTATAGAAGCTGGATGTGCCTATGCAGAGTGAGTTCCATTTTTCTGATGTCTTTCACACATGCGCTTTGCTCACAGTGGCTGAAGCTAGACTGTGCTGTCCAGGCACCACCCTGGACTATCTCCCACTTCCCCCAGCCATGCTGTTCAACTCTCTTCTGAGACTTTGCTTTCTTCTCATTTCCTTTCCCTATGGCCTCTTCCACCCTCCCCCCCCCCCCCATTGGCATATAGCTTACCGTTTAAGATGTAGGTTTTATCATTAATTCACATATAGTAAGGCCAACAGATGAGGAGATCCCTGCTATTGGACAGACAGCTTGTTACAGTTCCCTGGAGGAGGCGGCATGTCATGTCACAGAGTGAAGACCAGGGGAGGCCAAAGGAGGAAGTCACCGAGGTCTGTTGGGAGACCAAGAACAAAGGGAACATGTGGGCATAAGCCTTTTTTGTGGTTTCTGCCAGGAGAAATGGGTGAGGCAGGGTAAGCAGGTTTAGCAGGTAAGCAGGCTAGTGGGAATAATTTCAGTGGCCTCCAAGGCATAGGTTCTGTCCCCAGCTGTTCAGCACCCAACAGTCTTAGCCAGTTTGAGCTGCTATAGCAGAATACCATGGATGGGGTGGCTTGAACAACAAACATTTCTTCCTTACAGTTATGGAGGCTGGAAATCTGGGACCAAGGTGCCAGCATGGTTGGGTTCTGGTGAGAGCCTCTTCCAGTTACAGACTGCAACTTCCCATTGTGTCCTCATAGAGCAGAAAGAGAGCAAGCCAGCTTCTTCTAAGGGCACTAATCTCATTCACGAGGGCTCCACCTTCATGACCCCATTACTTCCCCAAAGTCCCTCCTAATACTACCGCATTGGGTTTGGAATTTCAGTGGGTTTTGTGAGGGCACAAACATCCAGTCTATAGTACTGACCATAGGATCCTGAGGGCAAGTGGAGAGTGGCCCACAGTGTGAGAGCCCCATAGGGGACATTGTTGGGGGTGTGGTCTCTGGGCTGGTTGGTTTGCAAGTGAAGGTGTGCTTGCAGGTTGAGTTCTTTACTCTCTGCAGAAGCTGACTAGTCCTGGGAGGAGCAGTCCTTCATGCCTAGTAAGGCCCCAAGATGTCAATAAAAATTATCAGAATAAAAAGACATGATTACTACACTCGTATACTTAACAGAATGCAGACTTAGAGGGCGGTACTTTTGTACGTTTGACACCATTTATGCACCCCTTTACGTACCACTCTCTTTTCCTTCCTCCATGTTTATCCCTTTACTGGCCACAAAGTTAATTCTCTTTTGGAACATCTCTTTTCAGCCAACTCATGACCCTTACCTTTATGTCACCTCTTCTGTTGAGTGCCACACACAATGAGATACGGGCCTGTCAGGGGGGCAGCGCTCCTGCCGGCTCACTCCACCACGCCCGCCACATTGCCTCAGGTCAGGAGTTTTAATTTCATCGGGGCCATAACTTTACACTACACTCAGATTACCTCCCTCTGCCACCAAGTCTTTCCACTGGTCAGAACAGGGGACTGTGTTAAAGTTTCTGTCTTCACAGAGAATGGAACGTGTGTGCAGGAAAGCCAGTCATAAAATTAACCATAATGCATACAACATGGTATCAAAATTCTTAAGCAACTGTTCATTCCATTAGGCAGAAAACACCCTTAGATCTTGAAAATGAAAGTCTACTGGAGCCTATGGATGCAGATTCACACTTGATGTAGAAACACATCTGTCCTTAATACCTAAAGGCATCAGAAAGATTTATCTCCCATAGTTTACAGCACCTCCTGTGGGGTTTTTTTTGTTTTGTTTCTATCAAGGTAACTTTTATTGATTTCCTTTAGTTGTAAGGCCTCTTGCCCTTCTAAGGCTTCCTCTTCTGGACTCCACCAGAAGCTCTTTTTTGGACTAACTCTGTAAGATTCAATTCATAGGGCTATGCCAGTGTCCTCCAGCCAGAGGTTTTCTGTTCTCCTTTTCTAAATTCTAAGTCCTAACGCTCAAGCTAATACTTTTATCCCATTGTAAAAAGTTGAGTCACTGATTTCAGGTTTCAATCCCTTGTATTCACACCCCACTCAATTTGGGTTTTTTTCTCACTTTCTTCTTAGAGTAGATGCTTCTTGAACAGCTATCATTTCTGGGGCTTTGGTTGGAATCATCATCCAGGGCCCAGTTAAGAGCAGTTCTCTGCACAGAATGAGTATTCAGTAAATAGTAAACGACTCATGGTGACAAAGCAAATGAAGATGCACCCCATGGTTGATAAAAACACAAACCTGTGGTCCTCTTCTCTACTTTTTCTTGATATTGCAGCCCTAATTGAGGTTATTTTTTTCTTTCCTAAGTTATTTAGTTATTTTCCAGGAATCTTCCCTTAGGCAATATATTTCACAGCTTAGATATTTTCTTCAGATGTTGGAAGTTATTGGACATGTAAAAAAATATATGACCCTGATCTGGTTAAACAGCCTATTATAATAAGAAGCCTATTATTCTACCCAATACCAACGCATATTAATTGTATTATGTGCAAATATTTAGGTATGGGTCCATGTACACATACATCCATTAAGTAGTAAAATACCTAAATTAAAAATGGCAAGCTGAAAAAAATTCGGAGTGCAAAGGTGTGATTGCTTTGGAATAGGCAATTTAGAGAAAGGATTTGGTCCTTAATTGGCCAAGTTAAACAAGGCACAATTACTACTAACTTGGTCCCCGAAGATTGGCTGTAATCGTGTCATGTTTAACTTGGCTGGTTAAATTGCAAATAGTGTTCTCCTTTTCTGATTTGGTTCATTTGGCTAATATAATGCCTTCCTATGACTGACTTTTTCTTTCCTGACTTAGCCCTTTTTGTGAGTAGAAAATCCATGGATTAGGAAATACATGTACCTATTTTTTTAACAGCAAAATGTATATGTGCTTGTTGTTTTTTAACGAGTTTCTGATGCAACTTTATAAGCACAGAGTTGCACAAATGTCAATGGCTCATCATAAAATTAGTAGATTTGTGTCAGCACTCTTTGTAAACCTGATACCTTAAAACAGTCTTGCCAATTTTTGTTTTGCCTTATGTTTCAGGTGAAGAAAAAGAATGTTCTTTTTCTACTAACTTTAACCTCTTGTGTTGCTGACAGATGAGTGGCTGAACTTATACATTTAATGTTCAATTAGCTAGCTCAAAGATCCCACACAGATCCACAAGGACACAGGGAAGGATGGTTAAATATTTATCTCAATTTCTATCTAAGTGCATCAGAATTCAGAGAAGGCCAATTTCTTTGTTCAGGATGGTCAGTCCCAATGCATAGCAGATGAGAAGGGCATCTAATTTCATATGTAGTACCATGGAATCTATCGACTTAAAACAACAGGGAATCCATTTCTCTGGTAGAGAAACCTACAAACCCATGTGTTTGCATGAAGCATTCATCTATTCAGAAACAATAAACATTTAAGGAGTGATTACAGGGTGCCAGGTTCTATATTAGGTGTCAGATACACAGAAATTAATAAGACACAATCTTTGCCTTTAAGAAGCCTATGGCATACACTATGATGTGTTTTTGATTGGGTTATTTGTGAGTGCACAAATCAGAAGCAAAATGGCTTCACTCCAAATATTAGTTCTTTATTCCCCCCTCCTTTTTAAAATTCATAACATAGTCCCAATTTGTTTTTGGCATCTCTCTTTTGCCTATCACCACCCAGTTGTGTTTGGCCTCCCTTCTGAGTAACAGCTCCCCTCCATTTCAGTTTCCACTGCTTTCATGGTCTCTCCAACCTCAGAGTGAACTCTTAGGAAGGAGCTAATTAGTCTATCTTGTTATAGCAAATCACCTAATAAGAACTGTCTGTGTTATCTCTCCCATGGTTGTTTGCCTTGAGTCAGAGCCAGCAAAACCAAATGCGTAGATGAGAGATGATTTTCGGATACCTTCAAGGTGTGTTATTCACTTAAAAATAAGCTACAGACACCAAGTCATTTTTATCTGAATTTGCTGCTTGTATTCTAATACTTCCCACATTTTCTATTCCCCCAAGTCAGGACCTGCTTTCAGGCCAAAAGGGGTGTTGGGGATGTGGCGGGGTAGGAAAAAAGATGCCCATAATATTCTACTCAGGTCTGCAGATTGAGGATAGAGATGGTCCAGGCTGTACATTTATTATCAGAAGTAATATCCTGAGTAGCTTTATCTGATGTGTTATTCTGAAGGGTCCAAGCTTGTGACCTAATATGATAAATTCTCTGCATCAACATATTTTTCCATTGTAAAGTTATGACTTTCATTAATGCATAAACAATAAAATGAATCCGTACATAAAATGTCTGTTAGCCATGTTGATCATTAAACACCCAAGCAAGTAAGCCAACAAATAAAAACCAGTCCCTACATAATGAATGGAGCATGTGGGCCAGAAAGCCCAAAGTTACAGAAGTGTCAGGAATATAGACTCAATACAGCAAAGAATAATTTGCAATTAAAATAGAATGTTTCCTTCTGGGATTCAGGAGAAGGCATCTATGGTATATGCTAATGTATATGACAGGAATACACAACACCAAAGGCATTTGCTGTTGTTATTTTAAAAAATAAAATCTTACCAGAAGCCCAATATGTAAGTAGGTAAAGAAAGACATAATCTTGTCAAAGTTGGAGAAGATACCCTGCCTCTCCCCCACACATCCACATATGGGCACATGAGCCATGTACACATTCATGTGCAGACACTCATATGAGCTTGCTTTGTCCTGTGACCCCCGAGGAAGACTCATGAAGCAGAGTCAGAAAATCTCTCCCTGTATCTCACCCTGATAGAGCCTGAAGCAATAATAGTTGGGCTTGGCTTGGTGCCTAAACTGTAAATTTGTAATTAGTTCCAGAAAAAAATGATACTCAAATCAAGAATGAGCTCTAGAGAGAGAGAGAGAGAGGAATCTGATTTGGAATGTCTGCATGGGCTTATGAAATTATACGTGAAATACTGGGAATGTTGAATCCTGGGTTTTAGCTTTGGCTACTAACTAATCTGATTACCTTGAACAAGTTCCTTAAGCTCTCTGTCCTTCAGTTTTCTAATATTTGTAATAAAGAATTGTAGTAAAAGATTTCTGTCTACAGTCCGTTATGCCGATGCTGCGTGCTACCATATGTAGGAAAAGGCATTCCAAAGACAAATACTAGAATGCCTACAAATTCTTTCCCATGAACATTCAGTTTATTGAGCAATAAATAAAAAAAGAAAACAAGATCATTCTGCAAAATATAGCCTGACATTTTGAGTGACTATGACCCATCTTTCATCAAGCATTCCCTTCTCATGGTGGAACTAATTCTTGGATTTAGAAAAAACTCACAACATGATGCTTCAAGTTCATCAAATGTCTTAAACCACAATCCATGTGGACAAAGGATCCAGAATGAAACCAACCACAGCCTGATGCCACAAATTCTGGCCAATCACTGTAGGGACAGGACTTGATCCCATCCCTTTTATGGATTTTCAGGTGGGTCAACCATACAGCATGAGCTAAGGCATTTTTGGACAAGAGGAACATTCCATGCTATTGGAGTGGACCAAAGCCAAGTGGTGGCAACTTACAACTCCATGTATATGCACAAGCATTCATTACGTAATGATGTGAAACAACTCTGAACCACAGGACTCTTTTGAAAGGCCACAAAACATATTTGGTTGCCTTCTGCCCAAAGTTATTTTGTCCTTTTCTGTTAAAGCTTTTCACCTTCTCCTCCCTTCTTTGTTTGGCTGCTATTTTTTTTAAACTCAGGCCTTTATTGGCACCCTATAGAAACAAAAAGTTCAAGAATTATAATCTTGTCATTGTAGAAAATGTTGGCTAAAAATTCGGAATGTTGTGGTCAGCCTAATGAGACTGAAGTCATATAAAAGACACACAGTGAGCCATCACATTGAAACCTGCTTCAAGATGATTCCAAATATGTTTGTATACAATTCAACTCATTCTAAGCTAAATCATCCCTTTTAGAAAAGATCTTTTGAAACATCCTATAATGACCACTAAGATACTACAAATATTTTTTAAAGATTTAATTTATTTGAGAGAGAGAGAGAGCAGGAGCGAGTGAGAGAGCATGAGCAGGGGGAAAGGCAAAAGGAGAGGCAGAGGGAGAAGTGGACTCCCCACTGAGCAAGGAGCCCTAGTGGGGCTTGAGCCCAGGACCCCAGGATCATGACCTGAGCCTAAGGCAGACACTTAACAGACTGAGCCACCCAGATGCTCCAACAAATTTCTGAAATCATTTAAGAATCAACCCTCCTTAACAAGCTTGGCTAACTGAAATATCTGTATGTAAGATTACAAATATTTCACCTTGACATTGGTTTTTGTTGATTGTATAGGTTCAAGGGGCTAATCCGGGCAATTTGTGTAATTTAAGATCATATACCCGAAGAAAGGTTTTCTTTCTTTAAAGCAATATTGAAAGCTATCGTTCATTTATTCAGCATTTATGTAGCAACTCTGTGCCAGGTCATTGTGCTGAGCACCAAGTAGACAGAGAAGAGTGAGCAATCACTCTTGTGAGTCTTCTTTGTATGGTTATTTTGGGAATTGGCAGCGTATTGTGGAGAAGGACAGATTTGAGAAGCTATATTTAGTCACGCCTTAGCCAAGTTGTGGTGTCTCTGCAATTTTACTTTATGGACTATTTTATCAGAAATTACCAGTACAGCAAAAATGGGCCAAAAAATAAAATAAGTGGAGGAAATTGTCTAGATTTAATAAATCCCTATAATATTAGTTATTCTTACACTGCAAATTTTCTCCTAAACTTACATTTGTGACAAGGAAATGTTA
The DNA here is from genome assembly GCF_048164855.1 of Canis lupus baileyi. Classification (NCBI taxonomy): domain Eukaryota; kingdom Metazoa; phylum Chordata; class Mammalia; order Carnivora; family Canidae; genus Canis; species Canis lupus. Next base: position 12,855,906 of record NC_132874.1, read on the forward strand.
TCTAATAAAATATTCAAATTGAAGTAATGTGCCCTGTGAAACAGAAAGGCATAATAGAAAAGGTAACAGCCCTTCCCTCTAGTTCTGAGTGTGAGAATTATCCCTCACCCTCTGTGAGCCTGAGTTTTCTCCTCAGCAAAATCGATGAAAGACATTGCTGTTCAGCCTTGGGAATAAGTAACACTCACAATTATTGTCTTCTTCCAGAACACATTAAATTTGCGAGGGCAGAGACCATGCTTGTCCATCCCCACCATGTTATCCCAAGTTACAAAGCCAATGAGGCCCTGAGAAGTATTTGTTGAAAGATAGCACACATTTCTTAAAGATTCTTGTGAAGGAGACATGAGAACATATTTAGCAAATTATTTGAACATTATGAAACATTCTTTTAAGCTAAAGAACTCACTTTGAGATTTTGCAGTTTTGGGTAAATGCTTGACCTCTCTCTGGGAATAACTAAGTTGCTTACCAGGAGTATTTCTGGGCCCAAGCTTTGAGAGCAAAATCTGACGTAGTAGCTAACTGCACCAGCAGTTTCCAGCTTTGCTCTGAGATGATCTCTCATTCCCCAGGCACTTAAAAACAAATTTTCAAAGGGAAACTTCATCCAAGTCTTTGAAAGCATCTTCTTCCATTGGCACCAAGATAGGATTTTACGATGTCCAGTGGCTGAGGTGCATGCCCCAGGGGCATTGCCAAGCCTGGCTTTGAAACATACCATCTCTGTGTAATGGATGGCCAAATGGAAAACCACACAAACACAAATTAAGAAAACTTTGGACAACCTCCTGAGAGCAGAGTCACAGTAAATCACGTAGCTTTAATCAGTAGCAAGTCCTGCCCAATTGCTCCTGAAGAAGGACCAAACTCTTTCCCAGCAAGCAAGTATGACGTTTCTTCACCCAAGTCCATTGCACTTTGTTTCCTCCACGTTGAGTGTCCATCAACATCCCCTCACCATCTGCCAGGAAGACTTTGTTAACCATTCACAGCTCTAACTGAACTCAGCATTTCAAGGAAAAACATTTTCCTGAAAGGTCCCTTGAAAACCACTTCTCTCACAAACTACTTGTGATGTGCCTGGCCCCCTGGTACATCTTCTACTCCCACCCTGGATGGCGTATCCTGTCTGTGAGCCTCACATCTCTGTTACAGGAGACCAAGCTACCATTAGCCAGTAGGCTTTCACCTTAAGACTTAGCCAGTTCCCAGACACCACCATCTCTCTACCACCCTTGAGCTCCTGCCAATTCCATCCCAAGTCTAACTTTGTCCAGACAGTGACAGGTGGAGGGTCCTTCTGAGCTCTCATCACTGAGTACCCAAGGGTTGGCTCCTGACACTTCTGCATCACTGCTCAAATTAAACAATGAAGAACAGCAGCATGATGACCACACAGTCTGGCATCATGTCTGAAGTGTTTCCTTTATTTCCCTTCGGGGACATCAGTATATGTATTTCCTACCCTCAAAGAACACCCTATTGAAACCCTAAGGAGAGACAACTAATTGCGAAGGACATTTACCAGCAGCACGTAAGTTCCAAGGTTTTACGATGTGTCTGACAGAACCAGACACAGATATCTTGTACTGGGCGTTTATAATTTCCCAGAAAACCAGCACTGCCTTGCTCCCACTTGGAGCCCTGCTAAGTGTTCCTGACTGGCTATGGTACCCAGATGTCACACTTAACCAGTGATGATCATGTTTCCTTTTTTCTTTTTGGAGGTAAAGGATTTGCTGGGAGGGTCATGGTTCTCCAGGGGAGCAACAGAGAAGCCAAAGGATCTGGGTGCTGGGTGAGTAATATGAGCCAGAGATGGAAGATGTCCTCAGACTCTGTGTGTGTGTGTGTGTGTGTGTGTGTGTAGAAGTCAAGTTATGTTCTGAATTCCAGTAGGGAAGGATTAATTTTTCTGAAGTGCTAGTGAACTCAGGAGAAGAAATATTCGATAGTAATGGTTAAGTTAATGATTAGTGATGGTTAGTTAGGACAGTAATGACCAGGTTAACAGTTAGTGATAGGATAGTAATGGTTAGAAGGTTTAAAAAAAAAAAAAACTTCAAAAATTTCTCAGGGTTGACAAGTTGTTGCTGGAAAAAAGATAGAAGTTGAGATGTTCCCCCTTCCCTTCCAGCTCACCTCCTCCCATCAGCATCCTGTTCAGGTCCTTACTGGAAGGGAGCAGAGTTTGCCTTGCCATCCACCAGCTCAAGGAAGCCCCTGGTCCCTGAGGTCCTGGGTAGAAGATGTGAGGAGCTCCCTGGCTTCTTGAGTCAGGACTGTGGATGCTTCCAGTCCTGACAAGCCACAGCTGCCCATGTAGACACCAAGGGAAGGCCTCCAGGTACAAGCACTGCCTGGGCCAACAAATGGAAGAGTAAGAGTGGAACTTAGGAAGTGAACTGCATAATCTTCATGATGAAATCAAAGCTGACACTTTGCAGTTTATCACTATATGGAAAATGGAGCACTACTGCTTGGTCCTAGGGGATTTGTGCAGTATTTATTTTTGTTCTTAAATAATTCCAGACTGAGAGAAAAGTTGCAATAGAACAAAAAATTCCCATAATAGTTTCACTTGGATTCTCCAAATGGCACTGTTTTGTCTTTACCATGGTTGCTTTGTCATTCCCTCTGGATGGATGGATAGAGATAGACACATATATGTCTGTGTGTGTGTGTGTATAAAACTTTAATAATATATCCAATAAGATACATAATTTTCTGAACTAAGATTACATTGTAGGAATTGTGTCTTTTTACCCTGAAATCATTTAGATTATACCTCATTGCTAGACCCTATTCAAATCTCTAACTTCCCTAATAATGTTCTTTGTAGCAAAATACAATAATTGTTTTTTTCTGGTTCAAGGTTGAGTCAAGTACCATGTATTGCACTTACTTGTCCTGTTTCTTTATCCTCTATTAGACTGGAAGAGTTCTAGAGTCTTTCTTTGTCTTTCATGAACTTGATATTTTTGTAGATTGTCCCTCAGTTTGAGTTTGTGTCACGTTTCCTCTTGATTAGATTCTGGTTATGTTACTTTGGTCAGGAATTTCCCAGAAGTGATGGATCTCCCTCACACATTGTATCAGGAGGCACATGGTATCAATTTGTCTGATTAGCAGTGAGGCTAATGTTGATCACTTGGTAAAAGTTCAGTCTGCTGGGTTTCTCCACTATAAAAGGTTGCTGTTATCCTCTTTGTCATTAATAATATTTTTGTGGGAAGATAGTTGAGAGTTAAATCAGCATCCCATTTATAATCAATCTCATACCCAACAGTTTTAGCATCCATTGATGTTTCTTGCTTGTATCAATTGTATTTGTGATGTTTACCAAGTGATTATTTCATCATCTCATCGTTCTTTCCACATTTCTTAGTTGGCATTCTACTTTCCTTCTCTCCCATTTAAAAGAATTTATTTATGGGGTACCTGGGTGGCTCAGTCAGTTAAGAACCTGCCTTCAGCTCAGGTCATGGTCCCAGGGTCTTAAGACTGAACACCGTGTTGGGCTCCCAACTAACTGGAGAGCCTATTTCTCCCTCTCCCTCTGCCACTCCCCCTGCTTATGTTATCTCTCTCTCAAAGAAATAAAATATTTTTTTAAAAAATTTTAAAGGGCCATATGGGTGGCTCAGTGGTTGAGCATTTGCCTTTGGCTCAGGTCATGATCCCAGGGTCCTGGGATTGAGTCCTGCATCAGGCTCCCCACAAGGAGTCTGCTTCTCCCTCTGCCTATGTCTCTGCCTCTCTCTCTCTGTGTGTCTTAAATAAATAAATAAATAAATAAATAAATAAATAAATAAATAAAATCTTTTAAAATAATTTTTTAAATAAAACATTTATATCAGTGTAGACTAGTGGATTCTCATTCAATAGGTCATAGTCTGTTAAGGTGAAATTAACTTTTAAACACTGACAGTAATACATTAGTATTGGAGAGGCCATACAGAAGTATCACTTGACTTCTTCAATGGAACCTGAGATACATTTTCTTAGAAAGTACTGAGAAATGGAATTTGTTGTCAGTGAGATGTCATTTTGGACTATCATCACACACAACTACCCAGTCTGTGGTTATCCATAGTAGGTGGTGTTAAGAAATAATGTCTCCTGCAGATATCCAAGATTTGGAATGACTAGTGAAGGAATTTAGATGCACTGGGTTAAATGATGTACTGGCTAAATTGATAGCCTCGAAGATCAAATATGTAAAAACTTGACTAATTTTGGAACTCATTTGACCTGTGTAGAAGGCAATTAACTGTTCGTGGAACTGTGAATTTAAGATTACCAAATGTCAGGGATGAGGGGTCCTTCTGAAATAACTTTTGTTGGTATTCTAGCTTCTGGAACTCTGTCCTCATATGGCTCTCCTTTCCCCCCTCCCCTGACTCTCTCTTTGATCTACCTCCTGCTCATCTTCCTTCCCATCACCTCTCACTTTTATTATTTTTCTCCTTATTCATTGGCTTATGCCTCAGGCACCCAAGGGCAAAGTTTTATATAGGGGGTTGGGTCTCAGATCTGAATAATTCTTCTTAGAAATTAGACCAAGCTCACTTGTGATTTATGATTTGGAAGAACTATGAAAGACATTATTGCTCAGAACTCTTTGTTGGCAAGCAACAGAAATTAACTCAAGCTCGTTTAAACACAAGAAGATATTTGTGATAACTATAAAGCATCAGAACAAACTCAAGAACAGAAATGTCAACAGGTTTTGGAGAGGGTTTAAATCACACTGAAGGACTGTGCAGATCTGTGTTTGTCATCTTTGTCCTCGTTTTGACATCAGCTTCATTATTTATTCTCCTCTCTGCAGACTGACCTTCTCCACCTCCATGGCCCATGTGGAAGGATATGTTTTATATGTATGCCCCTGGGGATTCAGGCTACAGGTGATAGTCACAGGGAAAGTCCACAAAAAGAGGAAACTTTATGTACTAGGCAAATACCCAATCCATGTCCCCTAGACTTATTATCTCAAATTTTCTCCCAGTGATGTCTCAAAATCCACTAGTAAGAAATCATTACTTGGTATTAGAAATCCTTCTGTGAGCATAATTTTAAAAATGCTAAGCAATTTAAAAGTAAATCTTGGGGAAAAAAACATAAAACTCATGCATAGCCTATCGTCCCGTGATAGTGCTATAAATATCGTGGTGTATATTCTTCTATCCTTAACTCTATGTGTATGTGTGTATGCGTGTGTTGATTAATAATGAGGGTACAGTATTATATGTGTGTTACTTCATCACTTGCTTTCCCACTTTGTATGTTGCCTTGCCATTAGTGTTTGTTCCAAACCACAATAGTTTAATAGTTGTATGGTCTTCCTTCCTATGGCCAGAGCATAATTTAACCACTTATCTGTGTATTAGATACTGTTTGGGGTGTCCCTTCCTTCCACAAGCCAACCCAGAGAAATAATTGCCTTTGCTCCATGGCTATAATCCAGGTTTGACTTTATCCATCTGGTCAAAATTTATCAGACTAGAGTAGACATGTGATCTAAATTCAGCCTAGAAGACTCTCTCCCAGGAATGTGGAATTGGGGCCTATGGATTCTCAGTTTTATGTGCGGTTGTGCACAATTACTAGTAGCTGCAGGGAAACCATAATTCCCCATGGGTAGGAGAAACAGAAACAAACAGTTGACTAAGACACAGATTAATAGAGCAGATTTTCAGAGTGAAGCAAAGACAGACATGGAAAAAAAAGTAACTTCTTGGATTCTCTGTGATTTTTAGTTTCCATTTTTTTTTTTTTTTAGTTTCCATTTTTAATGCTATAGTGGGTTGAATAGTGTCTCTCCCCCCCCCCCCAATTCATGTCCACTCAGAATCTTGGTCTTTGCAGATGTACTTAATTAAATATCTCAAAATTAAATCACTCTGGATTTAATGTGGGGACTAAACCCAGTGATTTACATTTTTATCAGAAGAGAGACACAGAGAGAAAAAAAAAAAAAAACATATGAAGTCAAAGTTTAGAGTTATGCTGCCACAGCCAAAGGGACACCTTGAGGCCACCAGGAGCTGGAAGGGCAAGCAAGGATTCTCCATAAGAGCCTCCAAAAGGAGTATGGCTGGCCCTACTGATACATCGATTGCAAACTTCTAGCTTCCAGAACTGTAAAAGAATAAATCTCTTGCTTTAGGCTGTTGAGTTTGTGGTACTTTGTTATGGCAACCACAGGAAACTAACATAAGTCCTCTCTGCAGGTCCTCAAGAGGGAACCCCGCCTTGAGCCTCTTGCATGGAGTCCCCTGCCTTGGGATTTCTGTTACATTTCTCTTCCAGCCAAGCCCAGCCCCTGGAGACTAAAGATGTACCCATCTGAAACCCATACTCTCCTCTGAACCACATTTGGGGTAATCAGGATCCCTGAATTCCCAGGACAAATGGCCCAGCCCACTCAAGGGCCTGTGTCGACCCATTCCCTGGGTCTGTCCTCTCACACGTATGTTAACTTTGCTGGTATATGCATGCCTATATCCAAGAGTGGGCAAGAGTGATTATTTGCAGGGGAAAAAGATGTGTAAGCAAGGCCCCTCGAGATGCAGGGCAGACCAGGAGGTGAGAGGAGAAGCAGGACAAGTCCAAGGGGCCCGGGACTAGAGTCTGGCTCTCCATGTGCTGCATTTTCTGCCACAAAACTGAGAAATCTGGCACTCCAGGTTATTTTGGGGGCATGTTTGTCAAAGTAAGACGTCAAAACATTATGCTTGCTTGGGGTATAACTCTTACATAATCAGACATCTGGAATGTGAACCTTCATTTGTCCCCTTGTCCCAGGCCACGGATATAAAAGGCAGGGGCTCCCCTGCTGTGTTCCTAACCTCAGTCTCACAAGGCATGTTTATATCACCAACCTCCATTCCTTTCCTTAGTCTGGCTTGTCTTGGCTTCTGTTTTTTTGTTTTGTTTTTGTTTTTTTGTTGTTTTTTTTTTTGACACTATAGAATCTTAACTTAGTGCACTCTTTTTTCATTTTCTTTTTTTAAATTTAGGTTATGTTCAGTTTGTGACCATTATAAATTACACTACAGTGAATCCAAGTGCACACAATTTTGTACATATCTCCAATTATTTCATTAAGATAAGTCTTAGAAAGGGAATTAGTGAGTCAAGGGATGTACAGATTAAGACTTTAATACACCAAATTCTCCCCCACAGACAGTGAAAAAGAGAATGCTTCTTCTTCCTGTCCCTGCCAACGATTAAACCTATCTTTCAAGGTTTTTTTCTTTTAACTTCAAATGCTTTAAATTCTTAGTGTGAATGAGTTAATCCAATCACTCTTTTGTTCAATGGAGTGTTCTAGAAAATACTAGGCTCTCAGTTTGGGGCTATGCAAGACTTGCTACAGCATCGTAAAGTTGTGGACAGGGGAGGCCTGTAAGACATCTCTCATTTCTCTGCTTTGCTCAGAGCCCGCAGTGCCTTTCAATCTTGAGGATGTTGGAAGTATTTATATGTAGCCAAAGCCATCTTTCAAGCAACACTTTGGAGGAAGAACCCCAGGGTCCTCTCTGTATGACCTGGTACATCTTATTTTTGTTTCCTAGAGAGCTGAATGGGAGCTTTCCTAGAGAGCTTGGTGGTAAAGTGATGGAAAGGCACCATACCTTTCTGCTTCTGGGTGTCAGGAGTTGCTTGTCTTGTCACTCATTGCAAGGAAAAGAAGTTAGTGTGGGGAGGAAGAGCTTCAGAAGTGTCACTAGCATGAGGGAGGGGGACCTTTCTGAAAGGAATTGACAGAGTTATAAAAGCCTGCAGAGTAGAAGGGCGAGGAGTCCTTATTTCAAAACAAAGAAGAGTTGAAAAACCAAAGGTATGAATCCTTAAGTCCTTTCTGGGCAATCAGGTTAAATTAAAACTCACCCTTGTATTCTCCCCAAATTGTCTGACACACGCACTCACATGCACAAATGGGCTGCACTCCTTCAACGTCTGCCTGTGGAAACAAAATCAATACTGTGTTGTCCATAAAGCACCTATTTAATTTAAAATTGCATTTTATAGATCATTTACCCCACCAGAGCAGCCCAAAGTCAGTCTAGTCTTTCTGTTCATTTACGAGAGGCAGCCCACTTTCCATTGTTCTCCTTGGCTGTGGTAAACCTTGGAGGGAGCTTTGAACAGACGAGGAAAGCTCCAAGCCCCGGGAAATCACAGCTCCCAGACCCTGGCTGGAAACAGAGCAAGCTCATACACACACGCACGCACACACACACACACACACACACACACTCACGGCCCGAGGCTGGCCAATACTCCTCAGATTTTTGTCCTTCCAGTTCACTGCAGCCTGAAGAAGGAAGGAAGTAAAAGAGATAATGGCCTCAGAAGAGGTGCATGTGTGTGCGTGGTGGTGTGCCCGCACCGTTCTGTGTTGGGCACACGGGTTATGATGTCACGAGGGCAGCCGTGGAATTGAGGCCATGTCCACAAAGTATATTCTCTGCCTTAGGGGCCTGTGTTGCACTCGGGTGTGATCGTCTGTGCCTTGGTCAATTGACTGAGCCCTTGTGTGGCGTATCGTGGTGTAATTCCTTCTTTATGTAAGGAAAAGATCACTTTCAGAAAACAGCAATTATGCCGAGCTAAAACACGCATTACAAACACCTGTCATGAGGAGCATCCATGTACAGAGTTCAGAGGTTTCTGAAAGACCTCGTTTATAGGTACCACACGTGGCACCAACAAGCTTGGCCCGTAAATACACACGAGTAAGAAATTTAATTTTCTTTCTTTCCCTTTAACTCCATTTCTATTCTGAGCCTCCATCTGTCCAGGTAGTTGGAACGTGTTCTTGGTCATTTTAGGGTCTCCTCTTTCTCCTGAGGCAGCATGTACATTCCAGGGTGACACTGTCCTACCAAGATGCCGGGCGGGTGTGGGTCCCCATTGCTCTGCGTTCACACTGGCACCTGGCATGCACTGAGGTGTCCGTTGGCTGCTCAATCCCCAAATACCTGTCCACGCAGATGCCCACAACCTCCCGAGACCCCATTGTTCTGGCTTCCCCCACTCACTGGGCTGCTTTATTCTCCTACTCACCCTGGGACATTGACCACTCTGGAAAACCCCAACCACCTCTGGAAAACCCCAACCACCTCCCTGCCCCTCTCAGGTCTGTGGGTTTCTTCAGGGGCTCCCACTCTGAGAGTACCCCCTCCACAGCCTTCTCTGCAAGAGTCTACCTTCCCTGCAAGGCTCCCCTGAGACTCAAGCAACCCCTTTCCCTTCCCTCAGCTGAGGCTCAGTGCCCTCTTAGCAGATGCAGGGCCTTCTCCTAGTGACCTCGTCTCTCTCCTGGCTCAGCATTTATCCTAGCTTGTGGAATCCCTTCAGATCTATAGGAGCTGTCATGGATACCTTGGGTGCCTCAGCTGGGTCACAGGGATCCTTCAACTGTCCCTTTGGGCACATTCTCCAGCTCAGCGTGCCTGTGACCCCCTTCTGAGCCCCACCCTGAGACTGTTGGAGCCACTTTGCCTTAGCTCACACACACTCAGAAGAGGCTCCCATGTCTAGAAGTTACATGCAAACCTCCCCCTCCCAGCGTTGTCTTTAGCCAAGACTGATGGGTGAGGGAATATGGAAGCCCAGCATTCTTATCTCAAGTTGGCACAAACTCTGAGGCATAATTCATGCTCAGAGCTCCCTTTTGGGATGAGGCTGAGGCTAACAATCACTCTCTGGGCCTCTTCCTTCATGCAGCGGACACTGTAGTATGTTGCCCAGACCCCCTTCGGACTGAAGGGCATGGACCCCAGCTGCTGGGCATGCTACTGGCTGATAGCCCAGGGCCGTCTGCCCTCATGGGATTTGCCATGGCTGAAGACTTGCCTCCACCCAAAGCCATGCCCACCTCAGGGCAACCTTCACCCAATGACTGGTAGAGCCAGAGTATGAAGACCCAAATGCCTTCCCCCAGCTTGTGGCGACGCTGACAGGCCACTTCACCTTTAGAGCTCCTCCTGAGGGCAGCTGAGGTCTTCACAGAGACCATCCTTGGTGCAACTTCTCCTCCTACCCAATCCTGCGAACATCTCTCCCTTCACAGGTGGTGACACTGAGTGTGTTTCCCCTGGGACTTCTTGCCCAGGAAGGAGCAGATCCGTGCCATGGTTGGGAACGTAGCTCTGGAGACACACCAGTGCATCAGTGAGCCAGCTCTGCCACATGCCAGCAACACAGACTGGGGGGCTGACAAGCAACACACACTTAGCTCTCACTGTCCTGGAAGCTGGGAAGTCTACCGTCATGGTGCCCACAGATTTCAGTCTCTGGTGAAGGCTTGTTTCCTAGTCGGGCACCTTTTTTGCTATGAACTCACATGGCAGAGGGACTGAGAGACCTCCCTTGGATGTCTTTTACAGGGGTGCTGATCCCCGTCATAAAGGCTTTGCTCTCATGACCTCCTCACTTCCCAGAGGCCCCACCTCCTAATACCATCACCTGTGGGGGGGGTGGGCAGGGGTTCAGATTTCAACATTGATTTTGGGGGGAATACAAACACTTAGCCTTATAGCACAAGAGGTGCCATTTTGGGCAAAATACTCCATTTCTCTGTACCTCTGTTCTCTCATCTGTAAAATAGGGGTGGTAACAGCATCTATCTTACTGGATTATAATGAAAAGGAAGAGATAAAAACATGCTTTAAATAGTACCTAGCACATAGAAAGTTTCCAGTAAATGCTAGTTACTTTATTATGCTTAGAAAATCTTCGCATTTTTTTTTTTCCTGAGGGCAAGACTTTTGAAATTCAGCAGCCTGGGAAATGCTCCAAAGCTTCACCTATGTCATTGCTTCTTGGGATAATGAACCAGTAAAAAGAAGAAGAGGAGGGGGTTGGGGAGAAAAGGCAGGAATCGGTTAATATTTCACAGTACTCTTTTGCCGTGTGTACTTAGAACCTTTCATCCTGAAATAAGCTAATGCATGCACCATGGAAAAAGTCATCTAGTTATCACGAGAGAAGATTTTTTAGAAATTCATAAATCACAATGTTTGCTGACCATTGTCAGGTCCTTAACGTGGTTTCTTTTGGGCTGTTCAGTCAAGCTCAGAGCCCCGAACAGTGCAATTTCAACCAGGATCACAGGACAAGGACACCATCAAATTAGTGAAAACAGTGTAGAAATAACTTTCCTTGGTGGGAGGGGAGGAGAAAGCAGAGGGTAGTTCTCTGTTAATTTATATCTGATGATGAACCCTCCCCAAAGCCATGTGGCTTTGGATTCTACAGATGTTGACAATAGGCCATCTTCCCCCATGGTGGATGTGCATGCAATGCTTAGCCCTAGATTCACAGGAAACTGTTCTTTTCTGGTGAAGACAATAGCTACAGAAATTGTCTGCTGATTGAAAAACTGGTCTGAGACACCTGCCCTTTGTAACCGCCTTAGCTGTGAGAATTGTACAATTCTCAAGCCAGCAACTTTGGGGGGACACCTCACTGACAATAGTGGAGGGAGAAGTGTGGCTGGGATTTGGAATAAAATATTTATAATCCCTCTCTGGGGGCAATGAGCGTAGCACAATGAATCCATGGGCTTTGGCTCTCCTGAGGTATTTTTCTCATTCTGCCTGGCACGGATAAAATCTAAACTGTACTTAAGAAACGGTGTTAAATGTGTTAGTTGACTGAATCTGGCATTTATAATGCAATTTAGCAAAGTTTTATATTGACAGCATGACATTTTTAAAGGGCCCTTTCTGATTAACAAGGTTCAGAATCACTCCCTTGATTATGCTTGCAGAGTGAGTATAAAACGCTACAGGCTCTGGAAGCAATGAATTGGGGCTCTGTTAGCGTTAGACACATTTTGCTTTCTTAGTGACCATGTTGAGGGAGGATCAGGCCGGGGCTACATTTTTTTTTTTTTTTTTTTTTTTTTTTTTTTTTTTTAGGACAGAGGAAAATCTGTTTTTTCACTTTTGGGGACTTTCTGTGAGAAAACGGCCTCCATGGGCAAAAAAAGAGACTAGATTCCAAGCCAAGACAAAACAAGTGGTCCTCATGGAGGCTCAGACGTTACCTTCCACCTCCTTGTCTGGATAAAGTGGAATCTAAAACATCCAGCTTGGGGCAAGCAGAAGGGAGGAGCACAGAATTTCCAAAAAGCACATTTGAGAAAGCTCTTAATTTATCTTTGCTCCATTTCCATTATTATTACATTAAATGGTTCTCTGCATCTCCCCTAAATATCCAACGATCCCCCTTGGATCTCACAGAGGAAGGAGGGGAGACGTGTCAGCGATCTGGTACAAGTGGAGCATATGCTCCGCAGAAGGAAATACTAGCTGTCCGAGCTGGGTCGGAGGGGGACCAGGTGTAAGTGTCCACTCTCCTGAAGACAACGATCTTCACAACCATCTACCGATCATCTACCCATGGCCTAGACACTACCCATCATTTTATTTTATTGTGTCAGTATCTACATGACATGGTATTGACCATTTTAAGGGGATGGTTCAGAGGCATCAAGCACATTCACACTGTTGCACACTCATCACCACCATCCATCCCCAGAACTCTCTTCATCTTGCAAAAACTGAAATTCTTCACTCCTTAAACAGTAACTCTGCATTCACCTCCCCCCACCCCTGGCAACCACCACTCTACTTTGTGTCTCTGTCAGTGGGGCTCCTCCAGAGACCTCATACGAGTAGAGTCATACAATATTTGTCCCTTTCTATGTGGTTTATTTTGCTCAGAGTAATGTCCTCAGAGTTCATCCATGTTGTATCATGTGCCAGAATGATCTGTCTTTTTAAGGCTGAACAATATTCCTTTATATGGATAGACTACGTTTTGTTTAGCCATTCAGCCATCAGTGGACATTTGGATTGTTCCACCTTTTGGCTATTGTAAATGATGCTACTCTACACGTGGATGTACAAGTCTGGGCCACCATCTTACCCGATTCCTAGGGTGACCCTATACAGAGATATTGTCTCCATTTTACAGGTGATGAAACTGGTCTTCAGAGAAGTGACCTGCCTAAGGCTGCGCTCCTATTGAGTGGTGATGTGGCATGTGAAGCCATGGCTACCTGCCAGCCTCCGCGCCTCCATCCTGGGGTTCAGTACGGCCCGTGAACTATGTCCACCCAATGTCAGCACTTCTGCTGGACAGCAAGTGTCTTTCGGGGAGGTCTCTCTTCTTCACCATGAGTTGTGACATGTTTCCTTCTTTATGGATTGATCAGAAGCTGGCAAGAATCCAGTAACAGACACTCAAGGAGTTCAGAGATGTCTGACCACCCTCCCCACCTCTGTATGCAGGGAGGAGGTGATGAGTGTGAGCCGAGGCGCTGAGATCCGTCCTGACAGGAGAGCAAGAGAGCTTCCACTCTCAAAGCCATGAGCTCCAGAGAGGAGAGACCAGTCTCAGGAGGTAGCACCAGCATCCAGTGCTCACTGCTGCACTGTAGGCCAACAAAGCCTCAAGGAAAGGGGTGTTGAGACCAGTGCAAAAAAAAAAAAAAAAAACCCAGAAAAAAAGCCCCCAAAAAACATGTTCCTGATAACGTAAGAAGACATTTCAACCTCTATGGGCCTTGGACTCCTTCCTAATGTTCCAGGCAATGCTGTTTAACCTCAACAGAGAGTTTGACCTCATTTTCCAGTGAACACGGGGCAGTGGCAGTGGGGAGGGATCCTTGCCCAATTCTGGGGGCAGAGACGTCACCAAGTAGAAGTGACTGGCAAGGGTCACCAAGTGGAGGTGACAAGATGGCAGGTGCTTGGATGAGGTGCAGCCAGCAGATGGAGCCTGGGGTGAGACTGTTGGTGGCTCCTACGTGAGCAAGTGAGACAAGACACAGAAATCAGGGCTTCCTCTGGATCCCTTGGGTCCCCACAGCCTGTGGTCGGGCTTTGAGAAATGAGCTGACCTTTGACATTCCCCCCACATCCACATCCTCTGACTTGAAGCTGTGACATTCGCAGTGCAGCACAGAGCAAACCAACCAGGAAAAGCCCACCTGGGGAGGCAGGAAGTTGGTCAGAGCACACACCATAAACAGCACGACAATGTCAGTTCCTTGAAAACAAGTTTTACGGCGTGTTGTTTCTGATGAGCCCAGGACCCACGGCTGCGTGCCACCAATCGCAGCACTAATGGGAGCCCCCCCGGGCCCAGGACAGCATCTGAGCTCAGCAGCCCCTTACCATCCCGTCATCCTGATGCATGGCATCCAATCCCCCAGGCACCGCATCTCACTGTGTCAAAGCCGTGCCTGGCAGCATGTCACAATTAAAGGACCCATCAGTATTTCCATTCTAAATACCCCCTTTGGAAGGATTTATTATTTGTCCATTAAAATAAACCGAAGATTTGCTGCAAACACAGGACCTCCGCGTGTAAGCCATTTGTTGGAGGGGTTTTATTTTGGGGAGTGTGTGTGTGTGTGTGTGTTTGTGTCTAAGACTTGGTTCAAACCTGACTTATTTGTAAGCCAACAGGACACACCATCAAAGGGGAAAATTTGACGATCAATATATGCTTTCTTTCCCCCCAGCAACAAGAGCAAATAATGGTCAAGGAGTGCCATCGTAACCTGGAAAGAGCCAGGCACCTTTCCTCTCCCCAAATACCAAAGCCATGCTGTCATTGTGGCTCAGTCCCAGCAAATGGACCAATTGGTTATCTAAACAACAAAGCTGTAAGCAGGTGATGCCTGTCCTGGGTCCCTTCTCTGGAGCTTTCCCAGAGTGGGCTGATGTCCCAGCTCTGCTGAAAGGCCAGTACCCTAATAGCGAGGCATTGTTAGTAGAAACTTCTCCATCGGAAACTCCTGGTGGCAATGACCCCTTCCTCTTCTGTGATTATCACTGGGGAGGAGGGCCCAGACCCAGACCATACCTCACCTCTGACACTAGAGAACATACTTTCAATGTCTGTGTTTCTGGGTGATTCCAGCAGGAGGTTTGGACTGCTTTTGTTTGTTTTTGAAGCTGAAAAATGTGACTTTACTAACGCAGCGCTGGGAAAAAGACTTGCTAGGAATTTCCAAAAACTGTTGTCAGTGCGTTTCTTAAGCTACACTGGCAGGACCAAGAGGTGAGACAAGAGGAGAAGAAATCCCAGGAGAAATGAAGCCAGAGGCTTACCCAAAGATGGCTTGGTGAGGTGACAAGAGCTAATAGTAGTTCCTTGTCCCGGTAGGCGCCAGACCGTATTCTAGGAGCTTCATGTGTATGACATGGTGATCCTAACCAAAGCCTTGTGAACCCAGAACTACTACTACACAACTTTCACTAAAAAGGACCCAAGGTCCTAAGAGATGGAGTGGCTCACCCAAAGACAAACACAAATGGTACTGATTGGAGCAGGCATATGGCACCTGAGCCCCATGCTCTGTAGCCAATAAGACCTGGCCTGCTCCCCTTTCACCACCACAGAGGACCCCAAAAGAAAGGGCAGCCCAAGCAGATTTTAAGGAAAGAGGAGTCTGAAAATAACTTTGTCCACTGACTTGGGCACTGAAAGGAAGTGCGTGTGTTAGAGTGTGTGTGTGCTCATGCGATGGCAAAAGGGCATGTGTCATATACTTGCCTGTCCCTCATGCTTAACCTCAAGGCCTTGGGAACTGAAGAGAAAAGCCTGGAAAGAATACATCTGGTCTGGAGGTACAATGTGACCTGTCCACAGTTCACATCACACAGCCTATTGGGGACACACTGGGGCCTGTTACCCAGCTGTCCTACCTCAGTCCAGAGCTCTCCTGACTACAGAGAAGCACAGGTGTGCCTCTGAAAAAAAGAAAGATGGAAGTAGAGTTTGCTTAAGTGTTAGAGAGGACCAGACGATGCCCACTCAGGAAGGAATTAGCATTAGCAGATAGTCTGGACTTGTGGCTGTCCAGTCTTCCAGCAAATTCTAATCCTCATGTGGGAAACATGTGTTACTTTTGGCAGATGGGGGGGAACGGTAAGGGGGTTATGCTTCACTTGACTTGAGCACCCCATATTACCTAGGGTGAACCACCCACTCTCCTGGATAAGTCCTTGTTCTTGACTTACAAATATTCTTGTTTTTAAAAGAAGGTTAACTAGGAGAAAGTGACATCAACAAATGTTGTCTAGGCACTGCTCCAATGTGCCTGGAAGTCCCATTCCTTCCTAGCTCCTTGGAGTCTAAGAATAAATATATGCTCCAACCCCTTCCCACTCCCCCTCCCCCGACACCCCCACCTCATGGATCACCCAGAGTCCCTGGAAAGGGAGCTGAGAAACTTCTCTGCCTCAGGACCCAAGATTTCTGATAAACTTCAAAGTATCAAGAGTAAGTATCTTTCCTCAGTTCATTTTCTTAGTTATTTTTGAACACCTAAAACTGTTCTTTCTAACCCCCACTGTCTGGTGGGGAAACCAATCCCATATCACTTTAGAGACAACTAGCACCCCACACATTTTTAAGGCAGATAAGGGGAGTCTCCCTCCTGCAGTGTTTGCCTTTCCGGTCTCTCTTTGCTTCCTATCCAAAGTCTAGTCAGCTGTGTTCCTTCGGGGGACTTGCCTCCCTCACAGGAGTTCCACTTCATCCCAAGGGAGCAGGGTGAAGGAGGGCAGGACAGATGCTCACCATTCTTCCTCACAGAGCCCTCACCAGGTGAGGAGGCTCAGAAGGCATCTGGCTGAGTGTGAGAGGGTCAAGGTCTGAATCCCAGCTTAGCGACTAGAATCTATGTGGACGGGTTGACTAGCTTCTCCTCAGCTTCCTCATTTGTGAATTAGAACCATAATGTCCACCACATAAGGTCTACTTTGAGCATTAAATGAGATGATATATGGGACTTACTTGCCTGGCACCTAGTAGGTCCTCAGGAAATGTTGGTTCTATTAGTTGGTTCTCTCTATTGCCAAGAGAGAGGCCAGGACTGATTTTGGGGTTAAGGATGCCAGTCATCTCTCTTTCTTTCTGTTTCCATCATAGACACAACCAACAACTTTCTTACCCCAAGAAGAAACCAAAGGCCATTGCTCTCACCATTTCCTACTTCCCTTAACTTGCAAGAGCCACCAACTGCTTCCGTTTTTGTATTCAAAGTACTAAGTAACCAGAACCTCCAGTTGTTGCAGGCAAAGAAAGATACAAGACCACCATGAACGCCTCTAGAGAGCAACTGACCCAGGCCGACTTATGAGCAAAAGTTTTGAGCAAGCATATGAGGGCATTTTAAGATTCCTTACTAAATCACACATTTTTCGTGAGAAGCCTGAAATAGAGGCTCATGGGACAGAGGTCTTTGCCTGGTCATATATCACTGATGAATATATTGGGTACATTGGGTATGCTTTTATATATATATATATATATATATATATAAAATGTGTGTGTGTGTGTGTGTACATAATTATATAGAGAATGTCCAGAAAGGTGCTGGCAGATGGTAGGTCCTCAAAAATATGTGTTGAATGAATAAGCAGTTGAGGACTGACTGGCTACCTCATGGGCAGGATGGCTTCAAGGGTAGCCAGCCTCAGATCAGATTTCTACCTCTACTACTTAGCAGCAGAGAGATTTATCAGCAGACAGACTTATTTTAAATAACTTACCCTACTCTACCCCTTTCTCTCATCCCCCAAGAAGAGAAAATCCCATCAACATGCAGGCTAGTCTTACAGGTTTGGGAGAGTAAATATAAAATGTAGCAAGAGAAGAAGAAACTGGAGTGGCACCCTTCGATAGAGTGCCTGTGGACCTGGAGTCAGGGTGATTGGGCCCACGTTCCGGGGAGAAAAGTCATTCCAATGCTGACGATCACCTTTCAATCCCCCCAAAGCACAGAAGGAAGCCTACATGTCCATCATTCTTGGCCCCAACCAGAGTTTCTCAAGGAAGATCATGTTCTTGTAACGAAATAACTCATCTTGCTACATGGTGGCCCCTGTGACAAATGATCCGTCTTGTCAAGACCCTGTCCTGATCATCACTTGCCATGTCCTCACAATCAGTTCCATAGACGTCACCTTCCC